>NC_085967.1:3541562-4149843 GCF_910591565.1 Cydia splendana
GTAAGAAAAATTTTACTTAATAAAAAAATTGTCAACGTACAGTCATACTCAAAAATATGCCCTTATGTCAGCGAATTAAGAACAATGGGACATATTTTTGAGGAAGTTATTTGCACCCATATTTGTAGGTACACTTGACTGTACTTTGTCAGTTTTTTGTACATACACATATTATTGCAAAGCTGCAAAAACTACTCAGATTTTATTTTTAGGAAAGAAACTTTGATACCGCATATATTTCATGACAATCGCTTAGTATCTTTCATATTCAGTTGAACAGCGACAAAGCGCCTCACTAGTCGCTCGCTCCCTCGTCGTATTTTATAGCATCCATAAAATCGAACATATTAACATGGAAGTGAATAATACCAGGTCTGCGCGACGACGCTCAGTCTGTCCTGATCGGTAGTTGACCCCATTTCTAGTGGAACTACACTTAAAGCCAATGAAAATAGATCAGTTTACAACGTTTTTATACCCGTTTTCATTGTTATTAATTTATTAAATTTGTGTAAGTTGTACAAACAAAATTGCCGTAAATACCAGTTAGAATATTCTTAATTCCAATTGGTAAATAAACATGGAGTTGCCAAGCGGACCCCAGGATCCCATGAGCCGTGGCAAAAAGCTGTGTGATCAGGTCACGGCGACGCCGCTAAGTCTGTCTTGTTCATAAGTTGACCTTATTCTGAATGAGACCAGTGTACGACAGTATTTGCTTTACTAATGCTCTAAAAAGGTCGCACTTCGTTACAAAATATGACTACACCACCTATGTATGGTGAGGTGACCGAGTTGTCCTGGATGCTCCATCCAGAGTTGCGGTGTGATCAGGTCACGGCGACGCCGCTCAGTCTGTCTTGTTCGTAAGTTGACCTTATTCTGAATGGGATCAGGGTACGACAGTATTTGTTTACTAATGCTCTTTGGAACTTCGTTGGGATAGTTGATTTTTTTTTTATTGTTTGTTGTATTTGTTAGTGTCAAATGTAAAAAAATTACATCGCCATGGCTTCTAAAGTGGTCGAGTACATAATATATACAGCGAACTGCAAAAGTGCAGGTTCTCACTTTATGAACGAGTTTCATTCATAATGTAGGTAATTTTGGAGCTCGCTGTACACCAGAAGACACACTGAGGGTGTCCAAGCTTCGATTGTGCCACTATATGTGCAGTTTAACCGTATTGTGGAGCGCCTACCATGAATATGCAGGGGACCGTCGAGTGCGCCGACTTCTGGCCGCAAGGTGTGTTTCGGGGCAAACTGCCGTACCCACGATTCAACGTAGCCATGCCGGTCTATCGCTTAAATATAGTTATAGTCTGTTTAGTTTGAATTCTATGAAATTTATATGAGTATATGTAACATGGGCCTTGTTATCTGAATCGTGAGTTCAATCAAGCTTTTTTTTGCTAAACATAGCTAAAAAAGGTAAAAAAATGTCTTCAGATGCAATATCAAGAAAACGCATTGTAAAACACATGTAGCCTTAGAGCAGGGGTCGGGTCGGCAAACTTTTTAGAAAAAGAGCCAAACGCATCTAAAAGCGGCAATAATACATAGCTAAATAAAAGAGCCACAACTGTTGTTTTCAGCGTTAATTTGTTTCAAGTTATCTGTGGCTTAAAGTACCTTCAAAGAGAGCCTTAGAGCTTCTTTTCCACAGAATACTACAGTTATAAATTCCTTACAGTAAACGTTTCAGATTGAGCGTACACCCCAACGCTGCAACGCATCAGTTATTTATTGCTTCTGAAACGATTCCTCAACATCGTCATATCTCTTCCACGCCATTACTCAGACGCGGGCGCATCAATTATGTAGCTGCTCTATGATTTTGTAATGGGGTTAAAGATTAGAAAGAAGGCGGAGTTTGGGGTTTGAAATAAGGTTTAGGGTAAAACTTTTGAAAAATACTTTTGACGGTATAAAAACTGTCTACACCGTTTTTAAAAATCCTAAATACATGTTTTTTTTACCTGTGTGCGTCTTTTGTCTCTGGATACGTCTCTCAGTAAAGTTTTGTATAAATTACAAATGCAATTTTGCCTACAACTGTTTTCGTCTTTCTATGGAAATATGTATAGGAATGAATACCTAACAACCAGTTGACAGTTCCTTTGTTTCCTTTTCAGGTAAGCTACCAAGAACAGAAAAGCTTGACGCGACACGCACGGGCCAATAAGCGCGAGCGAATGTATCATATCAATATCAAAACCACAGCTAATTTTTAAATCTAAATACCGCTCCAGATTGTTTGTTTAGGTAGGTACAACAACCTGTAAGTACAATTTGAAATTTTAAAAATAGCATAACATAGACTTGGCTTAAAGGATCTGCCTCGCATCCGGGCCATGATTGTTAAAAAAAACAATTTAGACTATATAATTTTCGTAAGATTGGTGGAAAAAGTGTTTAAAAAAACCGGTCAAGGGCGAGTCGGACTCGCGTTCCAAGGGTTCCGTACATAAGTCCGACTCACGCTTGACTGCACATTTCTAATAGGTTTTCCTGTCATCTATTTTTTTTTTATACCACATCGGTGGCAAACAAGCTTACGGCCCGCCTGGTGGTAAGCAGTCACCGTAGCCTATGGACGCCTGCAACAATATATATACAGGGTGGCCTTAGCCATTGGACAAACCCTGAAATCCCACGTAGGGTTACTTCTCAGAAATGCTCTAACGGTAATATTTTTTTAATTAGAACTAAAGATAAAAAAATAAGTTATCAAACAAAAGTTATTTCCAATAATCGAAAACAAAAAGAAACATACTGTATTAATCATTGGCAGTGCTTTTGACAATTTGTTTGGAGATGTGCAGCAATGATGACATTTGACAAAAGGCTGAATCTTATTAATGTCATAAATAAAAAAGATAACCAAAACGGTCAAAGAAGGTTTCCTATTATTTATTACCCCAGGAGCTACTAACACACACAGGTTGCTCCAAAGTAAAAAAATCGTGATTTATTAATTTCTTCGTAACCGCTACACCGATTGTTATGATACTTTGTATACTGGTTCTAAATACCCTAATGGATATGTACATTTCGGCGGTTGTCTATTGTTTGTCCGAAAATTATATAAAATAATACTCATATGCCCGAATTTTATTTGCCCGAATTTCATTTGTCCGAATTGTTTGTTTACCATAAAAATGATGTGACATACTCTTTGTTTACCCGATTATTAGATTCCAGAACGTACGAGTGCCATACGTGTTGTTGTCCATATTATTAATTGTAATAATACTATTTAATAGAATATTTAACCTCACCTAACCCACTTTTCCAGTAGTATTTATTTTCTGTAAGGGTCGCAGTTCAAACCTAACCTAACCCATTTTTCTAGTAGCATTTGGTTTCTGTAAGGGTCGCAATTCAAACCTAACCTAACCCACTTTTCTGATAGCATTTCTTTTCTGTAAGGGTCGCAGTTCAAACCTAACCTAACCTACTTTTCTAGTAGCATTTATTTTCTGTTTGGGTCGCAGTTCAAACCTAACCTAACCCACTTTTCCAGTAGCATTTCTTTTCTGTAAGGGTCGCAGTTCAAACCTAACCTAACCCACTTTTCCAGTAGCATTACTTTTCTGTAAGGGTCGCAGTTCAAACCTAACCTAACCCATTTTTCTAGTAGCATTTGGTTTCTGTAAAAAAAATATATTATGGCTAGTGATAATTATGGCTTACAATGATGATGACAAATGATATTATTGAAATTGATTTTATGGGAAACAAAGTTTCTGGCACGTGACTAATATAGTAAACAATAAGTATTGCATATGTAATTATGGGAAACAATATAATGGCTGTTGACTATTATGGCAAATGAAATTATGGCAAATGAAATTCTGGCAAGTGGGTGTATACCCATTTCGGCTTTGTCCAATGGCTAGGGACAACCTGTATATATATATTTATATAGTTAAAGTACTATTTTGTGTATTTTTTTCAAAATTTTAGGCCCAGTAGTTTGAGAGATAAAGGGGGGGAATGGTCGGACAGACAGACAGACGCACGAGTGATCCTATAAGGGTTCCGTTTTTTCCTTTTGAGGTACGGAACCCTAAAAAATAAGCTTTAGTGTACGAATCAACCCCAACTATTCCAAAATATCCTCATTAACCTCTTATTAATTACCAAAACACATAATTAACCTCCATACTTCTACATACATCTCGGGTCCCGAAGGATCTAATTGCATTATTCCAAAGTTACAAATTACCGCTCTCCGACCTTCCGTCATATAATTGAAGACCCTCATATCAGGGGATGTTTGTCATAGCCGGCGGCAAAGATTACGGGGTTCACCGAAGCGTCATGCCTTCTAATGGCTCCTCTACACTATCGACGATGATCGTTGACCGTTGTCTATAATTGACACGATCATCGTGCAAGCATCCACACGCCTGTCGAACGTCAAGCGTCAGGATGGACATGGAGCGACAAAGGTGACAGTCGTATGTTAACTGCAGATGACTGGAGAGGCGTTGATATCGCTGATGTATCAATTTTCATGATCAAAATAATGACGCTCGCCGCCACATTACTGCCACCATTATGACGTTCGATCCGTTACTCATAATATATTGTTGCTACGCCTCTTTAAAAAAATAATTATGATATCGCCTAAGAGTATAGCCTATACATTGAATGGGTTAACACATTCACTGTCAGCGACCCGCTAAGCGCCTACGAGCTTTTCCATACAAACGGAAAACAACCGTGTTATCGCCTACGATCGTATAGCGCGTAGTTGTGTAGAGTAATCGCTGTCGGTGAATGTGTTAAAGCGGATTCTACAGTATTTTCAAAAGTAATAGTTTTACTTACTTACTTACTCCGTTAGCTCAGCGACCCAAAATGAGACTTGGCCTCCGACACAAGACAGCGCCACTTTTCTCGGTCCTGTGCCACCTCTCGCCAATTGTTCACTCGAAGTTCGCGCAGGTCCGCCTCCACCATGTCGCACCAGCGATATCTGGGGGAGTTTACCCCTGTTTAATTGTGTGAAACTGCCTTGTTATCATTAACTTACCTATCATTACCTATTTCCGCCTCTGTACAAAGCTAGTCTGGGTCCATAAATTCCTGGCACTTGATGTATATTAGCGACATGCGACCCCCGAAGATAAATCCCTTTGCCAGATTATACGCGCAGGCATTTGGTTATGTGCTGGAGTGAAATTCACTCACATCGCTCTTAATATTCACCTCTAAAATTATCTGACGTACTGTATCTATTTGTTTAACCTTGAAATAATTTTTATACATTAGGATTTACTGAATATAAATTATCAGTTTTGTCTGATTTTTGTGACAGTGAAAACATACGAATTTTAATATCATTATAGTTTTAGGTTTTTTTAAGCGATACCAACAATATTCAGTAATTACCTACCTAAAATGAAAGTAAAGTAAATTTTAGCAAAATTCTCACTAGATCTATCTTGGATCTATAGAGAATGAAGATGAAAATTAGTGATGGTATTACGTTATTAGCGTTCTTAATTGCTAATTTAGATGTTTCGTTTCTCAATTCTGTAGACTTATCCACTTTTCCTGTATCGTACCGTTATGCTGTTTTTATTAACTAATTTTAGTAACGAAATGGTACGTGACTATAATATATCGAGACAAATGTAAAAAAAAAACATTCTAATGTATTTGCAGATACGTCCCCAAATTTTCAAAATCCCCATAAAATTCGCAGATAACGACCAGAATCCGAATATAGTGGGCCGCAGAGCGTTCGCTAAAACAATGAGAAATCATAACTTGCTCTCACAAAACGCCACAAGTCTGCGACACGTCTGTGGCGCATACGACCTTCTTTTTACTAAAATACAGAATGCCATTCCAATAGCCTTTTGAGTTGGTTGCTTAAACAGACCAGTGTATATCCTCTCGACTGTGTTACGTAGTTGTTAATTCTCCAGAGGTCTAGTTACACTGTATAAGAACTCGATTCGCCCCTGTTTCGCCATAAAATGAGAATACGCGTTCAGCATATCACAGCAAGGTAAACCCATTATCAGGGTGCAGCGGTGTGCAGCGGAAATGTAACTGCGGCCATTTTTCATCGCCTTTCACTCTACATTCAAAAAGACATATGTCTGTTGAAATTCCCGTGAGTTATACCCTTTTGTTTTTAGGGTTATGTGTAAAGGGGATCTAAAATACATAATGGTCTGCGTTCTGTTTCGTGGTTTTTGTGATTTGAAAGCTATTTGTACCGTTAGTGTACAATGTACATAGTGGCTATCTAACTTCATTTTTGGAGCCAGGTTATTATTTTTATTTCCCATTTATCAACAGATTTTTACAATAAACTATTATATATTTTTAAACGTAATAAGTGTAGCTTTACGACTGTATTTTTTGTTTTCAGATTCCTGCTACACTTAAAAAAAATGGTGATTAAAAAAAAAACAAAAATACGTTTTTTAGTATTTTCTACTTTATTCTTTTTTTTGTTAGAAAGTGCATTGTTATTGTTCTAAAAATAGATTCCTCATCCTCTATTTATCCGAAAATGATATATTATATGCCCTAATAGGTATAGTTTTAGATAAATGTTGCTCCAAGTGAAGCGCCGCAGCGTCGAACTTCCCCGCCTCCCCCCACTAACTGAGAGGTGGCTCCTCAATGTCTCCCGGTCTGTATCTGCTCATGACCAGCTAAGAATCAACTGTACCAAGTTTCAGCGCATAGTCACAAAATGCAGGGTGTCGTGCACTAACAAACCAGCTAAACCTACACAATTTAAAAGCCAGTCTCAAAATTTCAAAGAAACTTTTCCTTTTTCTCCTCATAAAGAACTTTTGTTGCCACTTAAAATTAAAAAGAAAACTGTTTTTTTCTGTATTTTTTTAGTCGGCGCCTGTCAGACGGCATTCGCTATGCACCCCACGCTGCATCACAGCTTGATCCCTGGAATTGAAGGGGAGACAGGCATAGAAAATTGCAAGTTTCACGGGTATAAGGCTTGTTTTGGTGAAATTGTTGGGTTAAAATCTTTATTTAAGGCGGGGGCTACTTAATCCTTTAAGGCCACAATACGGCAAAAATGACCAAATGATAGCATTTTTCTAATTCGATGGGTACGCTGACCTGACAGGTGTCCTATCAATACAATTTTGCGAGATTTGGCATTTTTAGGTTATAAATTATATTGAGATGACACCTGTCACTGAATATCATTTTTTTTTAATTTCTTATTCAGAATTTTTAGGACTTTAAAGAGGCAATAAGTATCCTTAATCAATCAATCAATCAATCAATATATATTTATTTCAGACCAAAATTACAGTCCATATTTGTTAGTTATGTGTTAATGTGTTAATAAAGTCGTTGACTTTATAAAAATACTTATAGTCGGTAAGCTTATACGTATTATTTTAACTTTAAGTACCTAACGATGTTTAATAAACTAACAACTATAAAAAAAAATTTAAGAACGTCTTCTACTAGAGCCTTTTTTTATTTTTTGACATATAAGGTTTTATTTTTTTAGATTAGCATAAAATTTGATTATAAAATTTGATTGGTTTGTAGAGCTCCTCATTCTGAGTGGAATAAATATCAATTCAAAACATTGTCCCGTAATAAATAATTACATCGATACACCAAATTACTTGAATTCAAAATTTTACCAAAAAAATCGACAATTAAATTCGAGTTTTAGTTATTCTTTCTGTTTCCGATATGATACTAATTTGTCAGTGTCATAAATGACGGTTTTTGTTGAAGAAGTGTCACTTTTGACACTGACAGATCAGTATCATATCGGAAACAGATCGAATTGGCCTGTAACTTAAATCTATTGGGGCCTAAAGCTTCTACGTCGCTACTACTGAGAAGTATTCCCAAAACGCAGGCTCTCACCCAATGGCAATGCCTATTCCGTATTCGCTTTATCTAACCACCCTTTTACCTAACCCATTTAATAATTGGCCGCGGTAAAAAATCGGAAATCAAACGTCACCCGTCACAAATTACCTGCAAATACCCGTTTGTAAATTCACGTCTCTTTGAACGCTTCCTGAACGTCCCTTGGGACAAACGGTTTCTTTGTGACTCCAGACACATTAGCTTAAAGGCTTTGACAATTATTATTGGTAAAATTTGGATCGGTATAAAGATATGTAAAACTCTATAAGTATTAGCAGGATGTTATATTTTATATTTATTGACAAAATCTGCCTTTTTATTTTAGTTATTACATACATATAATATGTGCTTCAGTTTATTTCTTTCATTTTGGAAGTTAAAAAGATATAATTAGAAACTGAGGCTTTGTATTTTTTAATAATTGTTATTTTTTAGGGTCTCTAATTTATTGTGATATATTGCTCATTTTCTATCTAATTAACTTGATTTCTACTTCTAATAACCTAGACCAGATCCATATTACTGTTATCTTGACACGACGCCTCATGTCTAACCTTACTCCTAAACAATGTCCCACATCGATCAGTACAGTCAACGGCGCCGCACTGTCGAGTAATCTCAGGAAGTGCCGTGAGTTATTGACGGCGGGCCTCCTTACAGCTTGCCCAGTTGTAGACCTTAATGCAACGAGATAAGGTTCACTGATAGTTAATGTTGTTAGTACAGTTTAACGCGATTATGTTACCATGTTTGAGGGTGATATTGAGGCTGAAATAATAAGATACGGCTATAGTCTGATGCCTTATTACGAAGTTAAGTTTGTGGTCTTATTTCTTAACGGTAAGTATTTCGGTTGTCATTTATTTTATTCTTAAATTTGGCAGTGTATCTCTTATTTGATACACTGCCAAGTTTAGGGACATTTTATAACCACTTTTTATTTTTAAATACAGAATTTTTTGCTCTATTGGGCGCAACCGAGGCGAAACGCATGTTTTTTTTAACCCTTAAATGCATCATTTTTCTTTTTGCCCGAAATTAATATATATGTTTCACATAATTGTTTGCCGATTCTAGGAAAAATGGTTAAAAAAATATAACTTCGATTTTCACTGCGAAATCAGTGTTAGAAGTTGAATTGGCTAAATCATATTTATGTAAATATGTAATTTTCAGTAATAGATATACGAAATCTTTTACTACCATTAGAAAGGTACACTATTTGTGATATACCTATGATAAAGTTTTTAAATATAAAATAATTACAAACCCCGAAAACACCGTTCAAAATCACATACTAAAAATTATCAACTTCTGGATTTTTCCAAGCTTTCCGACTTTTCGTCTTAAAACGAATGTAATTTTTATTAATTAAAATATTGCGTAAATTTAACCCTTAAATCATTGACGTCATTACTTGACGTATGGTATAAAGGTGCATTCAAGAACGTAAGCTTTTTTTTTAATCTGTGAGCTGTCTAATGCTTTGTAGACATTTGGCAACACTATGTATTTAAGGGTTAAATTTGCCTAATTTAGGTCATTTATAAGTACAGCCAGCTAACTATTTTTCTTTAAAAATTGGATTGCCATAACATATAGGTACCTATTTAGGAGGATGCAGTCTTTCCTATGTGAAATTTGTACTTATTATTTTTTTCTTCTTTTGGCGTTTATTGATGTAGGGTAACTTGTTGATCAATGAAACACTAAAAGTTCAAGCCTTTCTATCTCTGGTGTTTTTAAAGTTATGAGTGTGACATTTCGTATGAAGATAAACAATTTCGTTGGCTATCATATGGCATTCTTGGTTTCTACTTATCTGTAACAGTTCCTGTGTTATAAGCCTTTTTTTGAAAAATGAGTTTTGATTCATTGTGTACTTGTGCATGTTTTCAATGAAACACTCTGATTTTTACAGTGAAACAAATGTAATAATTATAGTCTACCATGAAACATCGTTAATAAACATTGAAACGGTGTAATAAATAAGTGCCATTAATACATATATGCTTTCACTCAATTAATGAGAAAGGAAAGGAGAAAATAGTGGTAGGCTGAAATTAGTTATTTAAAAGGTTACCGACATATGGAATCATTATAAGATTGCTGAAATATCTAAAAGCGAAAGACTTGTTTCATTGTACACACACCTGAGTTTCATTGTGAATCGAAAATCTGGTCGGCAGGTACGGCATGCTGCGAAAAAGGCGCCTTTTATGTCCACGGAGCATGATTGCCAACTAGGTAGACGCGGGAGGGTTTTGAAAATCTCCATGCTTGATTTCATACACTTTCTTGCAACATAGTGTTTATACACGACTGTTTCAATGTAAGACATGTGTCCTTAACCTTGCCATCAATGAAACATTCAACATATAAGCCATCCTATCTCAGCCATTCCTAACATTAAGTATCTTATATTTTGTCATATGATAGACAAATTATTACCAATTTTCATGGTATTTTAGTTTCACAAATTTAGCACATAGGTTTTAATTATTTAAAAAAATAATGAGTTTGTTTCATTGTGTGCTGGTACTGGTGTTCAGTGAACATCATGTTTCATTGTATACTACATAAAAATGTTTCATTGTGAGACTAGGGGGTGTTTTTTTAATCAATTAATAAAAACTGCACCAAAGAGTGAAAGAAATTTAAAAATATTTAGCTCCAAATAAACTTTAATACACATAGAACATAACAAAAACTTAAAAAACGCCAAACTCGAGTCTATATCTTGGTAAAAAATTGCGAAACTTAAATGAAAAAAATTACTTTTGTTGCACGAATTCACAATAATGCTCGTAGCAGCGTGCTCCTTCTCCGAGGCGCGCTCGTGTTTTGGGGAGGTACTGGGGGTCTCTGAGCCTGCCCTTGCTTGACAGACGGCACTAGCTGGTAACACCTAGTTTATATCGTGTACACCGAGATATCGCAAAGTTACACTGTGTCCGATTGTTTCAATGTAGAACAACTGACCCTATGTAAATAAATGTCATCTTAGCTAGCCCCCCAAACATCTCTATCCATAAAATCATCGTTTATTTCAAGAATCTTCAAAAATGAAATAAACACACTATTTCGTATTTATTTTCCGTCCATTTTGTCTGATATTAAAGTTTGAAAGATACGTCAATACAGCCCCAGGAGAAATACCATACAAGTCTAGACTAGCCACTTACGAACTATGAAAAGGCGAAACATGTAATTTGGAGGCCGGTCATTATACAATTTGCTCCTAATCGCCGTGACCCATTCATTCGAGCTTTCTGAAATCCCGTCATAAAGTAGGGTTAAGGATGGGACACGATTTTAAATATCTGTGGAGCTGGATTTTGAAACGACCCATTGTTAAACAGCCTGCTTTTGGCAAAGGACCTACGCTCACATTGGTGGTTAGATGCGATGACGGACGAAGCAAGGAAGTTAGGTTTAACTCTGACCAAAACACGAGAGAACCTTCAAAATATGACTCGATTTAAATATCGAGCATTATTTTGAGATGAATCGTTCTTAAATTCCGCGCCCCTCCCCAGAGGTCCTCCCCACCAAGTGAAAAAAGGGTGAAATTGACATAAGGTAAAACTCGAGAAAAATACATATATTTAAAATCCAAAAAGTATTTTTTTCCCGTACCACTCTATAGACTTTCTGTTCAAGAGTTAAAAAGATATGTAAGAACAATTTTCATAATATGCTCATGAATATTTGAATAAATGATGTAACAAAATAAACATACCTATTCAATTTAAGCAAACGTTTTGGCTTTTTATTTTAGTAAATACAATTTTGAAAAAATCCTTTTACAAAATGGAATAGAGACTGTATTGAAATAAGCTTAAAATTGTATTATTTAACGTAATAAATGTGTTATCATCGGTGACTAAAATAACGCTCACTAATATCTTATGTGTACATGTACATATATATTATAGTATATGTTTGTAAGGCCGCGCAACTTTCTTAAGGGGCCCACTGATTAACAGTCCGCCGGACGGTATGGGCCTGTCAGTTGTTCGGAACTATCCAAATTTTGTTCTAACTGACAGGCCGTTACCGTCCGGCGGACTGTTAATCAGTGGACCCCTTTAATCATATTCAACGCTAAAGAGTTTGTATCAATAAAAATCATTCCATAGTGCAAGTAGATAAGATTTCGCAAAAACGTGCCTAAAATTGTTCTTGTAGTTCCTAATAAGTTCCTTGAACGTCTGCCGTGGATTCATAGGTAAAACAATGACGACAGGGACCGTATAACCGGTTTTATTAAATACCTGTATAAAAACTGTCAAACGAATACCGGTTAAAATGTTATACCTATATTCGCATTAGAGGTATTGCTGTCATTCCGTTTTTGTCTTTATCGCTATTTGTACACTAATTGACATAATGAAATACCGGTATTCATTAATACCTCAATAATAACAGGTATTCAGTATACCGGTAATGGTTTTCGTATTTAATACCGGTATTCATTGCACTTGATCAAAGAGTAACCAAAAACTTTGCGACAAGAGGTTAAAGTTGTTGTTAAGTCCTCATGCCAAAGACATATGTAACTTACTATCTATTCTTTTTGCTCATGCTTATATTGATCGCTGTACAAGCGAAAGATTTCATGATTTAACCACGAGCGTAGCAAGTGGTTCGAAATCTGTAAAATTGAGCGTTGCGACCGTTTCAAGGCACGAGGTTAATGAATGAATTAATGAAAATAATTAATCCCAGAAAACATTTCCATATGAAATATGAGCGCCGCGCCGCCAAAATTTTCGCGCCGCCGCCGCCGCCAAAATTCTGCGCTATCGGTGTGGCATTGGCGTGACCTTGTTAGATACTAGAGTCTGTCTAAGCTAACTTTGCACCGATTTGAACAGAACAAAGTGAGGGAGTGTTATTATAATATAAACGTCATATTTTCATAGAATTTTGACATTAACGATGATATTTACACACGTTGTCGTTGCAAATGCTATGCAGATTAGTTTGATCGGGAATTTATTGCTTTTATATAACGTGCTAACAAATTAGGTACCGATATTTTAAGAGATGGTACTTTATATAAAAACAATTAACTTTAAATAGAAATCAAGAAAACTTTTCATATCATATTTTTGTTTTATTTACCGAACAAAAATATAAATTAAAATTATATCTAAAAATAATCATTACGTGCATTTAACCACATAAAGAAAAAAATACATAGAGTGCTCACTCAGAAAAGTCTAATGCTCAACAACTTTCAGCGAATATTAAACAAGGATTAACTGGAACTTTATTTTCAACTCCTTCTGCTTTAATATAGTAGTAGTAGTAGTAGTAAAACACTTTATTGTACAAAAATCAAAACAAAACAGGAAAAATAACATTCGTCATTAGTACAAAGGCGAACTTATGCCTTTAAGGGATCTCTTCCAGTTAACCTTTGAGCAATATTAGTTGTAAATAGTTGTTCAATACAATTTTTGAGACATTTTTGAAATGAATATTCTTTTTAGGGTTCCGTATTTCGTACCAATATCAAGTTGATATCAACTGCAAAAAAGTTTCTTGAAGGGGTTTTTATAGGCTTTTAATATCGTACATTTAAGTCACATTCACTCATTGATTCATTCATACTATTTTTGCGATTAGTAGGTGGTCTGTGCGAGCAGTGTGTGTAATCATTCACCTCTCCTGGCGATACGTACATATAATAACTATTATATTTGACTATAGCTACCCGCACTGACTTCGCACGGATTACACAAAACCTTAACAAATTGTACACCTAAACTAAAGCTTCCTCAAAAATCTTTCTATTGATAGCTGAAATCCGCATGAAAATCAGTTGAGTAGGTTTTGATTTGAGTTCATCGTGAACATACATTCATATAGTTACAGACAGACGCGGCGGGGGACTTTGTTTTATAAAGTGTAGTGAATTAGTGATAGATTCAATTAACAGTAACCTCACAATATAAAGAGATGTTCATTATGCTGCTTATCTACAGTTAATGCCATGAAAAACTTTTATCCTACCATAATTCAATAAATTAAATGAAATCAAATTAAATGAATTAAGGTTTGAATTCTCTTCGCATAAACCAAGTTTTCAAGGCTACGCCGCCGATTCGCCGCCACCGCCAACCAATTTTGACCGGCGAACCGCCGCCGGCTAAATGCCTATTGGGCGGCGCTAGACGTGCGCGCCGGTCGAAAAAAATTGGGTGGCGGCGCGCCAGAAAAAAATCCACGGCGGCGGCGTGGAATTTTTCAACTTTTCAATATTAAGACGTATAATGAAAAGCCATGCTTAACCCTTAAATCGACAAGGGAAAAAAATCTCAAAAAACTGTGTTAGTATCATTTTTTTGGTGTTATTATCTTATTATGTGGTTGTTTATTGTAGAAAAATCATGAAAAAAATCTATTTATAATAGTTTCGAAAAAAACATAGGTATGTCAAATATGTTGGATGTTGCCAGTCGGTGTAAATAAAAAGATACGCCGCATAATGAAAAGACGTCTAGTATTTTGGACGTTGCCTAGTTAGTATACAGTACTTTATATGCATAAGGTTTTTTTTGTCAAATTCATGTTTTTTTTTAATAAATATAAAATAATTGCATTTTTAATTACAAATACACTTACTGATAATGTCAACTTATGTTATGAACTAAAGTAAAACCTATTATTTTTATATTTTTCCAAAAGCTTTATAGCTCGTAGGTGGTAAAATTTTACCAGTCATTGGCGTCATTTTATTAACATTAAATCAAACTTAGCGGGGTATCGTAGGATGCAGCAACATCTGAGCAATGGTATACAACAATGCATGCAATTTTTTTTAATATTTTCGTAAGAAATTTCTCAAATGAAATCGGGTCTGTCTCTTGATGTCTTGATGAACGCACAGGAAAAAAAAAACCGTAATAATATTTTTTTATCTATTTGGTTCATTACGTTGCAATACGACAAGTAATGACTTTTTAAAAGATTTTGAAACACCTAAAATCCCTCTGTTTAATTCATATTCATATTCATAAAAACTACCAGAAAACGTGATAATTTTACTCTTCGCATACTTGGCACTAGTGCCCTGTAATCGACAACGGTTAAAACACTGGACATTATACTTTGTAAATGTGTTTTACCCATAGGTACATGGTACATACAATACATTTTTATGTAAATCGTACTGCCACATAATAAATAGTTAGTATGGTGTTGGTGCGACATAAAATAGTAGAAATTAAATTATATGACCAAAAAATTTCCGTAAGTAGGTACGTAATTATTGCCATGTTTAAGTAAGTATTTTACGTCAAAAATGTGAGAGTTACGTAGGAAGTGGCGCCTATTTCAACTATTTCTTATCGGACTATAACCTATTACATATTTTAACGCTGCATAATACTGTCTTATAAAAAATATTCGGCGCGCATTTTAATCTACCGGCGGCGGCGGCGGCGCGCGGACTCCTTATGGCGGCGGCGCGCACGTCTAATCGGCGCTCATATATTTGAGATTATAAACTACATACGTAATAAAATACAATTAAATCAACAAAAAAAAACAATTAAATGAATCAAATGAACGCTATTAAATATTTATCATTGAAAATCATCACCTAACAGCTAATTTTACCAGCCAACATGAAAACGGGCATTCTAAGATCCGGATCTTAAGTATTTACAACTTTACAAGCGGGCCGGACAACGTCCTTGACGAGTAGCGAAGGAACGAATCGTGGTACTACTACAACCGGTATTGGCACTTACTTATTACCGGTAATAGCTTTAGGAGTAAACTATCAAATAGTGGTATTTGTTGTCAATTGGCTAAACCGATAACACTATTGAATACCGGTATTCGAATACCTCTATTCGGAGCTTAAGTGATATAAATACCCAAATTCAAATTACACCGGTTATACCTCAATAATAACCTGTAGTCAGAATACCGGTAACGGTCCCTGAATGACGATGCCACTGTTTTAAGGATGACTCACGTTAGACCGGGCCGTGTCCGACTTCTGGCGCATCGTTTTCTACGGAAAGCGTCACGTGATCGCCTGTCATGTCATAGAAAAGTAAGCTCCGGAAGCTCCGGCCCGGACACGGCCCGGTCTAACGTGAGTCGTCCTTTAAATACCGCAAAGCATAAATTCCCAGTTAGTCCTCTTCGCTGTCGCATCCCTATATCATAAAGCTTTCAGGGGTGACAAAAGCGCGGGGTAATTCGCATTCGGGGCTTCCGGCGCCCGACTTCCGGTGGATTTACATACGGAACGTCCCTGCCAGGGCAGCGTAACGGACTAAACAGATTAAAAGTAACAAGTAAGTACATAAACCAACAAGTCATTTTTTTTAGTCGATAAAAAAATAGAAATTTTGAATTGTAGGATAAATGGAGCTGGCGAAAGGAGTGAAAGAGAAGGTGACCTATTATTTGTTTTTTTTTTAAATCATGCGGCTCTGGGACACTGATCCAACGTTTTACCAACTAAGGCATACCCGATTAGAGAAAAAAAAAGAATAATAACGTAAGATTTTTTAGTAGCCAGTTCCGTCAGTAGAAAAGGTGGCAAAATTAAAAAAAAATTAATATTATGAAATATTGTAGGTATAATTGGTTCTGTGCACAGTCACACCCACTAGCACTTTAAGGACACATTTTACAAATACTTACTTAGTCTAAATTTGATACTGATAGTAGTATTTATTTACACAGGCGCGTTGAGATTATTTACCGGTTTAGGAATAATTTATTTATATCTAATAATTAGCTTCATAGAGTTCACTAATAAAAGTCTGCAAAAATTTTGATAGCATACGCAGTGCAAGTGTTATTTAAGGCTGGCGTCCATTAAAGTCGAATCGCGTCGAATCGAGCCACGTTTTTTCCGTGTGCGTTCATCACAGACGAATCGAAGCGAGTCGAAGTCACGGGAGCCAGAGGGCTTACCGCGAACCACGTTCGACGTGTTGCCTCCCTGTCACACTTACGTACGAATTTACAAGTGCGACAGAGAGGCAACACGTCGAACGTGGATCGCGGTAGGCCCTCTGTGCTGAGGTCGTGTTTGTACAGTTTGTCGATGATGGATAGTTTGGACGAAGAAATGCTATTGTTTCAAATTCTTTTTGAAGAAGAAGAGTGCGAGAGAATAAGTAAGCGACGAGTGCACAAACACTGGGTACACGATATAAACAAGAAGCGGAATATCTTCGGCGAATTTCACCATTTATATTTGGATCTCATAAACGACCCTGCTAAATTTTTAAGAGCGCTATTACATTTCGGCGTTGAGCGAGTTTAGGTATTTTACGCGCTGCGGCAGGCCGTGCGAGCTCAGTATGCCGATCCCTTCTACCACACTCGCACTACAATGATGGATTAAACATTCTTGATCCTTCGCGAAGCATATTGAAATCAACCATAACAACACTAACTGTACTTAACTTTTAAAGTTCTAAAACTGTTATTTGGTAAGTACGAAAATACTAAATGCAGTGCAAATGTACATAGGGGCTGTTCATAAATTACGTCATCTATTTTTGACGATTTTTGACCCCCCCCACCCCTCAAATCATCCAAAAATCAAGCTTCGGATGAATCTGTTTCCTCCTACGTCATGTTACCATCATCCGATGTCCAGACCCCCCCCCCACTCCTCCCATTTGAAACGACGTAATTTATGAGTAGCCCCATACTCGTACTTATGAAGGTATATTACTCGAAAGAAATTATAGGTACCTACTCGCTTATTTACATGTTTCGTCATTGCATTTGGTACCTATAGGTTGTAAAGTTTGTATCAACGAGGGTTTAAAAACGAACTGGTACTGAGGATCTGATGATGATTAAGGTGGTCACGGATACCAATCAACCATGTAGTAACATGATTAGGCTCGTTTGATTCGTCTCAACAAGATATTTGACACTGAAGATACACAGGGTCTGATGATGGAGCTGGAAGGTGGCCACGGGTACCAGTCTATCATGTAACTAAACAACTTCGTGTTTGGGCTCGTTTGATTCGTCTCAACAAGATCTTTGGCACAAGATAATACTCAGGGTCTGATGATGGAGCCGGAAGGTGGTCACCGGTACCAATCAACCATGCAACTAAACCACTTCGTGTTTAGGCTCGTTTGATTCGTCTCAACAAGATCTTTGACACAAGATAGTACTCAGGGTTTGATGATGGAGCCGGCAGGTGGTCACCGGTACCAATCAACCATGCCACTAAACCACTTCGTGTTTAGGCTCGTTTTATTCGTTTCTATAAGATCTTTGACACAAGATAGTACTCAGGGTCTGATGTTGGAGCCGGAAGGTGGTCACCGGTACCAATCAACCATGCAACTAAACCACTTCGTGTTTAGGCACGTTTTATTCATCTCAACAAGATCTTTGACACAAGGTAGTACTCAGGGTCTGATGATGGAGCGCGAAGGTGGCGACGGGTACCTGTCTATCATCATCAGCTCCATCATCAGACCCTGAGTAGTATCTTGTGTCAAACATCTTATTGCGACGAATCAAACGAGCCCAAACACGAAGTGGTTCAGTTACATGGTAGACTGGTACCCGTGGCCACAGTCCAGCTCCATCATCAGACCCTGAGTACTAACTTGTGTCAAAGATCTTGTTGCGACGAATCGAACGAAGCCAAACACGAAGTGGTGTAGTTGCATGGTTGATTGGTACCGGTGACCACCTTCCGGATCCATCATCATACCCTCAGTACTACCTTGTGTCAAAGATCTTGTTGCGACAAATCAAACGAGCCCAAACACGAAGTGGTTCAGTTACATGGTAGACTGGTACCCGTGGCCACAGTCCAGCTCCATCATCAGACCCTGAGTACTAACTTGTGTCAAAGATCTTGTTGCGACGAATCGAACGAAGCCAAACACGAAGTGGCTTAGTTGCATGGTTGATTGGTACCGGTCACCACCTTCCGGATCCATCATCAGACCCTCAGTACTACCTTGTGTCAAAGATCTTGTTGCGACAAATCAAACGAGCCCAAACACGAAGTGGTTCAGTTACATGGTAGACTGGTACCCGTGGCCACCTTCCAGCTCCATCATCAGATCCTGAGTACTATCTTGTGTCCAAGGTCTTGTTGAGACGAATCAAACGAGCCTAAACACGAAGTGGTTTAGTTGCATGGTTGATTGGTACCGGTGACCACCTTCCGGCTCCAACATCAGACCCTGAGTACTATCTTGTGTCAAAGATCTTATAGAAACGAATAAAACGAGCCTAAACACGAAGTGGTTTAGTGGCATGGTTGATTGGTACCGGTGACCACCTGCCGGCTCCATCATCAGACCCTGAGTACTATCTTGTGTCAAAGATCTTGTTGAGACGAATCAAACGAGCCTAAACACGAAGTGGTTTAGTTGCATGGTTGATTGGTACCGGTGACCACCTTCCGGCTCCATCATCAGACCCAGAGTATTATCTTGTGCCAAAGATCTTGTTGAGACGAATTAAACGAGCCCAAACACGAAGTGGTTTAGTTGCATGGTTGATTGGTACCGGTGACCACCTTCCGGCTCCATCATCAGACCCTGAGTACTATCTTAAGTCAAAGATCTTGTTGAGACGAATAAAACGAGCCTAAACACGAAGTGGTTTAGTTGCATTGTTGATTGGTACTGGTGACCACCTTCCGGCTCCATCATTAGACCCTGAGTACTATCTTAAGTCAAAGATCTTGTTGAGCCGAATCAAACGAGCCCAAACACGAAGTGGTTTAGTTGCATGGTTGATTGGTACCGGTGACCACCTTCCGGCTCCATCATCAGACCCTGAGTACTATCTTGTGTCAAAGATCTTGTTGAGATGAATAAAACGAGCCTAAACACGAAGTGGTTTAGTTGCATGGTTGATTGGTACCGGTGACCACCTTCCGGCTCCATCATCAGACCCTGAGTACTATCTTGAGTCAAATAAATACATATAGAATGTCAGGTCCTTTCAAATATTTTTAATCCTGTCCGGTAGTTTATTAAACTGTACCATTATAAATTATAATACTATAAAAACAGTGCTAGGATCAAAGTCTCTCGTTGCGGTTTACACGCACACAGTATAGCGTTTTACACGGCGCCCGCCGCACACAATGATAAAAAACCTCGTCGTCGCCGTTGAAAATGTGCGGAGCCGACCGACACACGTCCTGCCTCTACAAGCTCTGCCGCGGCACTGAGCTGGCGCAGCGCGCGTCATCGGTAATATAGAGTAGTTTTCAAAAAATTGCCAAAAAATTATAGTAGAATTTCATAAACACTAATGTATACCAACAGCATAAGCAAACGTTGCAGATTGCTTGAGTATGAAAATGACTTCGATATTAAGTAGATTTTCGTAGGAATTGACACTTGTTTCGGAGAGAAAATCGAGTTCGTTTTACTTTGATTTTCTCTTTCTCAAAGGTATGTAGGAAAAATATAGTTTGATATGCCTAAAGTACAGGGTATTAGTAACACAAAATAGCCAGGTTTAGCAGAGTAAAATTCTCAACATTTCCAAATAAGAGCTCGCCATTCAGTGCTTCACGGGGTTTTTCGGAAACGACCATCAGAAAAAAAATCATTACTAATTTAATAAGTCCTTTTTCTAATATTTACAACGATATTTATAAAGATAAGAAGACGCTTTTACTGGAACAAGTACTCATTGTTTCTAATAATGAGCGCAAAGTCCTGAATTTCGTCGACTAGTATCATCAATTTTGCATTATTTCGACTTTTCTTGTAAGAGCGCTCTTAAATATTTAATATTTGGGTCAAACAGATCACTGTGTTATGTCTTTCCTGTAGACATACACAAGAGTTAAGGGCTATAAAGGTTAATTTTCTTATTTAACCCTTATCCACGTGAAAAGGTCCTCCTTTTATTTAAAGAACTATGATAGAATCATTACTTACATGCCCACAAGCTGTTAACTATTGCCCACAGGAGAGAAAACTAGGGTGTTATCGCGAACAGCACATTTTTCTCTCCTGTGGGCAATAGTTAACAGCTTGTGGGCATGTAAGCAATGATTTTATCATAGTTATCTAAATAAAAGGAGGACCTTTTCACGTGGATAAGGGTTAAATAAGAAAATTAACCTTTATAGCCCTTAACTATTGTGTATGTCTACAGAAAAGACATAACACAGTGATCTGTTTGACCCATTTTTTAATAAGTCTTCGTTCATTTTGAACCTAGATCCGAAAGTACCTAAACTCAAAAACGAAACCACCCGTCATCAGTCATCCGCTACCCCGCGTCCACTGAGGCGCGCCGAGTCGAGTCGAAACGCGTAGCCGCAGAAATTCGCCTGAAGAGCAATGCGCGCGGTAGATTCGAATCGGCGCGCCGCGGCTCTTCGTCAATGGACGCAGTTGCATAGAAAATATAGGAGGCGAATTATTGCGATTCGATTCGATTCGCCTCGGCGAGTCTAGTGGACGCCAGCCTATATACCTACGTCGTAACTTCATAGAAGTTTGGCGTTTAAAATAACACTTGCACTGCGTCGTTGTAGACTTATCTTGGTCTAACTCTACCAACGAAGACAGAAGTAGGTAGTTACCTAAATCTGGATTCGTATCTTTCTTGGAATATAGATAACCAATCAGATATTTTCATATCTCTAATAAATATACCTAAGCATTCAGGGCAGACGGTCAAAGAACCTATTAAACCACAATAACACCGAACAATTTCTAGGCACGTTTAGCGAACTCTTATTTTCATTTCGCTTTAGCAATAGATCACGGGGGTGTTCCAACAAGTTCGTGAAAGTGTCTCAGTCTGGACAGTGGCCAGAAACTTGTAAAGTGGTTTAACAAGTTATTGTTAGTCTTTGACAAAACTGTAGCTTTAGGCTGCTGTTTATTATTTCTTTATTTTTCCTTCTTAATTTTGTTACAACTGTGCCGTTCTCAACCAAAGAGGTACTTATTAACGGTTGTCAATAAGACGCTATTTCCATATAGCTTCAATAAGAAATCAACCTTTTCGACAACCGACCACGTGGTACCTTTTGGTTGATCATGCACGTCACAACTGTTTGAAAGCGAGAGCCAAAATATATACCTACCTAAGTATAGTATGATTGGTAGTATGCAGAGGAGAAATATAAGGGTCATTTTTTCTAAGTCTTTGTTCTTAAGTTTTCGTTATTTAGTGCTATTGATTTTTAACTGTGTCTCATCTTTTATTCATAAAGTATAATACAATAGGTATGTGTACAATATGTAGCTAGCGACCCGCCCCGGTTTCGCACGGGTTAACAAATTAAATAGCTAAACCTTCCTCAATAACCACTCTATTGATAGGTGAAAACCGCATGATATCCGTTCAGTAGTTTTTGAGTTTATTGCGAACAAACATACAAACACACAGACAGACGCGGCGGGGAACTTTGTTTTATAAGGTGTAGTGATGTGCTATAATGTAAAAGTAGTAAAATATAAACGTTTAAATAACAATCAAAATGAATGAATGGATTATGGCGCGAGATAGAAGCAAGGAGAGACGTTAGGACAATTTTTGATATGGAGATTTTACTTCATCATATACATTTGTACCACAACATATACGTTCCGATTTTGTGACCTGTCAACACTACTCCCTTGTATCCGCCACGCCTCACTAACGGCTCGGCCACGACTTCGAGCGACTGCGACGGGGGGAGCGATAACCATAGGTTGGAGCGTGACACAACGATCGGAACTTTTGCTCCAACCTATGGTAACAGTCGGACCAAGAAAAGTCTGCAGCGGATTTGATAGCCCACGCAGTGAAAGTGTTATTTATACGTCATAATATCATAGAAGTTTGACGTTTAAAATAACATTTGCACTGCACGCAGCCCACGGGCTATCAAATCCGCTGCAGACTTTTCTTGGTCTGACTCTATCGCTCCCGCCGTCGCAAGTCGCTCGATATGTCGTGGCCACGCCACACTAACGACAAAAACAAAGGCCTTCAAATGTCAGGGTGACTTTTACGCGCGGCGCCGGTCTGACGCCCGAAAACGATGCCAATTCTGTTATAACTATTTGATATGGTTTTCATCCAACATAATTGGAAGACTAACTCAGACTGCAAAATTGACGTCAACAGAATTGTGCCGAGAGCGACGGGGGGTTTCGTGAGACCACCCGATTTCGCCGGCACGCGAACTCGCATGCGATTTTAGTTACATTACAACAGTCCGCGTTGGTTACGTCCAATTCAACCGACCGATCAAAAACCGCAATGTAATGAAACTCACATGCGAGTTCTCTCAAAATATGTCGCGTAAAAGGTTTGAATTTTATTTTAGCCAATCCAAACTTATATTGACCATCAAAGTAATATTCAAAGCTAGTGTCAGATAAGTGTCCTTTGATACAGAAAGATATACATACCTACCGTCGCTGTTTTCATTTTATTTTCTGCTCAAGGTTGAGTCCTCGGACATCTCACGTGAGAAGACGACTCCTGCAACGACTGCATTTCGTACACCATTAGCGGCTGACTCTGATTGGTACAGCAGCGCACGCTGGCGCAAGGTCTTGTCAAAACAAGATGAAAACCATATCAAATTCTTAATGCAGAATTGGCCTCACGGACTCTAATGAATATTAGATGAGTGTAAACGTATTAGAATTTAGATGGGTGATTGCTTGCTTTGATGATAGTGGTTAAGGTCTTTTATACAGTTTTTAGCAGCTTTTAGTGGGTGGAGAGGAAATCTACTATGAAAGGAGCTAAAAATAAGAACCGATTGAGAAATTTAAAGCTCTTCAAATACCAAGCGCATTGGCTGTCGTATATTATTAAATTTATTAAGGTACTCTTGAATTAAACGCGCCAGCTTAAATGACGAAATATCAATCTAAATAAAACTATCAAAATTAGAATTTTCAATTCATTTTCACGATTCGATATAATAAATGGTGGTGGCCATTAGATAAAGGTACATGAGGTATCAAATCTGCCTATTAACTTATCCATACTACACTTAAAATAATAACAAAATTCAGTAAAATTGCTATATCCCCCTCTTCTCGCTTCCACCGTTGATTGACACTCCATCGATACAAGCCCGCCGCCCGGCGCCGGTCGTCTTTGTCCCTTGTTAACGTTTGTATGGAATAATCAATAATTTCTGTTTGTCGTGTTCGCTCAAAGTGTTGCTTTGATATTAACGCTCTTGACTCGATTGTGTGTTACAACTGTTACACGCCACAGTGTGTTTGGTGTTTGGCATATTACAGTTTTAGTATGTGTATCGAATGTTTCTGACGAAGAGGCTTTATATGGCAGGATATTTTTATGATTTGCGACTATTAAAATATACAAAACTAGCTTCTGCCCGCGACTTCGTTTGGGTAGTGTGATGGGTTCAGTAAATAAAACTATCATAATTATGTATGTCTTTTAACGGAATTTTAACTATGTCCACAGGTAGCAGAAATATAAATATTTAAAGTCGTGAAAAAGTAACAGACAGACAGAGAGAGATACTTTCACACTTAGGTTTAGTTATAGCAGGGAAGTAGGAATTACTTTCTACAACTTTTCAAATTGATACTCTCGCCTGCTCGTATGTATGTAAAAGACTCTTTATTGTACAAAACACAAATAATTATGGCACAGGATAGGCAGTACAAAGGTCGTTTACCTCTTATATCATAAATAAATATCAGTATTTTAAAAGTCCGTTTACTTACTCTAAGTACTACGTGCCCCTCCCTCGGTCATAAAAAAAATATTTACTCGAACTTCATACTATAGTAAGATTGTAAATAATTGTAAAGTAGGTACCTACGCCTAGTTCTCTTACCAAATATTATTTTCCTCCAAAAACCACAGTGTCTAGAAATTTAGTCTCAAACAAAAATACGTCTTCATTTCTCGAACATATATTTTACACAAGTATAACGTTTACCGCTCGCGTGCACTAATAAGTGTATTGTTACCCGAGGCCACAAATCACCCCCTTGTCGGTCGCAGATAAAAATACCCGCCCTAGGGACGTGAGATAACGACGATTTGAACGCGTTTGTAGTTTTGATAGATGACAGACCGAGAAACATTGTTTGTCATTTTGGAGGAGACTTATATGTCAAGCTCAGATAGCTCCATAACTTATGGATGACTATTTTCCTTCGATAATTCAAGAAAGGTATATAAAATTGTATTTTTTCGGATCATGCTAAGTTTTCATGCCAAGTGCTACGTCAAGTATGGAGCTTATAGGGATATGCGTGCATTTGTGGCGTTCCTCTAGCTGTCACTGTCGACGTTGTGTCACAAGATTCTAACAGATGGCGTTAGGGATCTAGAACGCAATTTGGTAGAAACCTACATCGCGCTTACGGAGTTTCAAATGTCACTTACTATATATACTCCTTCTGACTACCTCTCAGTGGACTCCGGTCCCCAGGCATAACACCCCCCTGGAGAGAGTACTCTCTATTGCCCTCTCTCTACGTTTTCTACACATGCTTCTTTTCTGCCAAGTTTGTAAAAAGTTAGCGTGGTCAAAGTCTATTATAGATGGCTTTATCGACGTGATAAAATAAGTGTCACATATAATACAATTGAAGGATACTGACACTGTCCTTATTGCGATTTCTCGTTGACAAATACGAACATCGTATCGCTAGTGATTAAGGTTACGTTATTTTATTAAACATTTTGATAAACTTATATGTCCTGTATGCAAAATATAGTAGTATATATAAATAAATTATACTCGTAACTACGCGAAAAGTTAAAATAATTCATTGACTGAAAATAAGTTCCTGAACTACATTAAAATCTTAGATTTTTTAACATAATCGTGGACAAATATACTTAATTTCTTATCTTTAAGGAAACAACAAAAAATCATTGCTTATGGAAAGCACGTATATCGTATAGATGAAGATAAAACATCATCGGCTGTCTACTGACAGGAAAAAATACCGTTTTCCTCGTTTTTTTACCAGGCCTATAAGCTCCTCTATCTGTTTGGCATGTACTTATCATAAATACTAGATTCTTTTAGATATTTCTGGAAAATGTAATAAGTTTAGTTCATATTAGATATGCTTATATCGTTGCAGATCGTGACTACTTTGAAAAAATCTTGTATCCCACACTGCTACTCAAAGTTGAAAATCAGTAACTCTGTATGCATCCCATACATAGTTACCACATTTTTCTCTTGATTAACAGAACAAGATACGAGTTTTGTCCAAAGTAGTCACGACATATAATCGGTTTAAAAATTTGACAGTTCTCTAGGAGTTTAAGATGACAGCTGCCGCCATGGTGCACTCACCATAAGTCCAGACATGAACATTATAAGTTGGTATAGACTTTTATATCTATGCAAAATTTCTTTAAGCTACCTATACATTTTCTTAATTGACTTTTCTAAGTTGTAGATACTTAACAATTTGCAAAGAACATTTCAGTGTCAAGACACTCAAATGCATCTTTAAATATGTCGCCATATCTTACACAGAAACCGTTATAAATCTTGTCGTCTTCTTTATTATTTACATAATTTAAATATTCAACACATGAGTGGTCTGCCCAGAGTGTCTAGACGCTGATTTTTGGCAAAGTCAAGGCTACTATTATAGCCGTTGCGTTCGCTATATATTAGTTTTAACGATGCTTGTATGTCGTTAGTTTTGAGTACGCCATTTTATTTTTAAAGAAATTGGATTGCGTCCATGTCAATAAATAAATGAGCATTGCGGACCGTTCTTGGTTATTATAAAGGAAAATGCAAATAAGGCTTCTTACTTCCAATTCTTGACCATTTTTGTTTTAAATTACTACATCATTATAATTACCATGAAAAGAAAAGAATGAAATGAACGTTCACCTACCACGTTCACAAAAAGACATCAAAAGTATTAAAACACAATTTCCACGTGTCCTTACTACTTTTTTCTTCCATGCAATAGTATACCCTTGAGTAAAACTGACCTCCAGCGTATTGGTACCATTCCAACACATTTCAAGAGCGTGAGGCGTGTTTGGATTTCAAAAATGCAACCAGAGTTGCCCAACATGATATCAATCTTATTGGAGTCTCATACCAAATTATGGGTGCAAGTGAGATACACAGTTGCTAGTATCATGTTGTTATGGTATTTTAAGTCGGAATTCGTATCTTGTAACGTCTGTATGGACTTCCCGGAGATTTGTCCCGGCTTTTCATTTCGTTGTTCGAAAGTTGGCAACAGTTCGGTTTTCGCGATCGGATGAATATCTTATTTTTATGGTGGAAATGCAGATTAATAAAGCCAGGAGAATTAAAAACATTGCCAAATGACTACACAAAGTGTTTTCATATCTTTTTATCTGCAATTATTTGGTTTATGAAAACAGAAGTACATTTTACTTGTGTACAATTTCCTTACGCGGAGCTTCGCTTGTCGAACGAGCGAGCGAAGCGAAGCGAAGTTCTTACATTCGACTTTGAACACGCGGCTGGCTAGCGGCACGTCCCGGCATTTCGATGTTTTTAAGCTGAACTGGCAGAAGATAGTTTGATACTCAAGAACTTAAGTAAATTTGTTCTAATTTAAATGAAGTTGGGTAAACGTGTAGTCGTGGGCATTATATTTTAGTCATTACATTATGAGCAGGCCCGATCAAGGGGTTATTGAGCTAGAAGAGCTTAGAAGACCAAAAAGCTGTTTCTGAGAGGTCTTGCTATTCTGGTCATTTTTTTGCAAGAAACATGGTCGAGTTTAGTATCAAATGAAAGTGCTCGACTTACACTTTTATAATATCGTTTTTAAATTTACCATTTTGAAATAATTAGCAAGATAAAAATAAAATAGAATAAACATAATACCGGGTGTGGCCTGTAACACGAGCAAATAATTAGGGCGAGCGAAGCGAGCCCTATCACTATTCGACAATCTATGCATTCTTGTGGTACACTTTACGGAAAAACTATCGCACTGTTAGGTTTGAGATTTAACATAGTAATTTATATTCATGTCTAGATGTGTTATCAAGCATAAAAATATCATTATATAAACATAAAAAATAAATAAAAGGGTAAATAATGTGTATTACTACTAACGCCATCTGTTGGACTAATGTTAGTTATTTATTTCTCTAACAGATGGCGTTAGTAGTGACAAGGTTAAAGGTAAAATGCGCTGGGTTTTTTTGTTGTGGCTCAAAATAATTGGGTATTTGACTATACTAGTCAAATGAGTTTCTTTTTAGGGTTCCGTACCCAAAAGGTAAAACGGGACCCTATTACTAAGACACTCCTCCGTCCGTCCGTCTGTCTGTCACCAGGCCGTATCTCACGAACCGTGATAGCTAGACAGTTGAAATTTTCACAGATGATGTATTTCTGTTGCCGCTATAACAACAAATACTAAAAACAGAATAAAATAAAGATTTAAACGGGGCTCCCATACAACAAACGTGATTTTTGACCAAAGTTAAGCAACGTCGGGCGTGGTCAGTACTTGGATGGGTGACCGTTTTTTTTTTTGCATTCTTTTCCGTTTTTTTTTTCATTATGGTACGGAACCCTTCGTGCGTGAGTCCGACTCGCACTTGCCCGGTTTTTTCGAACTGTCAAAACGATTTGCTACTATGGAATTTATATGAAACACTAGCATGTGACGTCAAAAGCAAATTACCTACTCTTTATAGTTGTTATCGGGTTTTATTTAAAATAGAAATTGTGACTAAAAATAACTGCTGTCTACGTTTCTCTATTAATCTTCTGGTGCTTTATTTCTTGCATGGTGTAAAATAATTTATAAGAACAGTCAAATACCCTATTAGTAATCATTATTAATTATGGGTGAAATTTAATACGTGACTATATATTTTTTTATTGAATCGATAATCGCTTTTACTACTATGGCGGTTAAAATCACACGTGATTGATTTCGAAATTGCGGCAGTAATGCAGTTGGCAGTAATATCGCAGTCGGCAGCAGTATTGCAGCGCGATATTACTGTCTTACTGTTTCAAATGCCAAAATCGATTTTGCTGCCAGGGTTTTTGACATTCGAGGCAATAATGTAGTCGGGAGTAATATTGCAGTCAGCAGCAGTATTGTAGCACGCAAATTTCGAAATCGATATCGCTGCCAGGATTTTTGATATTTGCGGTAGTAATGCAGTCGGCAGTAATATCGCTGTTGGCAGCAGTATTGCAGCGCGATATTACTGGCTTACTGTTTCAAATGCCAAAATCGATTTCGCTGCCAGGGTTTTTGACATTCGAGGCAATAATGTACTCGGCAGTAATATTGCAGTCAGCAGCCGTATTGTAGCGCGCAAATGTCGAAATCAATATTGCTGCCAGGATTTTTGATATTTGCGGTAGTAATGCAGTCGGCAGTAATATCGCTTTTGGCAGCAGTATTGCAGGGCTAAGTACTGCCTTACTGTTTCAAATGCCAAAATCGATGTCGCTGCCAGGGTTTTTGACATTTGCGGTAGTAATGCAGTCGGCAGCAGTATTGCAGCGCGATATTACTGCCATACTGTTTCAAATGACAAAATCAATGTCACTGCCAGGGTTTATGACATTTGCGACAGTAATGTAGTCTGCAGTAATATTGCAGTCGGTAGCAGTATTGCAGCGCGCAAATGACAGGCGCTGCCAGGATTTTTGATATTTGCGGTAGTAATGCAGTCGGCAGTAATATCGCTGTTGGCAGCAGTATTGTAGAGCGATAGTACTGCCTTACTGTTTCAAATGACAAAATCGATGTCACTGCCAGGGTTTATGACATTTGCGACAGTAATGTAGTCTGCAGTAATATTGCAATCGGCAGCAGTATTGCAGCGCGATATTACTGCCTTATCGTTTCAAATGTCAAAGTCGATGTCGCTTTCCACTCTGGACGACCGGCTAAAACAAGACAGAGGCAGAGGGCCCTTTTTATCCACCCTTCTATCGGGTGGCAGAACTTCCCACTTCCCAGGAGCCGTGGGAATGTTTCTTCCCAACAGCTCTCCACAAGCTGCCCTGCGTTGACTGATTCTACTGGTCCATCAGCAAGCGATGGATTTCTCACATCGCTACGCCCATATTCATGTCTACCGGTCAAGAAGCTATAGGTGCTCTGGACATTTGTAAGGTTTGCTCGGAGTTTAAGCCAACACGTGAGGCCCTTTTGACATTTTAATGGGATGTAGTAGTAGTAGTACTAGTAGTAGTAAAACACTTTATTGTACAAAAAGAAACATAAGATAAGACATGAAAAAACACACAAAGTTTTATAGTACAAAGGCGAACGTATCCCTTTCAGGGATCTCTTCCAGTTAACCTTTGAGCAATTGAGGGAGAATTGCAGAACGGTAGACATAAAAGCTGTACTAAACGATATAAAAATATGAGAAGTTTTGGATACATCAAGATATAGATTTGACGACCGGTCTGGCCTAGTGGGTAGTGACCCTGCCTATGAAGCCGATGGTCCCAGGTTCGAATCCTGGTAAGGGCATTTATTTGTATGATGATACAGATATTTGTTCCTGAGTCATGGTTGTTTTCTGTGTATTTAAGTATTTATATACATATTATATATATCGTTGTCTGAGTACCCACAACACAAGCCTTCTTGAGCTTACCGTGGGGCTTAGTCAATTTGTGTAAAAAACATGTCCTTATAATATTTATTTATTTATAGATGGTTCCCTTCTAATAGATTAAACCTACGTAATGTTAAACACTCATGTATTGAAATGTAGGAAACAAGAATATATTCGCTTGAGGAATTTAATATAAGTATACCTATTGATATAATATAATACAAACACTCTTGATATAATATAATACAAAATGATATGGGGTATTAATTATTTATAGAAGCCCTTATATCATATCATATCATTTTTAGAGTTCCGTACCTCAAAAGGAAAAAAAAGGTCCGTCCGTCTGTCTACTAAGACCTTTTATCTCGTCGGGAACGCGTGGATGTATCGAGTTGAAATTAAAAGCATAACTTACTTAGGTCCTAAAAGCTGTGAAAAATTTAAACTTAAGTGATCGGAAAAATAGATACGGCCGTTTATGCCGCAAAAAATGTATATTTCGAAACTCTCAAAGGAATCAAAATGTACCTATAAAGGGGCCCACTGATTAGCACTTCGCCGGACGATATCAGCCGGTTAGTTAAATGCAAAATTTGACAGTTCCGAACAACTGACAGGTTGATATCGTCCGGTGAACTGGTAATCTGTGGGCCCCTTAAATATGGTAATTCCCGTTGATCTAGAATTTCTAGAACTATGAAATTTGGCAAGTAATATCGTTACTACAAGTACTGGGAAAATATTTGAAAACTATGTTTTTTGTAAATAAATTAATAAATACGTTAAATTTGTACGGGACCCTCGGCGGGCGAGTCCGATTCGCACTTGTCCGGTTTTTTAAGATGAATCTCTTATTAAAAACTACCTTAGTAATTATAACTATATATGTAGAAAAACTCCGCGAGCCCTTACAAAGCTCTGCTTTTTGCTAGTTAAAACATAGATTGTACTCCTCAAATGGTGACACTTTCGTTCAACAACTTTTAATAATTATGAAGAATTTAGACTCCCTATTTTTCATACAAAATAAATATTATCTGCAATGGACGCCATCGCCACGCCATAACATTGTGATTGACGTTGCTTGTCACGCCTTAAGCATAACAAAATTCGCAGTACATTGCGGGTTACAATCAACTTTAAAGTGTATTAAAAATCAAACCACACGTTATTTTTAAAAGTCGCTGAACAAATGTTGGTCAGTATGAGGAGTACAGCCCACAGTTAATTTTTTTGCTCATATTACAGGCCACACCCGGTATATGTATTTGACGTTTGACACGAAATATTTCGGCTTAGCACAGATACAGTTTATTTTAATCTCTATGGTGGTGACATAAATCCAGGGGAGGGACAGAACATATATGAAGCCCTTTATTCGAAAAAATAGCGCCATCTATATTACTTAACGCTAAACTTGTAAATAGCGCTTCAAAATTGATGCAAAAAAGCAAATCTTGTCAGTAGAAAAAGGCGCGAAACTCAAATTTTCTATGAGACCTTATCCCTTCGCGCCTACATTTTTTCTACTGACAAGATCTGCTTGGCCAACTATATTATACATACTACTCTTTGCTTAAATCTATTAGTTAAGGGCTCCACAGACCTTGCAATAAATCCACGCGATCTTTGATCCATTGCCGCCTATGGAGCGACATAAAATAGTAGAAATTAAATAAAATGGAACTCAAAAATGTCCATACTAAATTCTTGCCATGTGTAAGCATTTTACGTCAAAAATATGACAGTTACGTAGAAAGTGGCGCCCTCATTTATTTTCTTTTATTTTATGTCACACTATACGAGTATATAAGTAGGTGCAACAAAGTCAATCGCTATATAATTTTTGGTTACCCGGGAGTTCTTAGTTCGGGGCGAACTACTAGTTTTATTAAAGAGTTTGCTGCCAATTTTTCATAATTAACCTGTCACTTAAACTTAATTCGCAGGAACACCTACGCATTCTCTCATCTTAATCACAAGCTTACTAATAAAACATTTATTACCCATACAAAGCAATCGAGGCGTTAACCCTCCCGCCGCCGGGGGTTCCGACTGTTCCGACCCGCCGCGTTCCGTTTACTGTACGGTATTAATTCGGCCCGTGAATTAATCGCCTGCCGCCGACGGCCCGATGAGTCGAAGATGAGGTATGGTCTTGTTTGGGGTTTGTGTTGTTGTTGCTAATTTATTGAAATATTATTGGTACAAAGGAGCATGAAGAATTGAAATGTTTGCTGGTGGTTAAGGCCGCGGTTTGATATAAAAAATTGCCAATAATAACATCGAAAAAAAAAATACACACTACGATGAGGATTTTATTTTCTCATCATCATCATCAGCCAGAGGACGTTCACTGCTGGACATAGGCCAAAATATATTATATATATATATATATTATTGTGTATTGGTGTATATTTTATTTTCTAATGTTTTCAAATTATTAATTTACATATTGTGGCATTAAAATATGTAATTTGCTTAGTTTTAGTTAGTTTATTTTCAGGAAAGAAGCTTAACCGTTAGAATATTCCTAAAGTAGTCTTGATCAAAAATTACGATCAAATATGTTAGCTATTACCAATATTTTACATTAAATCCTAATTTTAAATACTTTTGTTACAGGTAAGCAAAGCTGTCAACATGATGAAATTAATTACAGTCACATAATTATTAATTAGGCAAGTAACTTTCTAACATGACAGAACTACAAATTTAATCCATTCTATTCGCCTAAACTTAACAGCAAACTTACTGTTCCAAATCTATTTGGGCTTGATTTCCAACAATAATTAAATTTAGTCCACAACTCAAAACTTAAATCTCTTAGTATTTGTCACTCAATTGTCTGGAACTCGAAACATTTTGCAACAATGGATTCTGGAGGCTTAATTCTAAGTGGGTATTAATTCTGCTATATATCAGACAAGTTTTGGGGTCTTTGGCACCCCTGAAGCAGGGAAGGGTTACAATGGATTCATATTATTATTTGTATACGCTGATAATCTTCATCATTTATTTATGGGATACAATAGCAAAGTTATTGATTTTCAAGTATTTCCTAGAATTTGCATTTTGATGTAAATCAGTACCTAGTTATTCTATTTATCTGTAGATTAGCTCTAGCCACCCTGACGCCTATATAATGGTTATTTATTCCATTGTTTTTGGATTTTCGTTTTGACAGGTCAAAATTGAAATTGTCTTGACAAGTTAGGGGAGAAGTAGAAGTGGGAGTTCGAAGGGGTAGGCCCCGGCGGACTTTCTCTGATCAGATCGGGAAAATCCTGAAGAAAGGCCAGGTCAAGAGCACCCTAAACCGGCAAGCGTGTATGAGGAATATTATGAAAGTGAAGGAAGCGAAAGAGGTATGTCAGGATCGTAGCAAGTGGAAATCGGTGGTCTCTGCCTACCCCTCCGGGAAATAGGCGTGATTATATGTATATATGTGTGTAAGTTTAATTTGTGGGCGGCTAGAGGAAAAGCATCTGTTTCAAATAGTTGTATTATGAAACGGCAACCGGATAACGTTACATATTTAGGTTACAAATATTTGATATATGGTTATCAAATAGATATCTAGGATAATAGATTTTTCTTGCCGATATTTTTAGTTTCTTGTCTTTTGGGTTTTCCTGTTAGATAGGATATCAAAGATCTTTCTAATCATCAAAACTATTTGCGTAGTATAACCTTCATGTGTTTAGATTATTTTCTGTCTGATACTCAGTACTTTCGCTTATTGCACACATATTTAGAATAGAAGGGGAAAACAATGATAACCCATTTTCTCAACATTTGATATTGTTTGTTCTTCTGCTATTTAGCAAATAGGATAGGATAGTTTTAATTCCTTTCTTAGAAACCATAGAGTCATATATGATATTTGATATATATTAGGTACTAGTAAATCACTTAGAATGTAAAATTTGGGAATGTAAAAATTTCGACAAGCGTAGTTACCATAGCCAATGGACGCCTACAGCTCTAGAGATGTCACGTGCATGTTGCCAACTCTGTGGAAACTTGTACACTTATTTTTGAAGAACACATACACTACACTGTACAATCCCTCGAGAAAACCTTGCTTGGGAGTTTTTTCATTTAACCTATTTTATATTAAAAATATATTAATTCTCACGTTTTCATTTAGTTTTAAAACCTCCCTACTGATGAATGTCATTGTAATCATCGGACGATGATTGATCATCACTCCCCTAACAATTATGAAGCTATTGACTGGGGCTTTAATCGTATTAAAATGGGATAGTTGCTTAAAACCGGATTTAAAGTTAATGACGTGGAAGTAATTAATGATGTTTAAGTTTTTAAGTGCTTTGGAGTTTATGAAAATATAAACTTTACATTTAATGTTAATTGGTTTATGTTTTGGCAACTTTAGTGCAGGAGGAAGAAATATTTTTTTGCCTTAATTGGATCCTTTTGAAATGGGAAGGGTAAGATGTAGTTAAACATCATCATTTAGGTAATGTATCTACTTTTAGGCATCGTTGTTAGACACAAGTCATCTCTCAAGGAAGGCCAGGTTTTTAAAAAGCCACTTCTGTACCTACCAAACGATTCATGTCTTAAATAAAATAAGTAATCTAAGTATATTTTTAGTCGTCTGTACTAGGCTATTAAAAAAAAGTTTAACAGCGGGTAAATAGCGAATAGCTTCCTTGTGAGTACCTATACTCACAAGGAAGCTTTAACATAAATTTAACAAAACTCCAACACAAAAGTTTATGAAACTAGCCAGTCGTAATTACAAACTAAACTTACAATATCAGACCCCCCAAGTTTGCTAAACTGATTTTTAATGTAAACTGCCTCCATGGGGCGCTAAAGATTTTTCAATTAGTTAAGCTGAAGCAAAAAGCTAATTTGCGAATTTAGCATAAACCTAACAAAAAGTATCAAAACAATCCCTAGCGCCTCTCCATTCTATTCACAACCCTATTACAATAGTATTAAAACTTACTTTACAACTAGAAATCTGCAGACGGAACTGTACAAAGACCAAAACCAACAACAAAAGCTATCCGGCTTACACTCTATGTCCATCTTAATAGAGGTTAATTTCAAATGGTTTATCAGCACATGTAACATGGTTCTCCGTAATGCCAGAAACATATGCGTGGCCACGTGCACCTCCATCACACCCTTATCTGGCCAACCCGGACTCGATGCTGGAAAGTTTCCCGTCACTCACCAACAGCATGGTTTTTAACGGACCAGTATAAGTTTGTTCCTCTATTACACATATTTGTTTGAATCTAAAGCTCAAGTTTATAGTGGTCATTAATAGTTAGGAATGCTCCTGCTATCGTTGGTCGGCTGAAATGTCGATAGCATCACGACGTATGGCGACATGCGTGTGGAATTAAAAAGTGGGGTTTGAAAAGGGCCTGTTGAGGATTTAGTTTGAAGGGTAAGGTTTCAGGTGATCGTTCAATTCTTGCTTATCTTTGATAGTGGATAACATAAACAACAAAAACAGTACCCATATAAATATTTAAGCTTTTTGTGGAAAGGAGTTTAGGGGACTTAGGGAACTTCACCTTCTGTAAAAAACTACATACTTACATGCGTAGGTAATATCATTAACAGTTTCCAAAGCAAAGCTTAATGAGACCTTATTTATAAACCTACTTGTAAGAACTTAGATTCTATTTCATTCCAACTCAAACTGCTCGAAGGTTGAGTAGGTTCGTCGACAAATTAAAATTGGTACAATAAATAATTCAAATAATGAGCAGATACTATAATTGACGATTTAATATTTGGCATTCTGTAATTTGATATTTATGACGAAAATCGCTTCGCTTTGCAGCCATCAGCCCAATTTGCTAAAAAAACGTGATACTCTGATTATTTCAACCCGGGACCTCCTACTTTGTGGGTAGGGTCACAACACAACCGACTAGTCTAGGTTAGGCTGATCACTGAAAGTGTCTTGTAACCGCATGACACTTTTGTGATGTCGATATATGATTTTTCGTGTGCATTTTGTATAGGTTAAGTTTATTTATGATTAGTATGTGTCGTTATTATACATAATATATCTCGAGTTAAGAGAAGCTTGGCTTTTGTGAAAACGTTTTTTCCTCTTATTTATTATGTTTCATTGATAGACATATTATCGTCATGAGTTAGGCCGTCACGTGCCAAAATGAATATCGACATTGTGATAAGTGACATTTATGACGGTAGCTGAGAGTTTATACACCTTCAACCTTGTCATCATGTCACTTTGTCATCTTTGTTTGTATCGTGTACAAACAGCAACACTCCTAACTTTACACCGGTGGACCTTATTAAAAAAGGCATAAGTTCCACCGATGTACAGTTAACAGTGTGAGCGATGGTACATAATCAGATAAAGAAAAAGAGTATGTCTAGTGAAATAACCGTCTGTAACGCGGAGTGTTCTGTACATGTTTTTTGTCGATATCTCCACAGCTAAACTGTGAAATGAATTGTCGCCTGCAGTATTTTCGGACCGGTACGACTTTAAACCTTTCTTAAAGGCCGGCAACGCATTTGCAACCCATCTGGGCGACGGTAATTGCTTACCATCAGGCGATTCATCTGCTCGTTTGCCTCTTATATCATAAAAAAGCTATCAAAGAAAATGTAGACACGGACAAAGACGATTTTTAGTTAAGTAAATGTGAACGCAAAGATCCACTTTGACCAAGGCACATTTGAATTAAGGAGATTACTCTCAGTAAAGAGTGCTATTTGTTTTTTTTTGTATGTCACAAATCAGACCCTACGTGAAGTGCTGTCATATTACGGCAATAGGACCTGGCATTTTAACGCAGTTCAAAGGGGCGCTACACGAATCATCGAGGATCTCAGACACATATTGAACTAAGTTTTAGAATATACTGCCTTCTAATACCGATTGTAGATAATCTACATACTTTACGTAGAGATAAAATTCGGAAATACTTATATCCATACTTAAATTAACCGCCCTAATCAGTTGTGACAATTATGAATGGTGAGAAACACGGTTCTTTTCAAACATAAAACAAGTCAAGGAATCCTAAAAAATAATGACAAGGAATCACAGGCTATCTTGACAAATAAACATATCAAGGCGTTCATTCAATGATAGGCGATGTTCTACTAAGTCCTTCAGTCAGTATTTGCTTCAATGTCTAGGCAAATAGTCGCGACTTTCGTACAAGTTGTATAACACTAAAAACAATGACGCTTTCAAATATTAAAACAGAAGATCGAACTTCAAATGAAGATCAACCAACATCGTCTTGTGTAGAAAAGAAGTTATGCAGTGTTGAAACGATTAAAAAGAGGCTACCTATATCAACATGGCTACCGGAGTATACATTATCAAAATTAATGCTGGATATGATTGCTGGGATCACTGTTGGACTAACTGCTATCCCCCAAGGCCTGGCATATGCTGATGTAGCTGGCTTGTCTCCAGAATATGGACTTTATTCAGGATTGGTGGGAGGTGTTGTTTACATGTTCCTTGGTACCTGCAAAGACATTACCATCGGACCAACCGCCATCATGTCAACGCTGCTTTCAAAATACGTCGCTGGTTACTCTGCCGACTTTGCTGTTTTGGCAGCCTTCATGACCGGTGTTATTATATTGTCAATGGGTGTATTACGACTTGGATTTTTAGTTAACTATATATCAAAACCAGTTATCAGTGGATTTACTACAGCAGCTGCCTTACAAATTATAACATCACAGTTTAAATCATTACTAGGACTTCAAGGATCGTCAGGGACCACGTTCCTGGAGTCTATGCAAAATTTTGTAAAGAATATGAAAACAATCCAGGTTTGGGAAGCTTCTCTAGGTTTATCTACAATTGCTTTGCTTTTATTTTTGAAATGGGTAGGGAACGGTTGCAATCGTACCGACGGCACTTTGAAGCGGTTAAGGTGGTTTGTTTCGTTATCTCGTAATGCAGTAGTTATTGTCATAGGTATGGCGGTTTCATACATTTTATTAAAAACCACCGGCGAAGAACCTATAGTTTTAATAGGAGATATAGAAGGAGGTTTCCCAAAAGTGGCAGCTCCACCTTTTAGTAGTATAGTTGGTGACGAAACCTACACGTTTACTGATATGTTACAAGCGCTTGGTCCTAGTGCAATGGTAATACCTTTTGTTTCTATTCTTGAAAGTATTGCTATTAATAAAGCGTTCGCCGGGGAAAATACTATGGATGCTACTCAAGAATTGATTGCTCTCGGTTTTACAAACTTATTGGGGTCTTTCTGTAGAAGTATGCCTTTATCGGCATCGTTTTCGCGTTCGGTTTTAAATAATGCGTCAGGGGTTCAGACTCCTGGAGGTGGCATCTTTACTAGTATATTAGTTCTTTTAGCTTTAAGTTTATTGACTTCAGCATTTTACTTTATACCGAAAGCTCTTTTAGGCGGTTTGATTATCTCAGCCATGCTGACTATGCTTGATTTTGCGATGTTTATCAAATTATGGAAGATATGTAAAAAGGAATTTGTTACATGGAATATCACAGTCATAATTTGCTTATGTTTTGGGCTGGAATATGGTATGTTAGCGGGTATTGCGACAGAGGCTTTCATTTTACTATATATTTCATCAAAGCCTGTTGTAGACATTAACACGATTCAGGGTGAGAAATCAGAGTTGATAATAGTGCAATTGCCGGAGCATATGTCGTACTGTTCTGCCGAGCACGTTCGTCATGAAGTAAAGAAAGTTTCACATCAATGCTCTTTAAGTTCTGTTATCATTTTGGACGGTTCAAACTTGAGAACCATGGACACAACAGTAGCTTCAAATCTTATGTCCGTGGTCAAAATACTGCACAATCGTTGCCAAAGAATAGTTTTCTTGAACTTTATTGCTAGGTTAGAAAAATTATGTCTAGAAATTTATCCAGAATTTGAGAACAATTTTTTAATTGCTTCTCGTGTAGAAGGTTCTCGAGAACTCGAAGTTTTATTAACATCGTGATCGTGACAAGATTGATGTATTATAATTATATTATGTATCTGTCTAATTGTAGTAGAGTTTGTGCGGAAAGAGAAGAATCGTGGAATGTATGGGGCCTAATACATTCTACCTACAACTCTTCTCTTTCCGAACAGACTCTACCTATTCTCTTGTTTTTATTTTTAAGGTTTAATTAAGTTATGTGAAAGTACTGTGCTATTTTATTTACTTACAGGGTTTACATAAATATTTTTAGAGGGATTTTAAATAAAAAACCAATAAGTAATAGTACAGAAACAATTAGAATAATTTAAGGATTTTTTTGTAAATGTAGGTACTTAGTTGGTTGTAAATATACTAAAGTAAGTAAAGTAACTTCTTATGTGTTAATTGTATGTTTACTCTCAAGTTTTATGTCAATTGGAAGTAACACTTTTTTTTATTTTTGGAATTATTTATACATATACTTGCCGTAATTAAATGATCAATAATCACAAGTATTCGTTATTTTACCATTTACGGACCCTAAGTACTTAAGTAATAAAAAATCCTTTGCAATATAAACTTGTTATTATCAGGACTATTAAATAACAATAAGACCGAGTAGACTAAAAACCTGATCTCCAAAAGTGTGTCCCAAAAAATAATCATTTATTTACGAAGTACTGCTGTAATTGTATACCTACTATATCCATGAATTCCATTCATAAAGTGGGTATGCAGTTTGCAGATGCAGTAAACTCTTTAAAAGTCACTTTGCAATATTATAATTATATTAATATTTTGGAAATAATCAAAATCAACTCTAAGATAGACGATATTTTTTCATTCGCTCTCTCCAGAGAGCGCATTACAAAATACATAGTAGTTGTGTAGGTACCTATCCTATATCAAACTGACAAATTCTATATCAAAATCGCTATAGACACTTCATACTTTGTCAACCCCTGTGCTACTGCAATGCTTGCCAAGGCAGCTGCTTGCTTACTGTTGCTACAGTCGAAAGTGCTTCTAGTTTAGTTTACTTGTATGTACGTGTCATTTTCAAAATAAGATCACATTCAAAGTTACTCCAATATATCTTACAGCAGTTTAGCCGTGAACGTATACAGTCAAACACAGTGACAGATTGTCATTATTGCATAATATTAGAGAGATTCAAATTATCAATCCCGTTATCAATCTCTCAAGATCACGAATATCACGATCAGCACTCAAATGATACCGATAAGTGTCTTGTCGATATGTCTTTAAACATTTTTGCCCATGGCTGTCGAGCTAAATCACGTGAAGCTCGTTAAAATAATGACAACTCTGACTGTAACAAGTGAAAATGGAAATCAAGTACGCAGAAGACTGAAAAAATGTTCCAAAGAGCTGTGTAACGTAAAGACAGTGAAGAAAAGATTGCCTATAACGGAATGGCTACCAGAATACAATCTGACGAAACTGATCCAAGATATAATTGCGGGAATCACAGTTGGACTGACAGCTATTCCTCAAGGCATTGCATACGCCGTCGTAGCTGGTCTGTCTCCTGAATATGGTCTATATGCAGGATGAATGGGAGGATTTGTCTACTTATTCTTCGGAAGCTGCAAGGATGTTACCGTTGGACCTACAGCCATCATGTCTGCAATGGTATCGAAATACGTCTCCGGTTATTCAGCAGACTTCGCTGTTTTGGCAGCATTCCTATCTGGACTGGTGGAGCTTGGTATGGGGATACTGCATCTTGGATTTCTGGTTGAATTTATATCGATGCCAGTCATTAGCGGATTTACAACCGCCGCTGCTTTACAAATAGCTGCAGGCCAAATGAAGTCGTTATTCGGTCTCGACGGAAAATCAGGAAATTACTTTTCAGAATCCTTGTACAATTTTGTAATCAACTTTAAGAGTATGAAAGTATGGGATCCGATTCTTGGATTTTTAACGATCGGTATACTTTTGTTGTTGAAGAATATTGGACAAGGGTGCAGCCGTACTGACGGCTTAGCAAAGCAACTTCGGTGGTTTGTTTCACTCGCTAGAAATGCCGTGGTTGTTATAACAGGTATGATCATAGCATATACACTAAAAGTATCAACAGGCACGGAACCTCTAATTCTTATTTGTGATATTGGGAGTGGACTACCGAAAATAGAACCACCGCCCTTCAGTACAACCGTAGGTAATGAAACCTATACATTTAGTGACATCATATCAGTCCTGGGGCCTCAATCTATAGTGTTACCCTTAGTAGCTATTTTAGAATCCGTGGCGATTGCAAAGGCCTTTGCAGTAGGCAAACCCGTGGATGCTACTCAAGAAATGATGGCATTAGGAATGTGCAACATAGTTGGCTCATTTACTAAAAGCATGCCTATAACTGGCTCATTTACACGAACAGCTATAAATAATGCTTCAGGAGTACAAACCCCTGCAGGTGGTGTCTTTACTGGTTTTCTAATATTATTAGCTTTGAGTTTATTAACGTCTACATTTTATTTCATACCTAAAGCATCACTGGCTGGTTTAATTATAACAGCAATGTTTTCTATGATAGATTTCGTTATATTTGGAAGATTATGGAGGAACAGCAAAAGTGAATTATTTTTGTTACTTATTACAATGTCGTTTTCTTTGTCAATCGGATTAGAATACGGGATTGTTGCTGGAATAGTTGTGAATGCTGCGATATTATTGTATACAGTTTCACGACCATCTGTGAAAATAACTACAATATTATGTGAAAAAGGAGAATATTTATCAATATGTTTACCTGACAAATTGTCATATTGTGCGGCTGAACATGTTCGGCGCAAAGTATTGCAAGCATCTCAAGATGTAAGAAATGCAGCAATTGTCATAGATGGTTCAAATGTCAAAAAAATTGACTCCACCGTGGCTTCAAACCTCATGTGTGTGGTTCAAGATATTGATAAAGCAGGCCGAAAAGTATTGTTTATGAATTTTCCCAATAGTATTGTGTGATGAATCAAAGTCCTTCGTACAATCAATTGCCTTTATTTTACTCTAAGTTCCTACTTCAACACTTTCGACATTCTTAACTTAACAAGCAGTAAGCCTTCCTACTCAATGTTACCGGCTCAAGCGCCAAAGCGAGAATGCCCCTTCCATCTCATGGTAAGTTACATTTATACTTTTTCATCATTTGAATTGGCGGGTAGGAGAGTAGGACCATTTTCGCGACTAGGGTAAACCCTCCAGTGAATGAACACCCCCCAGTGATTGAACAAAATCACGTTTTTTGTCTAAAATAAGAAATATAGCAATTTCTACCAATTGTCGTATTTTTTTACTTATTAACGACTCTATTTCCTATGCAATGGCAACCCGCGATAAATTTATTTTCGATCAGTTTGAATGTGACTAGTGTTTGAAGTTTACGTGTTTCTGGTATTGAAGTTTTGTATGGAAAAATTAAATCCCAGATAAGAACAGTGTACGTTTGGAGCAACATATGAAGTGCTTATTTAATGTTTACCTGTACAATTTACGTTTTTTGGTTAGATTAAGAGTTAAACCTTCAATAAATGTACAGTTTGTCAGCGTATTATGTGATTAAGTCTTTATTTTTTATAGTTCCATTACTGGCTTATCAAATGTTCTGAAACCAGTAAATGAACGGTGTGTTCATTTACTGGTGTCGTCTAGATATATTTTTTTTTCTAAATTTATATGTAAACGAAATGGTATTTAGCTTGTTTTTTGTGATTCTGTATAGAAAACGATTCTGATTCTTTCAGCCAGTATTGGAACAAACCAAATTTCTATAGTCCATTTACTAGATTTTTCATGCCTATGTATGAACAATACAAAATTTGGCATGTTCATTTATTAGATTTCTACTAATTCTATGTATGAACACTGTAACCACGAACAATGCAATAACAAGTTTATTATTTTAAGCATTAAGTATTTGCTGAGCCTGACCTTTTTACATCAAAATATGCACGTTATTTCTTGTTTTCAAGATTTATTCTCTTTTTATTATTAATATGTAACAGGTTTCTGTGTTATATGTGAAAAACCATCATTTTATTACATTCTAATATGTTTGAATTAAATATGGAGGGGATATAAAGATATTACCGCTTTCGCTATACCTACTAAAATACAGCTGGAAACAGTTTTTGTGTTAAAAATGATTTTTTAATGCTGATTAAAAAGATCTAAATAATGTTCATTCACTGGGTTTTGTAGTGTTCATTCACTGGATTTTATGTTCATTCATTAGGTTTTTGGGTAGTTTTTGATAAATTTTGCTATTACTCAAAAACTATAAAAGTAATAAATAATCGCAGAAATTACTTTCTTATTTATTAAATGAGGATTCATTAAATTGCAATTCATTATTCCAATTATTAATGAATGCTGAGAAATGATTTTTCAAACTTGGAAAATTGCTTAAGTACTTTACTTAAGTATTGCTTGCCCTACCGACATATTAATTAACAAATATTCGGGTAAACACAAATCACATTTCTAATCACTACCCACTGAATGCCATAAGTTTAACATAACGCACACAAAATAATTATAATTTATTCTTGAAATCTTATGAAATATCACACTCGGCCATCCGACTGCGTGCTACCTCCGGTGCACGATCAACAATAATATCACACTCGGCCGTGTTGCCCGATGCCTTTTCAATCCTATTATAGTTAGACTAGTCTGTTTATACAATACCAATACTCTTCATTGTACACCAGAATACAATAAAATAATACAAAGAATTACAGCAACTCTAGTAGAGGTAAACTTCAAATTATTTAATTTACTCATGGTATCCGGTATTGCAGATGTAAACGGTATTCATTCTTCAGACTAGTATTACTATTACATAAAAAGGGATACCTATTTAAATACCTACTTATACTACTGATCATGTTAACGTTCACGAAATACATCGTCCACACTGTCAACCCCATACGATTAGTTATTTTAGCTTATTACACGCAGGATTACAGACATTATTATCGGCACGTACTTATAGAATAAGCCCAAATTTCATTGCATTGATTTTAGTACTGTAACATACTTATAACAAACATGGCACGAGCAATACAATTTAGCCTGATATATCAGAATAAGAAGAAAGAGACAACTACCACAGTATGAGCCATAATAACTGACATCAATAATCAAATTTTTAGTCCTTTTATGGTAAATGTAAGAACTGTTTATGGGTATAATGTTTTGGGGAAGCTACGTAATTACATTAATGGCTTAATCAGGTTTGTAATTAACAGTTGCAATTATCTAATATTTTCTCTCTGAAATCAAACATTTTTTTTTTCAAATTACAATACTAGTTACATGCTTGATGACGTCCTCTACTGTAGGTCCTTCTTGAGCGTCGCCTTGACTCCCGCGGTCCTTCTTCGTGCGGGTCATCTGAGAGAGGCCCTCGTCGTCAGCGCCTGCTGTGGTGACGACATCTGTATTCAGGCTGTTCTCACGCTCGGCTGTCGCAGTCCACAGCGTCCTCTGTGGTAGATTCACCGTCGCTAACCTCCAGCGTCTACCGCGACTCTGCATCAGTCTTGCTCGTGACGGCAGTCTAGGTGATCTCGGGGTGTCAATATTGGAATCCATTTTACCCTGTAATTAAATTTCAGTGCGCTGCATGATTGGTTGTTAAACTTTCTTCTCACCCTACACTTATTTAAACTCATAATAAACTCTTTAAACTCATAATAAACTCTTTAAACTCAAAATAAACTCTTTAAACTCAAAATAAACTCTTTAAACTCAAAATAAACTCTTTAAACTCAAAATAAACTCTTTAAACTCAAAATAAACTCTTTAAACTCAAAATAAACTCTTTAAACTCAAAATAAACTCTTTAAACTCAAAATAAACTCTTTAAACTCAAAATAAACTCTTTAAACTCAAAATAAACTCTTTAAACTCAAAATAAACTCTTTAAACTCAAAATAAACTCTTTGAACTCAAAATAAACTCTTTAAACTCAAAATAAACTCTTTAAACTCAAAATAAACTCTTTAAACTCAAAATAAACTCTTTAATCTCAAAATAAACTCTTTAAACTCAAAATAAACTCTTTAAACTCAAAAGAAACTCTTTAAACTCAAAAGAAACTCTTTAAACTCAAAATAAACTCTTTAAACTCAAAATAAACTCTTTAAACTCAAAATAAACTCTTTAAACTCAAAATAAACTCTTTAAACTCAAAATAAACTCTTTAAACTCAAAATAAACTCTTTAAACTGAAAATAAACTCTTTAAACTCAAAATAAACTCTTTAAACCCAAAATAAACTCTTTAACTCTTTAAACTCAAGATAAACTTTTTAAATTTTTAAACTCTTTAAGATCTCTGGCAGCACACTACATGGCCGCACTCATAAACAGCACACCTACATGGCTGTAGACTCTAGCAGCGCACTACATGGCCACATTCATAAACAGCTCTAGACTATTCAGACAATTCGTACTATATACTCGTATTAAACTCAAACTCATATTAAGCTCAAACTCAAAATCGTATTAAGCTCAAACTCAAAATCGTATTAAGCTCAAACTCAAAATCGTATTAAGCTCAAACTCAAAATCGTATTAAGCTCAAACTCAAAATCGTATTAAGCTCAAACTCAAAATCGTATTAATCTCAAACTCAAAATCGTATTAAGCTCAAACTCACAATCGTATTAAGCTCAACCTCACAATCGTATTAAGCTCAACCTCACAATCGTATTAAGCTCAACCTCAAAATCGTATTAAGCTCAACCTCAAAATCGTATTAAGCTCAAACTCAAAATCGTATTAAACTCAAAATCGTATTAAACTCAAAATCGTATTAAACTCAAAATCGTATTAAACTCAAAATCGTATTAATTAAACTCAAAATCGTATTAATTAAACTCAAAATCGTATTAATTAAACTCAAAATCGTATTAATTAAACTCAAAATCGTATTAATTAAACTCAAAATCGTATTAATTAAACTCAAAATCGTATTAATTAAACTCAAAATCGTATTAATTAAACTCAAAATCGTATTAATTAAACTCAAAATCGTATTAATTAAACTCAAAATCGTATTAATTAAACTCAAAATCGTATTAATTAAACTCAAAATCGTATTAATTAAACTCAAAATCGTATTAATTAAACTCAAAATCGTATTAATTAAACTCAAAATCGTATTAATTAAACTCAAAATCGTATTAATTAAACTCAAAATCGTATTAATTAAACTCAAAATCGTATTAATTAAACTCAAAACCGTATGAACCTCAAAATCTTATTAGACTCAAAATAGTATTAGACTCAAAATCGTATTAGACTCCAAATCGTATTAGACTCAAAATCGTATTAGACTCAAAATCGTATTAGACTCAAAATCGTATTAGACTCAAAATCGTATTAGACTCAAAATCGTATTAGACTCAAAATCGTATTAGACTCAAAATCGTATAAGACTCAAAATCGTATTAGACTCAAAATCGTATTAGACTCAAAGTCGTATTAGACTCAAAGTCGTATTAGACTCAAAATCGTATTAGACTCAAAATCGTTAAGACTCAAAATCGTATTAGACTCAAACTCGTATTAGACTCAAACTCGTATTAGACTCAAACTCGTATTAGACTCAAACTCGTATTAGACTCAAACTCGTATTAGACTCAAACTCGTATTAGACTCAAACTCGTATTAGACTCAAACTCGTATTAGACTCAAAATCGTATTAGACTCAAATCGTATTAGACTCAAAATCGTATTAGACTCAAACTCGTATAAGACTCAAACTCGTATTTGACTCAAACTCGTATTAAATTCTCTGGTAGCACACTACATGGCTACACTCACAAACAGCACATCTACATGGCTGTAGACTCTAGCAGCACACTACATGGCCGTACTCATAAACAGCACATCTACATGGCTGTAAACATTAGACCCGGTTATATGATACCACCTACATGATATCTAGAACCCTAAGAGTCTGACTATTAGTACACCACATACATGGTGACTAACTACATGCTAACTACACCTTTACCCACCTACATATATAACTAAACATTAGACCCGGTTATATGATACCACCTACATGATATCTAGAACCATTAATGTCGGACTATAGTACACCACATACATGGTGACTAACTACACTTTTACCTACATACATAGGTAACTAAACGTTAGACCCGGTTATATGATACCACCTACATGATATCTAGAACCATTAATGTCTGACTATAGTACACCACATACATGGTGACTAACTACATGCTAACTACACTTTTACCTACATACATAGGTAAATAAACATTAGACCCGGTTATATGATACCACCTACATGATATCTAGAACCATTAGAGTCTGACTATAGTACACCTACATGGTGACATTGGTGACTAACTACATGCTAACTATACTTTTACCCACCTACATAGGTAACTAAACATTAGACCCGGTTATATTACCTACATGGTACACATACATAATAGCCAAATCAATATTGAAAGTTTAATTGTTGTTACCAAACCACGTAATTGTCGTTACACGGCACTTAAGGTACATAGTAATCACTTAAGACACTCTTCATTCATTTCAAAACTAACCAGAGGCGGTTATCAAGCATGACTTGCTATTGGATCATTTAGCTCATACTAAATATACCTACTATTTAATAGATTAGGTTCAGTATTCGAAACTCAAATATAGGATGCACATGTATGTAAACACTTTCATTTAACGACAGTACGTATTTCAACTAGATCTGCATAACAACCGAGAACTTCTGCATGTCTCTTCACAATATGGGCATATTAAAATTTAAAACCACTAAAATTTAAAATCAGTTATATAAAATTGTTCCTTTAACGACAATAAACGTACTTGCCTTTAATGGTACACGTACAGTACTTGTTTGTTTTGTAATTGCTAACGGATTCATTAAATATTTATCCAAATCGTATCCATTGTATTCAACTTCGCTAAACATTGATACTACACAAAAATAAAAATAACATCTTATGTACAGTGCAGTAGTAACTGCACTGTACATAATCGTAATATGACTCTTGTAAAAAGTTACCCGCAGAGTTATAAATTACGTAACAAGTCTACTTCGTTACTTCAACTTGACTATGATCGCGTATCTGCATATTATTAATCAGGTTTTGAGATTATAAGCATTACACAACTTAAAACTTACTACCATAACGTCAGAGTAAGTATATAAAATATGTATGTATATAAAATATGTATATGTAGATATACTAGGTACTCACACGTTCTGGTCCTTTTATGGGCGCCGTGTTACCACTTCTGACTTGTGATGAATCAAAGTCCTTCGTACAATCAATTGCCTTTATTTTACTCTAAGTTCCTACTTCAACACTTTCGACATTCTTAACTTAACAAGCAGTAAGCCTTCCTACTCAATGTTACCGGCTCAAGCGCCAAAGCGAGAATGCCCCTTCCATCTCATGGTAAGTTACATTTATACTTTTTCATCATTTGAATTGGCGGGTAGGAGAGTAGGGTCATTTTCGCGACTACCGACATATTAATTAACAAATATTCGGGTAAACACAAATCACATTTCTAATCACTACCCACTGAATGCCATAAGTTTAACATAACGCAGACAAAATAATTATAATTTATTCTTGAAATCTTATGAAATATCACAATTGTTAACTTATGTCTTGACATTAACCCTAAATATACCGACAGGTTTGTAATTGCCTCTAACTCTGAAGACGTTTTAATAAAAGCGTAAAATCTTAATAGTTTCGTTTTTTTTTATGTTCACGAATTAAGTCTGCAACGATTTTGATAGCACACGCAGTGCAAGTGTTATTTTAGACTTCTATGAAATTATGACGTATAAATAACACTTGCACTGCGTGTGCTATCAAAATCGTTGCAGACTCGCGTCGGTCTAACTCTAGACAAATAAAATTAATAACACTTAAATTTATTTTAATTTACTTGCACAATAAATTTTAGATTGTTGATTTTGGAGTTTGGAAAGCTGCTCCCTTTTAAACTTTTCACCAAACATTTTGTCGGAAACTTCAAAAAACACTCTTAAGTACTTATATGTTAAAATAATTATGGGGTCGAAAAGTGCTCGAGTGGAGACCACGGACTAGCAAGCGCAGGGTAGGACGTCCACCCACAAGATGGACATACGACCTTGTTAAGGTCGCCGGAAGACGCTGGATCCGGGTCGCTTCCAACCGGTATGTATGGAGGTCAATGGGAGAGGCCTATGTTTAGCAGTGGACGTCTTATGGCTGAGATGATGATGATGATGATGATGATGATATGTTAATATTATTTATTTATTTAATTACCCCTTAGAAAGTACAAATGGCGGATTTGATGCCATAACGCATTCTCTACCAGTCAACCATTGGGCCAAAGTCAGAAACTTACAATTAGTCAATGACCTTTTATTTATGTAGACGTGTGACGTTCATAGTTGACAAAACTAAAATTTGGTCCAACGATTTTGACAACTTGACATGTTCGACGCCGCCACCCGCGACCGGTTCGACATCTATGGCGCAAGAACTTGCAGATGTTCGGGATCAGATGAACGCACTGTCTCGGCAGCTGACTGAGGCGGTTGCTTCTATCGCTCAGTACCAGGCCTCGCTTGCGGTAAGCACAGAAAAAATCGAGGCCGTTAATGAACGACTTATGCGTCTGGAAGCAGCATCGGCACGGCCCTGTAAGTGTTGTGAAGCTGGACTGCCGTCATCGAGTTTGAACAACATAGCGGAATCTGGTACGATTAAGCTGAAGCCAAGGCGAAAACGCAAGACCCGCAGTAAGGAGCAGACGTCAGGAAGTGCAGCTGAGCCTAAGGTGAGCAGAATCGTAGTCGCACAGAGTGAGGTGACTCAGGCTGATCCAGTGCCCCAATTGTCGCCTGCGGCACTGTCTGGCGATGATATGTCACGCAGTGACGCAAACTCCACTGATGAGGACGACAGTGCTGCTGCTGGGGAATTCAAAGAGGTTCGATACAGGAAAAGACGTTACGGTTCCCTTCGCTGTACTGCGGGGCCGGATGTAACATCGCTGAAGGCTGTGGAGTACAAGAAATATATTCACTTGTGGAACATGATTTCGGGGGCTGATGAGGTACGAGCTTATCTGCAGAGCCTGAGCCCTGAGAGTACATTTACAGTGGAAGAGCTTAAACCCAAGGGTCAATACAAGTCGTACAAAATTGGCGTCCCCCCTGTCATGTACGATAAGTGCCTGTCTGCCGAAGTCTGGCCTGATAACGCTCGAGTTAAGGCGTGGTTATTTCGGAGACCAAAAATTGCCCAGAACTCGGGAACGCGCTCCTAAGCGTAATCATAAGTGGGAAAATACTCCAATTATGAGGATCACTTATCAGAACGTAAGGGGCCTAAATACAAAGCTCAACTACTTCAGGTTTAACTTGCTTTCGTTAGATTGTGATGTCGTAGCAGTAACGGAGTCCTTTCTAACCGAGGCTGTCAATGATGCCGAACTGTCCTGCAGCGGTTGGAGCGTGATACGTCGTGATCGTGCTACTGGTTCACGCGGAGGCGGCGTGATGTTCGCTGCGCGCCCAGGACTCGTGATACGGCGGCTTCAAGAACTCGAAACGCTGAATGGAGAGGACCTTTGGATTGCGCTCACCTTTAAAACTGTTGTTTTTTACCTCTGTGTTGTGTATATTCCTCCTGGTGCCTCAGATGATGTTTACATGAGCTGGTTCCAAACCATTGAACAAAATATTGAAAAACTGAAAGGAGTAGTTCTCGTGTTTGGAGATCTAAATTTGAACCCATTGTATATGTCTCAAACGATTAAATGTTATTATTCTTTTTTGTTAACAATGTGTGGTCTGAATGAGATGAATGAAGTGACGAATGCGTATGGTGGAAAATTAGACGTTGTGCTGGTGTCAGAACGTATTCGCGGTGTTCATGTCATGGAAGTAGAGGGTGGAGGATTGGTTCCTAAACGGGATGCGTATCATCCGCCGTTGGAAATATCGGTACCTGTTGCAGCAGTGTTAAGGCCTTCTTCTGAGCGCATAGAAGCTAGTAATTTAGACTCACGGCAAGACTGGGATTTCAGTAAGGGTAACTATGAATTATTGTATGAACTGATCGCTGCAGCAAATTGGCAAGATATACTTCAGGCTAAAAATGTCGACACTGCAGTAGACTTATTCTATAATAAAATTTATGGCTTTTTTGATACATGTATACCGAGAAAACGTCGCTCAAAGGGTGTCAGTAGACGCTACCCGGTTTGGTTCACGCCTGATCTCATTGCTGACATAGCACGGAAAGCTAGTATCCACCGGACCTGGAAGGCTACCAACAACATTGCAGCTTATAACGAGTTTGCCCAGCTTAGAAGGGATATTAAAACAAGAATTGCTTTGGCGTATGACAGCTACATTGATCAGATTCAAAGTAATGTGAAAAGGGATCCTCGCTCGTTATGGCAGCATATTGATAGTCTCAAGTCGAAGGGTGGGTTTGCTGGTGAAGTCATGTTCGAGGGAAAGCGATTCGCGGGAGCCGAGGCAGCAGTTGCTTTTTCTAGGTTTTTTTCTGGCGTCTTCCTACCAGAGGTCCCACTATTGGATGTGAACTTGCTTCAGGACTGCGGCCGGAGCCATTCGCAATGTATTAATATTTCTGATATATCTGAACGGGAGGTGGTTGCTGGCATAAAACGGTTAAAGGCCGTGAGTTCTGTTGGACCTGACAATTTTCCAGCATACATTGTCAAGGGGTGTATGGAGCAGTTGAAAGTTCCCATTCGTTTCTTATTCAACCTGGCAATTTCAACTAGAGCTCCCGATACACGTGTTACACGCTGACACGGGTACCCGTGTTCTTAAGCCCGCCGGGCTTAAGAACCCGAACTACACGAACCCGCCCGGATTCGGAAACGTTTACACGGGTACCCGTGTACACGGGTACACGGATACACGAAATAACGGATCTTATTTACCCGCCGGTTCGACCCTTCACTCTCGTGTAGCGGAGATTCGTGCTATGAAGACATACGATTGAATATGTGGAAGGTTAGGAAGATTCGATTACCTACTTTTCAGTTTTACTGGATTGATTTGTAATGTCAATAATAGGTAGGTAAGTACAATTTGTTTCAATAATCATAAGATTAAAATTAACAATATCTCAGTAACCGTTGACTTCATTGTTGGTATTTCAGTTTCTTCATTGATGTAGTTTTTTGATAATTAAAGTAAACCTAAATACCACCACCACCATATTACCATTTGTTGGGACGTCAGTCTTTCCGTGACCACAGCTGGTGCAACTCAGCTGAAACGTCGGAATTAAAGGTAAAAACAATGAAATTATATCGCGGTAGACCCGTTTGTGTAATTATGTGTACAAAACGCGAGAGTTTAAAGTGTTATATAAACCTAAATGATTATTTAATACAAAAGTAGATAGTTATGCTTACTGAAACCAGAGTTGGGCATTATTCGAATCATTTTTTATCGAAATAATTATGGTGAGATTAATATTCGCGAATAAACCATTCGTTTAGAATTTCGAATAAGAAATGAATTATTCGAATAAATTACACGAAGGATTTTTGTAATACACACTCAGATGGCAAATCTGAATAGGTATGCAACTGCAGCGTATTTTAGAGCCAAGGAAAATTTTGGGAAAGGCCCCAACTGACCGTCGCCATCCATGGTGGGGACAAATGGGAATTGTTTATATGCAGCGCCTATTCCCATTTGTTCCCGGCCGGGACAAGTGAGAATACATCCGATATTTGTGTAAAATATTATTATGTAGGGTCTACCCATATGTTCCCCGCGGAGATAAATGGGAATTCACCCATTATTGGTAATTATTAGTAATATGGGAATACACCAATAATGGGTGCATTATTGGTGTATTCCCATTTGTCTCCAATTCACGTGACCTACGCCATACACGAGGCGGGGACAAATGGGAATGTTTATATGAATTTTGGTGTTCCCATTTGCCCCGATATTGGTGTTCCCATTTGTCCCCGAGGCGGAGACAAATGGGTACGATTTATATGCAGCACCTATTCCATCAGTTCCCGACGTAGAGAAATGGGAATACATCCGAAAATTGTGTTCCCAATTATCCCCACCCCAATAAGGTGGGGAAAAATGGAAAATATTTTTACGCAGGGTCTTCACATATGTTCCCCGCGGAGACAAATGGGAATTCACCCATTATTGGTCATGATGGGTGCTTTATTGGTGTATTCCCATTTGTCCCCGATTCACGTGACCTACGTCATACATGAGGCGGGGACAAATGGGAATGTTTTATATGAGTTTTGGTGTTCCCATTTGTCCCCGATATTGGTGTTCCCATTTGGTGCCGATACAAAAGATTTCTATGCAGCGTCTTTTCCCAAATGTCTCTCGCGGCGTGGACAAATAGGAATTCTTCCGAAAATGGTGTGTTCCCATTTGTCCCCACACCAATAAGGAGGGTACAGATGGGAAATATTTATATGCAAATCCTATCACTTCTGTACCCGGCGGGGACAAATGGGAATACATCCGAAAATGGTGTGTTCCCTTTTGTCCTTACAAAAATAAAGTGGGAACAAATGGGAAATATTTATATGCGGCTTCTTTTCCTATATGTTCCCCGCGGGGACAAATGGGCATACACCCATTATTGGTTATAATGGGTGCATTATTGATGTAATCCCATTTGTCCCCTATCCACGTGACCTACGCCATACATGAGGGACAAATGGAAATGTTTTATATGCAGCGCCTATTCCCATCTGTTCCCGGCGGGGAACAATAAGAATACACCCGTTAATGGTGTGTTCCTATTTGTCCCTGCTTCAATGAAGTGGGGACAAATGGGAAAGATTGTTTGTCTTTTCCCACATGTTCCCGAAGGGGACAAACGGGAATACCCCCATTATTGGTGTATTTCCAGTTGTTCTCGCCCCACGTGACCGCCAATACATGAGGCGTATTCCCAGTTTCCACACCTCAAATCAACCAACCAGATAAACCGATAGAAAACATTTTCTTTTTACTATTGGGATATAAAACAGCTAAATAGTTATTTTGTAAGCTAACTATTCGACAATATTATTCGCAAATAATTTATTCGTGGGCTATTTTATTCGCCGAATAAATTATTCGCGAATGAATTGAACACGAATGATCATTCGAAAAAATTATTCGTCATTCGCGAATGATTTGGTAATTCTCATTCGTAATTCGTCATTCAAATGAATTTTGCCCATCTCTGACTGAAACTACCACGAACGGAATATGTTATATTTTCCTTTAACAAAATCGCATTTTGCTCACTGTTAGCAAAGTACCCTTGTTCGAGCTGCTGAGGTGAAAAATAAATTAAATTGGTACAACACATATCAATCACATTGAACATCCATATATACATTACTACAATCTCCGCTACACGCCAAGGACGGGTTAGGCCCGCGTGTATTTAAGGTCCGTTTCGCCGTGTACACGGGTACACGGGTACCCGGATACACGGATCTTAATTACACGTGTGCACGACTACACGTGTAGAACGGGTCAGAAAACCGTGTACGTGTAGTTCGGAAACGGGTACCGAACACGTGTACACGAAACCCGGACACGACCGCGAGCCCTAATTTCAACTGGCACTTATCCGAAGCTGTGGAAGACAACAAGAGTGAGGCCTATTCCAAAGACTAGCGACACCGCTAATGTTGAAAACTATAGGCCTATAGCTGTACTTCCCACAATGGCAAAGTTATTCGAGTCGATAGTGCATAAAACATTAGCAACACAATTGAAACCACATTTGTGCGATGCTCAGCATGGCTTTAGAGCAAATCGCTCCGTCGAGACCAACCTGCTAACTTTGACGGCCACTATCTCTGAGCATCTTGATAGAGGCACCCAGATCGATGTTCTGTATTTCGATTTCCGAAAAGCTTTCGATCGCGTAGATAATGACGTACTTATGAGAAAGTTAAATGACTTAGGCTTCTCGCCAAGGTTGCTTGCTTTCTTCGCTAGTTATTTGCGCGATCGTCAGCAGTACGTTCGTTATGGGTGTTTCGTCTCGGCTCCGTACCATACCAGGTCTGGGGTCAGTCAGGGTTCGATACTTGGCCCGCTCTTATTTGGACTCATGATCAATGACCTGGAATCTGTTGTTAAGCATGCTCAATGTTTGTTATACGCTGACGATTTGAAGCTGGTGTATGGAGTAAAGAGTGGAGCGGATTGTGTCTCTCTTCAAGAGGATATTACCTCAGTTACAAACTGGAGTATAGCCAATAAACTGCTTTTTAATATTTCGAAGTGTTCTGTGTGCACGTTTAGTCGTTCCGCTACCCCCCGACTTCAGCAGTACACGTTGGGAACTGAGGTGATCGCCAGGGTCTTTACCGTAAAAGATCTTGGTGTGACCTTTGATGAGCGCCTGAGCTTTCACGAGCATATTCGTACACTCGCGGATAGTTCTTTTAGGAGACTAGGCTTTGTGATCCGCAATGTCAAGGACTTCTGGGACATTGGGGCCATAGGGATGATTTACAGCGCATTGGTCAGAAGTAAGCTTGAGGCCTCGTCAATCATCTGGCACCCGTACGAATCCACTTACGCCTTACTTCTGGAGAAGATCCAAAAGGCATTCCTAAGATTCTTATTCAAAAAAAGATTTGGTTATTATCCTTTTATGTATCCAACGAAATATTTACTCGGATGCCTCGGATATAATTCCCTAGAAGTAAGGCGCAACAATAAATTGATGACCAATGCTTGTCGCATACTGCGTGGGGAGTCCGACTGCCCGGAGCTTGTGGCTCGAGTTTTACGGCTGTATGTCCCTGACTTGCCAAAAATCACTTTGAGGCCGCGAGCGCGTCCACTGCTGGCAGTGCCGGCGGCGCGCACGGTGTCGCATAGGAATTCGCCGCTCTATCGTGCGCTGACGCTGCTCAATGCGCTCCTGACATCGGCACCTGAATGTGACTTGTTTGCTTGGAGATGGGCGACTGTGTGCCGTGAATGTCTGAATTTCTGCGAGATGATGGATGACAGGCTGTCCAGCATTTATGTTTAATGTCTCCTTATATGTTTCATGTGTTTGTATACTGTGTGTGTTGCAATGTCTAATTTCTCGGTGTATTGGCTTGTCTGTAATGCCGTGTAAATATATTGTTAAATAAATAAATAAAAATAAATAAATGTTGCCGTCACCCATACGACTAACTAAATATAGGTTCCGGAACCTATATTTGATGGCTCACGATCGTGCGCCTGGTACCATATCTACCTCTTTTTACTTACATCCATGCAATTAGTGCGGAAAACTCCCTGTTAAGAGTAAAATCTAACTATGTGTTAGTACTTGACTAAGACTGATAAAAGTCATATCGATCTCAAGCACCTATTCGAAAATATACACTACATCTTTATCAGTGCAACTGCAGAACAAGCCATTTGTAATAACAATAACGTAGTTAATGAAAATATACGAAATGTTTAGATACAGAATTATTATTTAGATGAAAAATACCTACTATTGAAGGGCATTGCATTAAATGTATTTGAGTCAAGTTTTTGTAAATCAATCAATATAAATCTATGAAAAAACGTGTTATTTTATCAATTGAAACTGTTTTTTTATGGTTGAATATAAATTTAATCAACACAGTCAAAGTTATGATCGTCAAAATAATTTCAATAGTTATTATAATGTCAACGGAAAATGATATTATGTCAGAAAATTTAATGTAGAGTTAAGACGGAATTTTAAATTTGTCAAAATATTTGTTAAATTTTTGCAATAAATGATCGTCACCTGTTTCAAAAGGGGCCCTTATCAGTCGTCCCCCATTGCGTCGATGTCGATGCGTCAAAGAGGGTGTGCAGTTTCCTTAAATTTATTAACGTGATTCAGCAGTCTGAAAATGACAGATTTATACTCTTTATCCCATCAACTAAATATGTGCTGAGGTTTCGATTACGATAATGTGGTGACGCGTTTATTTTTGATGCAAGATTTGGGGATTGGTTTATCTTCAACTGTGTACTAGTTGAGCAAAAGCTTAATTTGATTGTGAATGTTTTTGTATGAAATGTAACGTTGACAGCCTTAAAGATTTTAGCTTAAGTTTAAGATATAAATAAATGGCACGTATTTAACCGGTCAACAAATTAATCGAATTTGGGTAGTTTAAAAAAATTGAAATGGGTACTAAAATTAATAGTTTGGCAACAAAAACGGAGCCTTAAAATATATCAATATGAGTTGTATTTTAATGCCGTTACAGCTTTTGATTATTTTTAGGCAGGTACCAAGTATTTATTTGGCAACTGAATTATTATATTGGAGACCATTTATGAAGCACATTTTAAAAAGAAAACGGCTATCTATTAATTCCAAAATGAAGTTCTTTTAAAATATTTTGTTTGGTCAATACACGATCAACCTAACACGCTCCTCCCCGCTTTGCTCGTCGTCGCACCTATCTGTTGACTCTAGCAGAACACAATGGTAACTATTGAAATTAGTAATTAAAAATTTAAAGATCTAATGGTATAATGGCCATTAGGCGTTTCATGATTAGAAATTTCGACTATAATAAGTGTACTGACCATTACGTATTGGTAAATTAATTTGAGGTGTTTTGTGTAAAAAGTGACCAATATTCATTAAATTTAACTGCTTTCGTGTTAAAATACTACCTTAGCTGGAACGACATGCTCAGTTATGGCTATAGTTGATTACTTAGGGATGAACAACTAGATGACAACTAAATTTTATGATCGCTTTACAATATTAGTTGCCAATTTATTATTTTAGTCGCCAACCTATCACTTTAAGTTTCCTATATTTTTTTTGGGTGGCTTGATTTTGCTGCCAGTTTTTTTAATAATATGATGCTTATATTTAAGGCTAATATATTTTTTTGGCGCTAAAATATGAATGCACAGCCAAATTATATTATTATATGCCCAATGAAAGTTCCTGTTTAATATTTTAGTTGCCCGGTTAATAATAAGCCTAAATAAATGAGCAATAAAAGTTCAATATACTAAGATCCTAATCAGCATTGACCTTTTATTGTTTGTGGTAAGTAAATTAATTAGTATTGAATTGTTTATTAGGTTGTACTCCTTGAAAATGAGAATGTGTTATAACATTTTACTAATTTAAATAAATGTCAATTCAACATGATGCAAATTAAATAAAAAACATAGTACCTACATGATAACTAGCAAAATAAATAAACTAAACATTAAAATTAAAACTAAACTAAGATAACAAATCTTAAAGTAAACTTAAAAATAAAAAAATGCTCGCCAGGTCACCTTCATGCGTTATGGTGCCAAGAAGGCTGGCAGCGTTACCTTTATAGAATTTTAGTAAATGCAATTCTCCTGCCGATTTTTTTACGCAATATTTATATACCGTTGCCAAATTAGCTTTATATCAAAAGCCTCTAAGACCGGCAAGTCTGAGCAGGTTCCGTCGTCTAATCTCAACTGCCAATAACATGCGGAAATCCATCCCGCACAAAATGGTAATCTTGAAAGAACCGATCAACCGTTTTTGAGGAAAATATTTTGTAGCCGAGAAAATTAATTTTTGATTCCGAGACATCCTGCTGGGATATGACTTGGTAATTTAATATTTTCATTGAAAAAGTTAGGCTACGTTTCTTTAGCAAAACTTCGATGGCTTATTACTTGGGAAATAAATATATAGGAGATATCTACTTAGATAGTGGCATTAAATCTCAGCAGAGCTGCAATAGCTAATTGTTAGAGTTGCAATTGAATCTGCGGTAAGTATTGTCATTTCAATTTTATCTTTGTACTATTTGACTGTTGTGTGGCATAGACAATAACATCATAAAGCCTACCGCGATCATTGACCTCAAAAGCCTTATCAAAATAAAGACATAAACAAGCCCTAAATTTACGACGACCATCGAATTACTAGTAAGCCATTACGATTATTGCGTCACGAACATCTGAAGGACGGAATATTCGCGTGCGACTTCAGATTTCGCTCGCCTGATATTTAACTTTATCTGTCATACGGAGTCATGGCAATGACACGTCAAATCACGTGGAAACAACGGTTGAGTGAGCACATCGTTCTCTTCCCTACGGCCAGTATCACTAAAGCTTCCCACCCTCCCTGACATCTATTCAAACATTCTTCGTCCGGGGGTTTTCGTGGAGGTTCCAGAGCTCTGCGAAAATTGGCCGGGTGGGCACGAGAGACACCGTGGACCGTTTTTTGTGTAAAATTTCAAGCTTCTGAATAGAGAATAGTTTCCAGGTGATTAGCTCCGGCGTTATATACTGATTTGCTACAAGGAAATGCGCCGTCAGTGGAAGATTGAGTCTTTGTTATATTGAATTATGGAGGCGATAGATAACAGGGTGATCGTACCTGAAAAGGTGTCACTGATAGGATTATTCGTACAAAAGATTTTTTTTTCGTCTTTTCAGCGACTTAAGTTCGAAATTCGAGTTTTAGTAACGGTTATATTAATTCTCTTAATTGGACAACTAGTAAAACTAAAACCATATCTAATAAAGGCTAATTGTGTCATCACACTTGAATAGCTTTCCCAACAATTTATGAATAAACAATGATTCGGTTTAAATTCCGTAATAAACCCTTCTCCATCCATTAATCCCTACTTCCCGTTAAACGCCTGAATAATTGAGGTCACATCTAAACAAACCCGCATATTAATGTTAACACTACCTGATACCTTTTAAACATACAATATTTCCTCAATTTTATCAATGTCAACCTTATCTGTATTTACATTATGATTTGAATTTGCATGTGCATAATTAAAATCAAAACTTTCCAAATCATTCACCAAGCTAGCTCTTTCATCATCTTTAGTCTCTATTGCATCATCGTTAAAGTTGATTTTACTATCGTTTGGTTGTTGAATAAAGTTGTACGCTTTGGGTCCGGCCCTTGTCAAGCGGTGCCTGCTTCAGACATAGGTAATGAAATACCTAACAAATGAGCCATACATTGTTGCCAATAGCAACGCGTCACTCATTTGTTTAGTTTCGGAGTGGGGCTCTGAAGGTATGCTTTGATGAATGTATGTATTGACTGTTTGGGGATCGATTAGTTCACTTCCTACAGTGTTTGAGTCATTAGATTTAAGTCCTGCATTATAACAACTAATACTTGAAGGTCTCTCTTTAGTGATAAGAAGATCAATTGTCACACTTTTATGGTTCTCATTTGTTTCATTATCTGTTATTGATGAGGTGTGCACTAAAGAGTATTATGTATAGTATTGATATACTTTGATTTCGTGTTAGGTACTTGATTCTTAAAGACGTCAAAGAGAAAATCCTAAACCTGTATACTTCATTCTGTTAATATTTGTTAATTCATTTATTGGTAACGAAAAAATTTTGACCGAATATGTATCCACATTCATATTTATCAGTATTAAACTAATAATGTCAGATAAGTACGAAACGAAGTACTGTGTAAACTCTATATAGTTCACTCAAGGGACGGGACGTTTTTAACGTTATAGAGAGTTTTTGTTATATAGAGAGAAATTAATATTAAAGTAAACCAACTAGAGGCAAAAATGTCGACGACGTTATACGGAGTTTACACTGTATTTAGAAATGAACTTACATCAAACATAGGTAGATACGCCTACCTAGCCTAAGTTAGGCTAAACCAACATTTTCAAATAACCTACGAGTATAACTGCATGCGGCAATATTAAACTAAGACTTCGCCTTATTCCTCTATATACTAGGTACTAATATTTTCATTTGTAATACAAACTGTAGACCAGACGGCGGTTAGACTGAAGGTAAATATCAAATTCATAAGTCTAATGAACTTGAATATTCAGGTAGTTGTGAAGTATGCGAGGGAGAAATGATCAGATGGTAGATATTTAGATGGTAGACATCTACCATACACATCACTTATTATACCTACATACATACAATAGGCCTGTTGCATGTAACAAAGAATCATGGAAATAATGGTTTCAACGAAACATATATGTTAATATAATTCTAAAAAATGTCCCAATCTCAGTATAAACTGAAGGATTATTAATATATTCAATAAAATAAAAGTGCAAAATTCTCCAATCGGCCATTTTTACTGAAACGCCAATCAGAAGCGTTCTAAACAGTGACGTCATCAATCCATAACATATTTCTTAGAGCAACATAGACAACCTCATTGACCGACATCTATACGTCCTCACCAAAGAGTTCGAAAGGTGCAAAAAAAAAGATTATTTCGCCACTAAACATTTATTACGTCCAAAAAATATTATTACACGATATAAAGTTGATATCTATTTGTTATTATTTAAATAAAATGCTAAATAATACGATATTTCAACAACAAACTTTTTTAATTATTTGGCTGAATGGAACTATCATTGCCATGTTGGCTGTCGTAACTAGAAAAAATGAAAAATTAAAAAGTAAAACCGGCGCTTGGTGATTTTCACTCAAAATTTACATGTATCTAAATAATTCATCTTAAACTGCAACCGTGTGAGAGTTTTTGTGTAAAATGAGTTATTGTGATAAATTTTTGTAATGTATTTATCATCCCTAATCTTAATATATGGTGCTGAATTAACAATATCATTCGGATTCAAGGGAAATTCGTAACTGTAAGTATGTAAACAATGTCTACCACCCTACCACCAACTAAATGATGACGTCACAAATGGCATGCGAGGCGTTTTCGCGCGAAGTTTAAACTAGCTATAATAAAATGCAATTATCTATGTTAAATCTTATGAGTATAACTGAAATATAGTGTTTTTCGGAACTAATACAAGTGTACCGACAATATTAAAAGGGTTTTCAAAATTTGTCATCAGGCCTATTGTACGCGGTGTAGCTTTCAGTCAGAATTAGACGGAGGCAAGTGATAGACGACATTAGGAACTACCGATTTGACCCCCATGATATAATTATGTTCAGCAAAAATTAATATTTTATTTTATTGGTGTTCTTACTGAACCGTGTTTACGACACTTTTGTAACTTAAACTTTGGAGGGGTGTTTATTATTTTTAGCTATTGTCTATAAGTAGTGGGAGGTCGCGGGTTCAAATCCTGGCTCGTACCAATGAGTTTTTCGAAACTTATGTACGAAATATCATTTGATATTTACCACTAGCTTTTCGGTGAAGGAAAAACATCGTGAGGAAACCTGCATACATCTGCGAAGAAATTCAAAGGTGTATGTGAAGTCCCCAATCCGCATTGGGCTAGCGTGGGGACTATAGCCCAAGCCCTCTCGCGCATGAGAGGAGGCCTGTGCCCAGCAGTGGGACGTATATAGGCTGAAATGATGATGATGATGATGATGATTGTCTATAAGGGAGTTTTCAGAAAAAATTGTACCATTTACTTTTTTCGGAAAACCATATACTTTTGGGTTATTTAGACTCAGAATCAGGAGTACTACTGAATGAGACAAAGAAAAAAGTGTCCCCAGTTTTTCATACAAATTTTGGGTGTCAGTTTTGTAACGGTCCATACAAAATGTATGTGACAATGCGTTACAAACCTGTAATTTTTTTTGGGACAAATTTCTTTTCCTTTTAAATCGATATCTCTCGTGATTCGGAGTAGAAGTAACCCAAAAGTTGATGAATTTTCGTAAAAAAGTAAATGGTACTCTTTAAGTGAAAATGCCCATAAGTGTAGTTTTAAGATATAGATTTACTTGTTGTTATTCAGAAATCAGAAATCAGAAATTATTTATTTGCATTGATACAGTATGGGGATGTTACAATATGGTGTTACAGATCATGTACCTAGCTTGCATGCAAGCGTGCAAATTCATCATTATAATCATAAATTTAAATAAATATAAAATGTCAAATTGAAATAATTGAAAAAATAACAAAATATTAACACAATAGGCATGTCACAATACAATTAATAACTAAATATCACTAATTTGAATATTGCTGGTATTCGAGTATTATTAGAGTATTATTCTTTGTTTACAAATACATACTTCATGCGAAAAAGCAAGGAACATGTGCATATGAAATAATGATCAGTAGGCCAGAATCTACTAATTAACACCACCACACCAGATTTGACTGAAAACTGTTTTGATGGTTATCAATGTAACATGGAGTACATTTGATTTTTAGCCCGCTGTGAAACAATTTAATTTATCTATAAGAGACACAACCATATGAATAGGTACTGAACTTGTGGCTATAATATTTTCCATTACTTTGCAAAGCTTAGTACTTATTCCTTTATCTGATTAGTTATCTTCATTATACATAGCTTTAAGTGTTCGATTGCTAATTCTACACGTGAGTTGCATAGAGTGCACGGAAGCGCATCGACGTCGCCATATTCAACGTGTTTATTAATAGTTTTTTTTTCTAATTTATCCTTGATTGACTGTTCCTATATTTGCAGATCACATTAAAACCATGGTTCTGATAAAAACATTCGTGTTAATTGATGTTATAAAACAGAAACCGATTCCGAGGATAAGGTTGGTGGCCCTGAAACGTGAGGATCTTCTACATCAAGATGTCGAGTACAAAAAATATACCTTAAAACGAATGAGAGGTGGTGCTAAACGTGTCTTTTATTGGGACGAAGAAAAAGAAGAATGGACTTCAGGTTCACTCTGCGTAACATCGATGGATGATTACCTCAAGTTTGTAGTAAAACCCGTGTGCTTAATTGGTTACAGAGGATTTCAAGACATCTACCCCTTTTTAATTGAAACCAGTCGTGGCAAACCATTTCTTAAATATATGTTATATGCAGACTCCTTGGCTGCTTTCTACGACATTTTAGCGCCGGGTAGTGAAAAAACTACGAAAGACCAAAGACTGGCGGGAGAGCTCCCATGGCCTGGTGTTCGTGATGGGAATAGCTTTACGTATAGCGTGGATAATGTTTTTAGAAAAGTTGTAAGTTCGAAGAAATATTCAATGGGGGACCTGGGAGTAAGGCATAATCCCGCAATGTTGATGTTTCTGATTGTTTCGGAGCTCTCTGAGAACTTTGTGCAGTGGGTGGATGAAAACAATTTATCACTTTCAAATAACGATGGCCCTTCATCAAAAAGACCTAGGAGTACATATGAAGCCCCTAGGCTAACTGTAATAGCATGCAGAGATGATGGATTGGCAGTGGACAAGTCACTAGGGAAATTGATCCGTCAGAAGCTATTAACGCTCATTTTAACCGAATCGACTCAGGTACAAAACGGACCACAGTTTGCAGGATCGAAAGTGACTACCAAGGGGCTTCGTTTGCTACCAGCATCAACTGAGACCATGGAGTGGCTCTTGGCTCGTGACTTCGGAGTATTGGATGGGCATAAGATAATTTTGAAGATAATGGTGCGAGTTTATATTGCAGAAGACAACGCCGAGGACGCATTACAGTACCTATGCCAGCAAAATCGTGACAAGTCGGAGTTGGAACTGGAAAAATGGTCGTTCGAAGGTCAAGATGAAGATTCTTATTTATTTTTGGCGCCGTCTAAAATCCACGAAGTCTGGGGAGAGAATGATGAGAAAACACTTTTCTACAAAGATGGCACAGTTAAGGCAGTGCGAGTGTCCGATACGCTGCCGGTTGGAGAAAGAAACAAGGTTTCAAGGCAATCGTGCAAAGAATGAATGACAAATACAAACAAGTGGCCCATAGATGAATACCTTAAAACTAGCATACTTATTATGAAGAAAATAGTCTTACAACTAAAAACTACGAAACACATTATGGCTGCGATACGAAACCCAGTACTGCCAGGGATCCGGCCGCTAAGCCACCGGAACTTAACACACTTCAGCCAAAACTCCTCCTTAGTAAAGACTAGATGTGGAGTCGGAACGCTCAGCTCAAAATAATTAAAATTGTCATTGTGTCGGTAGGAACTTCGTGACAATCGCGACTGTGGACGAATCCGGGCGAATTTTACTCGTACATACCTTGAAAGCACGGTCAGCATCAAATATATATAGTGACGGCCAAGGTGGCCAAATACATCGTAACACACCTTTATTATCATAGGAATAAGGATGTGTATTGTGTACCAAATATATCGATATTTGATCACTTTTGCCGTCACTATCTATTCGATGCTGACTGTACCTACATAATATGGATCCAGGCCAAATTCGGAGAGATCTTTAAGCCATGTCCTGTTTTTCAACACTTCATTTTGTATCTTACCTAGTAATAAATTATACTACCAATCGGAATGACATAAATATTCTAGCTTTAACTTTTTTATAATATTAACACTGTACACCGGTTTTAGTTTCCAAAACTTTTTGAATTTACTTATTAACTAAAATACCTTTCATATTCTCAGCATCGTCAAAGTAACGAAATAAAACCAGGCCACTCGGGGCTATATAAATTATTCATTGGCCATATAAGTGTCCTGTAAACGCTGTTTAATAGCTTTCAGGGACATTAAACACGACTCACTATGAAAGCCTCTACTTTCAGTTTTATTCGGCGAGGAAATTGCTTTTCCATTGGTACGCAATTTAAAATTATTTTCGAATCGAGCGGAGAAATTAAGAGTTCGTGTTGAGATGTGATTGCGCTTTGGTAATAATATTGAAAAGATATTTATGATTTATTTTGAATTTTCGTCACACGGTTTCTTAAAGCATGCAATAAAAAACGGCAAATATCGTGATTTTCCCCAAACCGTATTGGCCTAGCGTGGGGACTATATAGCTCAAACCCTCTCGTACTTCAGAGGAGGCCTGTGCCCAGCAGTGGGACGTATAGGCTAAATTATTATAATATTTTTTATTGTGATTTTGCTAGTCGTTTTAGTTTCTAGCAAAAATAATGAAATCAGAATGGGGTTGGCAACTGTCATACTCATAGGTTTCCATACTTGGCGCCAGCATAGGTTTTACTTAAAAAAAGGATTAGACTTAAAGGGCACAGCATCCAGGCCATAACATAAAAAAATCAACACAAGCTTAAAAAAAATACTTTTGGTCATTTTACAATATGAAAAAAAAAAACAGGTCGTATCTAGAATTCCAACAATGATAGTGATAGAAGAAGTAGAAATCAATTAAAATATACGTGAAAAGAATAACGAATGTATTAAAGGTGCTTTCAGTAAGTCATTGTACTTTTTTATTCAGATTCTCTAAGGTATACAAAACCGCACTATTATATAGAATACTAGCGACCCGCCTTGCACGGGTTAACAAATTATACAATATATAATACATCTAAACCTTCATCAAGAATCAGAATCACTATTCATAGGTGAAAAACGCAAGAAAATCCGTTCAGTAGGTTTTAAGTTTATCGCGAACATACAAACACACAAACAGACAGACGCGACGGGGGACATTGTTTTATAAGGTGTAGTGATTTATTCATTTATCCGAACAAGGCCCACGAGCTTTATCTAAATATGATAAAACATGTTTATCGATCGCCATAATAACCCCAGATTCGCATCTCGGCCGCAAAGGGTGATTCTGAAAAACGCCCGGCATAAACAACCGCCATTATTATTCTTTGTTTACACTATTTTCTGGTTGCCCATAGTTTATGCGGACATTTTTAACCTTTGACACGCGTGGGTGTGATGGAAATTTTATGACGGTGTGGCCGTGCATTTTGTTTTACCAATGGGGTTGGCAACTGTCATAGGTTTGCATAGATGGCGGTAGCATAGATTTTCCTGGTGTCTAGTTTTAATTTACTAGGTTTGGCTAAAATGGCATCCAGGTCATAATATATAATTCCCTTAAAACCGAGAATTTGGCACACTTCTGGGGATTTACAAGAAAATCTATCCTGACGAAATATATTTCATTTATTTATTTTTTATTTTATTGGAGTCAGGATAACAACAGCCGTAAATATAACTAACACATATTAATGCTAAGGCCATAACAGTCAATCATTCAATTACATTACGTAACGATTAAAAGTAACAAAAAAAAAAGAAAACAATGAGAAAGTACAATACTTACACACAAATGCTTGATACGCTAGAAGTACTAGATACCGGTTGTAAAATATTTAAGTAATCTAGTTTAATTTAAGTATTTTATAATTATTAAGTATAAAGTACTGCGACCGGCCTACGACTTCAAATCGGATAATGTGAAAACATGCACAAATGCACACCTGCTATTTATAATTTAACACACTAAACAAAATAGCGTCTGCTAAAAAGCCATTATCCAGCAAAACACGTTTAGAAAGTGAGAACGGGGGTTTTTCCAGGAAGTCATTGTTAGCAATGGCTGTATTAGAGTCGCTTAACGGCTGTAAACTGGCCGTTTGGACTAGATTGTATGGCGGAATAACAGGAAACTGTAACGTAAGTCCATGTCTAGTTATGCTCTTTAATGGGTTTGAGTACACACATACATACATACATACATTTAAATTTAATAGTGCGCTTTCATTTGTTTTAATTCATACGTGTGATTCGTAATTTTAAGGCCTAGTTTCCCCTCTGGGTCGGAAGGTCAGATGGCAGTCGCTTTCGTAAAAACTAGTGCCTACGTCAAATCATGGGATTAGTTGTCAAGCGGACCCCACCCAGGCTCCCATGAGCCTTGGCAAAATTCCGGGAGACGCGACGAAGAAGTAATAACATGTGATAACAATTCAATCTACCGTATTCGAACTTCAAGATATTCACAAGAGACGACACGTATTAGATCCATTCTAGATACGTTATAGTTTAGATATCAACTAGTTCTCTTTTGCAGCGCAATTCAGGCAACCAATGTCACTTTTACGTTAGATAGCGTAAGATATCTATTAGATGTGAATTGGATCTCTAAGTCATATCCTGAGGAAATCGTTCAAGAGTATCTCCAGAATCGCGCAAATGTCATATTTGACAGGTTAGATCTTAAACACATCGTTATCGTATCTTGGTGATGTCTAAAAGATATCTAATAGATGTCTATTTCGAGAATCGGGCCCAATAACAGATTTTCAAATATCGAAATCTCTGTATGATTTGTTAACACGAATTACTCCACAGTTTACCCAAATATTCAGTTTTGTTTCCATTTTCTTTCAGATCAAAGTTAGTACTTGTTCAGATCTTTTTGTATATGAATGATTTAATAATGGTATTGATGTACAGTCAAAACCGTTTATAACGACATCGAAGGGACTACTCATATTTGGTCGTAAAAACCGATAGTCGTAACAGCCGATGACGTACTTAATACTTATTATTAAATGTGAAATTAATATACTCATCTATAAAATAAAACTACATTTTATTTATATCACATGAAAATTATAATAAAAAGACATTACGTACATATAATTATCATTTTTCTACATTAACAAAATCTGTTATTTTAGTTTGTTTGAAACACTTCTGTAGTACGTACGCACTTTACTAGTTCACGCTGAATTTTAATTAAAGTATTGTCATAATATGTTTTGGTGCGTCTTGTGTTCGGATAAGTAACAAACTGACTGAAAAGAAATGAGAAAGCGGGCTTTGGGTTTCGATTATACTGCATACACATGTACCTATTTTGTTTCTGAGAAATACAATAGACCCTAAACTCGAGTTGTTTTTGTTTACTTTTGCGATCTTAATGATTTTAGTGTGCCAGATGTGGGAACGGGATACTGCCCTCACCTATTCAAATGTTTACAATACGGCTGGTCGTTCTAACAGATATAATTCTCCGAAAATATCAGTTAAATGTAGTCGCTTAAAGAGATATGTTGTAATAAGCGATGTCGCAAAAAGCGGTGTTTTTTATAAGGCGGTCTAATAGAATTTAGCCGGGACCTTTGATTTTGGTCAATATAACCGGTATGTTGTTCTAAACGATGTCGTCGTAAACGGTTTTGACTGTATTTACGATTTATTTGTGATTTTTTTCATGCATACAATTGAATAAATACTTATATAAGGTATTATCCTTTTTGTATACAACTAAGAACTCAAAGGACAATTATTTTTCCTTAATAACTATTTTTCTCAATACATTCCTGAAGAAATATGATCCAGTCCTATACGGCTACGAAGCACACCGCTTGAATAGATCGTCTGCTCCCTCTATTCAATCTAAAAAGGTCGTAACTACCTGTCTGTTTCATACATCCTTACACTTATTATCTTCTAAACAAAAAATACGCACGTTTCATCGCCACATCAATGAAACAGAACTAACTTTTACTATCTCGCATGCCTTTATGTTGTTATTTTAAATTTAAGCCTTATGCATTAGTAAATAGAGTTTATTTTTAACTATGGACGTTGAGTTAGATACGAGGCTTTATGAGTTACTTATTGTATAGGTTATGTAGTTCCAGATATAGACTTGTAGTGTGTTCTAGACTCAGTCTAGACTTAATTGCATATTATGAGTTGTTTAATCGACGCGCGGTGGAGATGGGATTTTTGCCGCATCTCTTTTTAATTATACCTTTGTACTCTAGCTTTTTTTGTGAGAATGACTTTATATGGAAATACGTGTCTGTATTATTCGCATTGTTTTATTAAGTTTTTGTTTAGTTAAATAAATAGATTTTAAATTATTTTTAAAATATTTTGAATTAATAGTTTAGTCGAATCTAGTATTTAAGTACCTACCTATAAAGAGTCATTATATGGAACTTGCTAACTATGTAAACAAAAATCACTAGTAAATTCATAATTCAAACACAATTTCAATTTGGCGGTTTGTTTACATAGTTAGCAAGTTCCATAGAATGACAGTTTAAGTATGACTGCCACGTGACGATTAAAATCGTATCGATAGAAAACTATCGGCCCGATTCGAACTTTAAGATACGTCAGTTAATAGATCTAGAAACAATATGGACACTCCATCGGGCCTCTTGCCATCATCTCTGATAATGCCAGTCGGCTCAAGAAGAGCAGGCACATTGATGGTGGCAAGAGACCGACGGACGGTACTTTCTTCTTGTACTTTGACCAACTTACAACCCAAATTTGACGATCTGACTCCCAATATCAAATCAGTAGACAAGTATTCTCTTTGCCTCCTGGGTTCTCCTATATTCGAAGAATCTTTTCCCGATTATATTTCTAACTCCATAACTAAATTCAAAAGTCACACGGATCGCTTACTCGAAATTAGCCCTCATTATGCTCTTGTGATTCTTAAATTCTGCCTTTTTGTCCCTAAATTTACGTATGTGCTCCGCTGTTGTCCTTTCTGGAAACATCAAAATTTATTGTCGCCCATAGATGATTTGATCAAAATTAGTTTAGAGACGATTCTAAACATTCAGCTAAGTGAGCCTTCCTGGTCTCAAGCGTCCCTCCCCATTCGGTTTGGAGGTTTAGGAATTCGCAAAATTTCCAGTGTGGCTTCCCCAGCCTTTTTGGCGTCCACTCATAGCACGTCTGGTCTCATAGGAAATATCTTAAGGGCTTTGCCCACAAACTGTGAGATTGCGGGCTTTGAGGATGCCAAAAATGCTTTTAAAATTGCTTGCCCAGGCAAACAATTTCCAGACAACCCAAATTCACAAAGGAGTTGGGATAATGTTTACTGTGATTTAACTTACAATACTCTCCTAAACAACTGTACAGGTCCAGACCGCGCGAGGCTTTTGGCGGTCGGAGCCCGGGAAGCCGGTTACTGGCTACATGCCCATCCTTCGCCCAATACTGGTACTTTCTTGGATCCGGCCTCCCTTAGACTGGCGACTGGTTTGCGACTCGGGGTTTCGGTGTGTACGCCACACATATGCTCTTGTGGCACGGACGTGGACCGACTGGGACACCACGGATTATCTTGTCAAAAAAGTGCAGGCCGTTTTTCGAGACATGCGTCGCTTAATGACATAGTCCGTCGGTCTCTTGCCACCATCAATGTGCCTGCTCTTCTTGAGCCGACTGGCATTATCAGAGATGATGGCAAGAGGCCCGATGGAGTGTCCTTAGTTCCTTGGAGCTTGGGACGGATGTTGGTGTGGGATGCTACCTGCGTAGACACACTGGCACCGTCCCACCTCCAACGGACTACTGTAAAAGCGGGCGGAGCGGCGGAAAGCGCCGAAATTCTAAAACGTAACAAATATAAGAGCCTCGGTAGAGAGTACCATTTTGTACCATTTGGTGTTGAAACTCTAGGTCCATGGGGTCCCAGCGCGCATAAGTTGTTCGCAGAAATCGCGAAGCGTCTGGTTGACGTAACTGGTGACCGAAGAGCTGGCGGCTACCTCGCACAACGTATCAGCATTGTGATACAGCGAGGAAATGCCGCCAGCATCCTTGGTACAATGCCTCAAGGGCCTATTTTAGATTTAAGCTAGTTATTAATTTCGTTTAGTAGTACCACTGTATATATATTGTATATGGATTAGATATGTCAGCGTCAAAATGACGTTTCTTCAAACAAAAACGTCACTTTTGACACTGACACATCTAATCCATATCGTTTCTAAATCTATTAATTGACGTATCTTAAAGTTCGAATCGGGCAGTATGTATGGAAATAGTAACGTCACTTTTCATAGCATCTGTCATTCCGACATATTTTTTCTTTTCGTTTGGCGATTGTCATCTTGGCTAGGCACCCATTTATGCAACACTTAGGGCCACTTGCACCATCTCACTAACCCAGGGTTAACCTGTTAAACCTGGAGTTACCATGGTTACCAGTACCAATGTGACACTGGGTTAACGGTTTAACCGGTTAACCCCGGGCTAGTGGAATGGTGCAAGTGGCGCTTATTGTCCTTTCAAAAATACCCAATTACCGGCATTTTTCAGTCTCCAACCGTCACGTCCGTGCCTCAGAGCCTCTAACAGAGTTTGCGGTCGGAAAACGCACAAATGGCCGACCAGACCTCTCTCTTACGAAACGGCGTATCTCTGTGTTGCAAATTGCAATTCCAATGACTAGCCGAACGCGAGTACACCCTGTTATAAACACTATTTTTTAAAGCGTTGGACTAGCCCGCGCTTATTTTTATTTTAGCTGGCGGCAATTAAACGCCAATTACCGAACCTTTTTTTAAGTATGTAAGTAGCACGTGCGGTTTTACTTACAATAGACAAAGAGTTATCCATAAAGGCCAGTTTGAAAACTCACGACTATAACAATTTTAGAATCTTTTTACACAAAATTAAAAAAACCGAAATCCAAAAACGTATTCTATTTAAGTAGGCTTCCTTGCTTGGTTAGCAAAGTGAATACAAACATCAACTCGGTCGAATGACCGTTTATAGATCTTATGCCGTGGCAATAAGGTATCATTCTAGGTCAGTCAATGTTATCACCAAAGATATAGATAATATAGAACAAAGGTGAGTTAGGCCTTTCCATGTTCTGTTGGCAGCATTGAATCTGACCGGTAATTGTTTAACGTGTTTGCTTCTGTTTGTTGGCAACACTGGAATTTAGTTTGGGTTTTACGGTTGGTACCTAACCTAGTTTTCAGTGGAATGCAGTTTTCCACGTTTTGGCTTAGATGCACTAAATTCAGTTACTCTATGCGAATGCTCTGAAACCCTAGATTCGGGCCAAACTAACTATGCATGACATTTGTAATGAAAACTGTGGGAATGTCTTCATTAATGTCAAATTTCTATGAAAATATGATATTTATAATTAACAGGCCTCGGAAACCGTTTTATTTTTCAAACCAGTTTTTTTATTCTCTCAGGAACGAAAATAATTTCGTTTCCGTTTGCGGTTACCGGTTAAAGAACTTTACTGTTCTGTTGAGATACCAGTTTATACAATTTCACTCGCGTCTCATTAGTTTCATTTTTGTGGACCGAGAGTCTCCGAAAGCCGAGAGTAACCGGTATTATAATTATCGTTCCCCACGAACCATGAATTTGTCAAATTTCTATTTCTAACAGAATTCTATATTATACTTGTCTCCGTTTTTTGTGTACCTATATCTTTTCAACTGTAAGTAAATACCTCTATTTCCTTTCCGTCAAGTTGATCTTCAAAAATATCACCCTCAATGCTGTTCTTACGTTTCCATGTCACCTAAACTTATTTAGCGTGTCTATTTAAATTCCCACAATCTTCTTCATAAATAAGCCGAGCATATGGAGCATATCAAGTCTAAAACGCTCCAAAATTTAAGAACACCCTAAGTATAGCTCGGCAAGTTTACTTGTGCGTGTGGAGAACTAGAACAGTGACGGTGACTGCGTACAATTACTGAGAGCTTGTGGACTTTTGGCGCCGCTTTGAGCTGAAAGCGTAAAATTGTGTTTTTGTAAGCTCGGCAAGTTTACTTGTGCGGGTGGTGAACTAGAACAGTGACGGTGACTGCGTACAGTTAGTGAGAGTTTGTGGACTTTTGGCGCTGCTTTGAGCTGAAAGTGTAAGTTTGTGTTTATATTATATCTTTGCGGTGCGGATATTTGAAACCGACGGAAGTGGTACTATTTGTAAGTAAGTCGGCGGGTTGGTTTAATTGCGTTCGAGAATGAAATTTCAGCAGTAACTTGTTTAATCACTGATTTAAATAAATCTATCCTATATGTTAACATCTATTGTTGTAAAGTCGGTTTGCTTTGGTACTTATTAAAAAAAAAAAAACCATTTATTCACGGAACAGGATATTTTTACATGAATTAATTAATTTAATTAATTAATTAATTAATTGGGAATGCGCAATAATTCATCATCACCTAATGCACCTGCAGACCGACAAAATCAAATCCAAAGTCCGAGTTTTTCACACAGAGAAATCTCGGATATGGGGCTATTCATAAATTACGTCATTTCAAATTAGGGGGGGGGGGGGGTCTGGACATCGGATGACGGTAGCACGACGTAGGAGGAAACGGGGTCATTCGAAGCATGATTTTTGGATGATTTTAGGGGGGGGAGGCTCCAATATTGTCAAAAATCGATGACGTAATTTATGGACAGCCCCTATTTCTGAAAACTTCCTGTGTGAATTGGAAAATTTTATTAAATTCTGTTAATATTTTTCCGTCTTTTTTCTTAAGTTTTTTATAATTTGCAAATTTGTAGAACAAACAGCCTGGTGTGGTCGAAAATGGAGCAATCATAACGTGCGTTTCAAGCCAACTTAATGGGTCAAAAACTTTTTTACTATGAGTAAAGGTTAAGTGTCTTTCCTGTAGACATCATAATATAAACGGTCGGTCTTTAAAGCCTTATTTTCTTACTTTTTCATTATAATCATGTCAAAACTTTATTCTTCTTGAAAGTTGTAAGAGAAATGTATCCAAATCGTTAAGTTTTGTAATGTCGACAGAAAAGTTTTCCCGAATGTTTATGACCCTAATTTATTTAAAGGACACATAACTCACAAGTTTCTCGCCTGGTTCCAATGGTAACGCTGACAGAGTGACATGACGTGCCGTCAGTGTAGGATGTCGAGGAAATTGAACACGCTCGGCGTTTACGAATGAATTTATTCTAATTAAGTGTAACATCTAATGTAGGTATTTGTAAGCTACATTATGTGGTAATTTGCTGAATTAACAGTATCAGTTTCAAGTATTCATTATTTAGGAAAATAATAAGAAATATTGAGTCTACCAACACCCTACCCGGCGTAGGTATTAGGTATTGAGTATAAGTAACAGAGTTAGACCATGAAAAGTCTGCAGCGTAATTGATAGCCCATGCAGTGCAAGTGTTATTTTAAACGTCAAACTTCTATGAAATTTTATGACGTAACACTTGCACTGCGTGGGCTATCAAAATCGATGCAGACTTTTCTTGATTTCTCTAGCCACTGAGAATCACACATTTCTTTACGCAGCCTAAAGGTGACGTTCGGATGTCAACTGCAGCTGCTTTGCTGTTGCGGCATCGTTGTAGCCGAAGTATCTGTCAATCTCCTTGATAAAATGCAACAATCGCGGAGCGTGATGGTACCATGAGCCAAATGACTATTAAGAAAAGTACCCACTAATACTTTTCTTAGTAGCAATAATGTTTACGAGTAGGTTTCTCTGGTTCTATACCTTTGGGCAACACGCCTTTTGGTAAAGCGTAAAAGCCTCGCCTCACCGCACTAAACCAATCTCCCTGAAAACTAGAATATAAGGTATAAGTAGAACTGCTTTCGGCATTCCGCCTGTACGAGTAATTCTCCGCCTTTCGGCCGTTTGCTAACAAGCGCCAAACAGAACAGCCTACCCTAAGTGAAAAAAAAAAAACGCGTGGGTAGTGTGTGTGTAAGTACTTCAAATTTCCAGAAAATGTGTGTTGGTGTTATTTGATTGCTACCAGCCGGGGTTTGAATCCGCGACCTCCGGATTAAAAGTCGCCTGCTCTTGCCGCTAGGCTCGGTCGGTAGGCTAGGTCGCTTTTTTTAATTGTATTCGAATTTAATTAATTTAATTTGTAATATTGTTGACATATACATTTGATATAATGTAACTATGGCATGTCATATTTAATTAACATAAATCAAAGTGTCAAGTGTCAAATGAGCACTCCCAAATTATTAGATGAAAGTGCGCTAAAATGCAGCATGAATTATACGCGATGGACCACGCCTTGAGCTTTTACTAGAATTAATTATTGCTAATAACATATTAGTCACGCGATGTAAATGCGAAGCATGCAACTCGGATCTTATCACTACCTAACCCTAAAGTAAAATTTTCGAATTATCTCGGTGAAACCACTCTCTCGGTTTATCAGGCTATATTAACTTTACCGTGAGTTTGTTCCGGCCGTAGTACCGATACATACGGTGGCTTGGTTTGTAGCAAGTCAAGCTTTTACTAGAATTAATTATTGCTAATAACATATTAGTCACGCGATGTAAATGCGAAGCATGCAACTCGGATGTTATCACTACCTAACCCTAAAGTAAAATTTTCGAATTATCTCGGTGAAACCACTCTCTCGGTTTATCAGGCTATATTAACTTTACCGTGAGTTTGTTCCGGCCGTAGTACCGATACATACGGCGGCTTGGTTTGTCAGTAAGTACAATATAAATGTATTTATTTGTCTAGTATCTTTAGGAGGTAGGTGACAATTGGTTGCTTATTCTGCTAATTGTACTATACAATTTCAAGGAACTACCGTGCAAAAATCTCAAAACGACTACAAATATATTTTAGACGACCGGTCTGGCCTAGTGGATAGTGACCCTGCCTGCGAAGCCGATGGTCCTGGGTTCGAATCCCAGTAAGGGCATTTATTTGTGTGATGAACACTAATATTTGTTCCTGAGTCATGGGTGTTTTCTATGTATATATGTATGTATTTATCTATATAAGTATGTATATCGTCGCCTAGCACCCATAGTACAAGCTTTGCTTAGTTTGGGGCTAGGTTGATCTGTGTAAGATGTCCCCTTATATTTATTATTATTATTATTCTCTTTATTCATTTCTCATCTTAAGTTAGGTTATTTTATAATATGAATATAAAAGTAAAATATAAAAACACTTACAAAACAATAAAAATTAATATAAACACATTATAAAAAACCTAACCTAGGGTGCCGCCAGCAGCGGGGCAAGGCCCAAGCTACCGGTGGTCAGGGCTGCAGAGAGAGGAACCGGCGGACTATCCGCGCCGTGTCCAAGATCACCGCCTTCTGCATCTGACCCTTGATCCAACCACCTAGCGAGAGTCTCTCAAGGTGTTGGTCGAGACTCTTCGCTATTAGACCGTTTACTGAAACGACTATCGGGACGATGATCGTCGAATCAACATCCCACATGGCGGTTATCTCGTGAGCCAAGTCTAGGTACTTACTGGACTTGTCCTTCTCGGCCTTCACGAGATTCTCATCATGGGGGATGGTGATGTCAACGAGCACGGCCCGACGTTGCGATCGATCTATTATCACAATATCAGGCTTATTGGCTACAATAGTCCTGTCAGTGATGATAGATTATTATTATTATTATTATATCTTTTACATTGTAATAGCTAGCAAGAATACCAAACGCTCGTTTTTATCCATTAGTGTATAGGCTGACTTACCCTAAGTCGGTAAGTCGGTCCGTTTGATGGATCGGCCGGTTTACTGCCGCCGTAATGAGCCTGGTAATCGGACCGGGTTTTATCTCGATGCCTGATGGATGCTGGCCTGGAAACAATGTGTGCAGCTTGTAAGAGGGAAGCTGTTACTAAGCAAAAAGCCAACGGTTTTGGCACCGTATAAGACGTAATATGTAGTACTACCGTACAGAAAGTAAACTTTCTACAAAACCGAAGTTTGACAGCGATTCAGGGTCGAATCATGCTTGCCCTTTCTTATGTATGGTACTATCCCTTTCAGCTACTTGGGGTTGTCAAAATTCAGGATATTATCTTATCTGTGACAGTACACGCAAAGGTACGTCAAGTAGTGCCAACCCTAATTATTGTTCGGAGCAATGCTGAGTCGAACGGACCCGAAAATGCCCGAACGCTCTAGTTTCGTACACCTGGTTTTGGTTAGAGGTTGCGAACTCAGGGGGGGTAAGCCAAGATGGAAGTTTGTTAGAAAACGCGAATCGAAACTTAAATTATGTATGGTAATACATATTCACATGACTTTTCGTAGCATCTGTCATCCATTTTTACGAAAACGTTTGGCGTTTGTCGATGTACGATTGTCAGAAGAAACAAAATTATATATTAGAAAGTAGTAACGATGTAGTGCATAATTGTTTTACAAACTTCAACATTTATTCAGCAAATAGGCCACAATGGCACTTTTACACGTCAACATTCTGCCGTATTCGAACTTCAAGATATTCACAAGAGACGACACGTACTAGATCCATTCTAGATACGTTATAGTTTAAATATCAACTAGTTCTCTTTTGCAGCGCAATTCGGGCAACCAATGTCACTGTTACGTTAGATAGCGTAAGATATCTATTAGATGTGAATTGGATCTCTATAGTCATATCCTGAGGAAATCAACAATCAGAATCGCGCAAATGTCATATTTGACAGGTTAGATCTTAAACATATCGTTATCGTATCTTGGTGATGTCTAAAAGATATCTAATAGATGTCTATTTCAAAATCCGAATCGGGCCCATTGAATTTGCATACAAGCAAAAATAATAACAATACATCAACAATTTTTTTATCGTATTTTCGCCGAAACGTTCGTATTTGTCATGCTACTTCAGTCAACCTCAGTACTTTTTGTACCGACACTGACTGAAATAATAAGACACGTTAGTACATTTCCTTGAAAATACGATGGAAAATAATTATGCACTAGATCTGTACATACATACTTACAATACTTACATAGTATTGATATAGTGCTTTATTAATAAAATAATCCCCAAGGTCCACCCCCAAACATTAAAAACGTGACCACCCAAGTCTTATTTACAACGTAATACTGTCCAAAATCGAATACCAACAACGTAAACATCACAATTATCATAAAGTCATAACGAACTTTCACTTCCACTGTAAATTAAGTCGTATTTCCAAGCTACAAGGTAGGTTTTAGAATGATTTATGCATGCTTTTACTCATTTAATTGAACAGTTGATATGATATTCCCTTTATTTAAATACCCGAGGGTGGGAATAACCTTGAAAAGTCTGGGGTCTAGACTAGACTTCGTGTTTGCAATAAATGTTGGACGGGCCGCTGTTTTAATAATAAGGATAATCACTTAGCTTTGTTAGGGTGCGACTTTTAGCTATTGTTTGGTAAAATTACAAAGTGCATGCTTATAAATTAAGTGAAAATAATAATTTGACTCTTAGGATTCAAGTCTGGAGTAAGTACGTAATACCTACCATTACTTTCAGAATTGAATAAAATAATCTAACGACAATTTTATAATAATTGTTTTGTTTTTAATAAATATGTTAGGGAAGTAGTGTCCTTGAATTTGTCAGTCCGTTGGTGGTTGGTTTATAATATATTATTATCAATTTAAAGGCTTCAGTAAAGATAACAGTAAGGACAGTACATTAGTATTGCGTAAAAATTAAAATAAAACGACATTTAATTTTGAACATTTTGTGATTTTTCAATTAATTACTTTTGGCATAGCTATTGTTTACATACCATCATCACAATAATAAGTGATTTTGGCCTCATAAATATTACTTTCCTATTGAATTAAAAGCAAATTAATATCTACGTTTAAATAACATGTTCTAATATGCCCGATGGCCACTTCACGATACATAATTCTTTATGTACTTATATATTCTTATACAATTCTATGAAATTAATAATAAACTAAACAAAACAGATACACTTTAGTGCATAAATAACCATTATTATGTCATCCAAAACGTCAATAATGAACTCGCGACGCGGGGGTCTCCCGCGCAGATCTATTTTGGGCCCCACATGTTATGCTCCAGTTACCCACTGTACCCATTCATTGACTGGCCTGTCATTATTAAATATTAACAGCATGTCATTATTAACTCACATTTATAGACGGGTCTAACGCGAAATTTATTACACACATTTACGACACACGATTCGTCGTGATTTTTTACGACATTTAATTTTCGTCGGGTAGTTGCACAAATCTCTGATTTGACATTTTGCTGGGACATCAGTTAGCCGCGACCACGACAAGTGAAACCTGTGTTACCTGTGTCGAAACGTCGGTAAATAAAGGTAATTGAATAAATTTCGCGTTAGACCCAAAATGCGAAAGTTTTAAATATTATATAGCATGTCATTATGAAATATCCATAGCGGTAATAGTCGTCAAACTAAAATAATTGCGACAATATTTTTTAATTTAATCAAACTAAAGTATTTTCTATTGAATTAAAGAGTGTTTGACGATGTTTCAATTTAGTGGGGAAGCTCGGGTATGATTCTATTATTCTAGGATTATTCGTAGGATTGACAGTTAAACCTTTAGGCCTGCGCCGTTTGTAATTACTTTGACCGGCCAACCCCATTAAAAGAAACCATCACAAAACAGGTACTACCTATGTAAGTATATTAAAATTCAATTTCCTGAAATCTTAATGATAGTCCCTGATCAGTAAGCTGATAGAGTAATGGTTGTTGTTCAAATGTTTCCTCATCTACGTCGATTGTACTAATGACTGGTTAATAGTAAAATGATTCCTATTCAGTCAATAAATAAAATACAAATTGCTTTGTGATTATGATGTTTATCAAACTACACAACGGGACTTAATCGCGTATTTAAGTTTTAAGATTTACCTCCGACATTTCGAGGACGGCGTTGTCCCCGTGGTCTCGGAGAACCACCACCCGACCACGACCACGAGACCACGAGACCACGGCGACAACGCCGTCCTCGAAACGTCGGAGGTAAATCTTAAAACTTAAATACGCGATTAAGTCCCGTTGTGTAGTTTGATAATGTTTAATAATCGTGAAAGTTTAAATCAGTATTACGATGTTTGATGAAGAGAAATTATGTAAGGCGTATTATTTATTTAAAGAAAACTAAAAATAGTTATCAATCGTCATGAAGCTGTTCTATGTTCAAATATCAATTGTCTGATCATATTTTTTTTTATTGTTTACAGGTAAGCAACATACTTGGCTGCATAGGCATAAGTTGGAGACGTGTAAGCAGTACCTATATATAATACTCGTAATGTGACTATCCTAAATTGCTAAAGATCTTGAGATGTCGTTAGATCTCGTTTTTCGGGTTCCGTACCTTAAAAGGAAAAAATGGAAGCCTTATAGGATCACTTTTTTATCCGTCTGTCTGTCTGTCTGTCAAGAACCTTTATCACGGGAACGCGTCGAGGTATAGGAGTTGAAATTTAAACCATATACTCGGGTCTACAGTACTTTGAAGTTGTGAGAAAAGCAAACTTTAAAAAAAGATACTGCCATTTATGCAGCAATAAACGTATATTTTGACACTCTCAAGGGAATCAAAATTCATAGGGCCCGTTGACCTAGAACTATGGAATTTGGTAAATAAAATCTTCTTACACTATAAGTATCTAACAGGGAAAAATCTCAAAAAAAATTTGTAAAAAAAAAGTTAAATTTGTACGGAACCCTCGGTGTGCGTGTCCGACTCGCAGGGTCATTAATGTGCATGAATAGTTTCCTTGAATAATAACCAAAAAACATAAAACGCAGTAAATATATCAGCTGAATAGCGTCTAAAATATCATTCTCTTTGACTAAGCGTCCTATGCAGCCCATACAACGTGGTATGCAAGCATCTCAATACAACCTAATGCAGACATTAAAGTGCCTACATTTCTCTAGCCCATTGACGTTTCTATGAAAGAACGCGCCGGGAGGAGAATATTTAATACACGACCAGACAGTGTATGATTACAGACCACTTACCTGCTAGACCAAACGAAATAGAATAACTATAGAAATCTGAACTCAGAAATAACCCCACGGGAATTGAACTGTGCGCGGCATGTTGACAACGTCAAATATTGTGATGGATAAGATCTTCAGTCATATCGACCGCTTTTTCGAAATCATAAATGTGCTATGAGCTTCGTCTATATATTCCGTCGCTGGTTAGATTGTGCTAGACGGACCAGTGAAGGCAAATCACGGTCTGATGACCACTGAGGAGCGATCTCCTACGTTAAATACCTAGGTAATAATTAAGTAGAGCGCAAATTTCAGTTCGGTTGCAACCACTTGACGATCGAACTTTTAAAGATTTAATATAAGATTAATATTAGCCTCAATGGATCTCACCCGCACATATTAATGCAATCAAGATACACTGCGAATCGTATCAAATAACATATCAAATATCATGCAAATTACAAATATCAGCGAAGTTGAATTAGGTGTAAAAATAATTTTGACTGCAACTAAATGGTGTGAGTGGTGTCATTAGTTTAGTAACCGCGAGTTTTCGTATCCTCCAAGAGCGGTGATTGCGGAATCTATACAAAATGGTCTACAGTACGCCGTAGTACGCTCTGTTTACACTTGCTAGCAGTAAAAAATCTATGTGGACGTAGAAAGTTGAACGGCTAAGGCCTGCCGTTCGTCAGGATTTTATTTTATTTTTCAGCGAAAATTGATGCTCTGTTGACGACCGAAGCAGAATATATTGCCATTTTCCTTTGTTTCATCTAATAATGTAGTAAAAAGTAAAATAAAATGTTTTCACAATTTTCCCAAATTATTTTTCTTTGTAAGATTGTTCAAACGTCCTTTAACCCTTCGTATGACCAGTACGGTTACCATCAGTTTCTCACTGACACAAACGCCGTCGAGAACGTAATTTACTTTCTATACATCCCGTTTGCACTAATATGCGAGTGCGAGCGAGATGTATAGAAAGTAAATTACGTTCTCGACGGCGTTTACGTCAGTGACAAACTGATGGTAACCGTACTGGTCAAAAATTTCCTACTGAATTAATAAACCTTCAAATTGTAAATTACAGTCCAAATTATCTGGGACGTATACGGGACAAGGCATATGGAAGGTTAAAAGAGTAAGATTTTTTTAAATCTATAGTTAGAGGGTCCTCATATAAGGAAGATTGTAAATATTAGCTAAGGGTACCACGAAAATAACCGTTAATTTATCGAAACCTTCCCATAATATATAGGCAGGTCCGGATAATTCAATATCTAGGCTAGTAAAAACCGTTATCCTTTCGATTATATTTAGTGCATTCTATTATGTTATCGCAAAACCGTAATAATTTACCCCTGTTAGGGACAACAAAGAGGGCAAATAAGCGCCCTCCGAAGGGAGTGAGCGAGAGGTTTCGGCTGTGTGAGTTCCCTAGTCCAGTCAGTCAGGGGTCGACCACCGCGGAGGTCGGACGCGTGCCGGTTTGCTCCTTAAATCAGCTGCGACAGCCAAACAAACACTCAGTGATACAAAAGTGACCTTGAAAGTGCTTGGACAGTGTTGCAACGTTATTGGCGTTGTGTTTTGTGCGTTTAAGGACGGAAAGGAGCGAAAATTATTTTATACCAGTTTTTTAAGGTGATTTTTTTTGCCACACCCTTTGTAAAATAAATCTTATGTACTTAATTAGAAATAATGCATAACACGATACCTACATAAACATGTACAATTAATTGGCACTGCTTTTGAACGTCAACTTGCAAATGGATGGTAATGAATTAAGTAATAGTTTAATTTTGGGGAATGATTTAGTTCGGTGCTAGTTAAATAATATGTAAGTAAATTTCTCGAATTTAAGTACTTATTAATTATCTCATAAATAATATTTAAAGGGTTTGTAAATATCACGCAATATTTCTGATGATAAATAAAATATTGTAGCCCATTAAAAACGAAACGAATCGGAATGATCCCGAATCCATGAATAATAAATAAGACCGCTTATTGCCGATTGGGATAAAATTACCATTCGATGTGAAATAAAACAAATATTTACTTTCATGATGTACTTAAATCACATTATTTTGCAGCTTTAATTGAGCAAATTAATGTATTACTTACAGCTAATTACAGTTAGTAATTACTGATTACAGTAAACTGCTGGTTGTACCTCATTACCATTTATAACAAGATGATAAGGTAAACGTACTGGTGCTCGACGCGGTCCCAGTATATGTCATCTTGAAACTCAAGTCATTGTCAATAGAGGTGACAGCAAGGTGTCATCTATTGGGCATTAGCATGTCGAGCACTAGTACGTTTACCTTAATAAACATCAGTTTTATTAATATTATAGACGTTTTATTTATTAATACTACCTCAAAAATTGCATAATGTTCACTAATTACTAATACTGTTTACAATATATATACAGTGGTACTACTAAACTAAATTAATAACTAGCTTAAATCTAAAATAGGCCCTTGAGGCATTGTACCAAGGATGCTGGCGGCATTTCCTCGCTGTATCGCAATGCTGATACTGTTTTGTTTTTTATTGTGTTTTGAAAATGTACACACGAAACTCCAAATATTGTACGGATTCTTACTTACATTTAAACAACCATTAGGACAAATATGAGTTTGTTTATGGACAAAAAAATCAAAAGTACTTAAACAATAATATTATGGGTACCTACTTTACTTGATATATTTTTATAATTAGAGCCAAATGTTTAAAGCACCTTTAAAATTGATTTGTTTTATTTATTGGAACTTTGTTTACTATATTACGGTTTTTCTTGAATTGCATATTTTGAAAGCTATTCATATTATATTACCCTCAAAGCATTTCAAATATTTTATTAGATTAGATTAAGTTATTTCATAATATAAATTACAATATAAATTTGCCTGTCCCAAAACTGTATGAATTCATATCACGATATTACTAAGTAATATCGTGATATGAATTATTCATGTAAAAATAATGTCAAAAAAACTTAATTATGTATTACTCTCTAAATATTTCGCTTGTGCTTATTTTTTTTCAATAACTAATTATGTATTAACAAATTTTAGAATCTGAACTTCGCTTGAACTCAAAACTGAATAAAAAACTCTCATTAGAACTTGATCAAATGATGGTAACTCGCATGGTATAATAATATACTCCGCCTGGTACTCCATTCCCGTCTTTTCTAGGTCACCTAACTGACACGGGCCTACGTCATCATGCGACAGCGCTATATGATAATATGCGATAGCGCTATATATAGCGGCCATGTTGTTGTGACGTAGGCCCGTGTCACTCTGGGAATGGAAGACCATGTTTTATTAGACTATGGTAACTCGGTTATGAGGGCCGGTTGTACGTATATCATATCGCGAAGGGCGCAACCCCTTGCTTGTATTTAAAACTAACCGTATCGATCGGACAGTTTAAGTTTAATACCTACTGGTCAATGTGGAGAAGGGCTTTGCAAATTAATAATTGATTGCAACGTTTTTCGGGTAATGACGAATTTCTGTCACCGGTTTCGGATAAATAGTGTAGGGGCCCACTGATTGACAGTCCGCCGGACGGTATCGGCCTGTCAGTTAGAACAAAATTTTGACAGTTCCGAACAACTGACAGGCCGATACCGTCCGGCGGACTGTTAATCAGTGGGCCCCTTAAAGGGCCACTTGCACCATTCACTAACCCGGGGTTGACCGGTTAAACTTGGAGTTACCTATTTATTATCCATTTACTTTATTAAACGAAGCGTTATCTATATTTTCAAAAGCCATGTCAATTATTATAATTTTTTATTGAGTACCTAAATTTACTTGATACCTAATAAATATAATTATGTAGTGTAGATTGATACTTAATAATTCTGTATTTAATAAAACATTTTTAAAATGACATTAAGGCCGCCATGCTTATCTTAAAATATTGGTCCTTAAAAATGATTAGGTACACCCTTTAAAAATGTTTAAATACGAAATTTAATAATTTACACGATTAAATCTTTACAATAGTTTTAATCAAATAAATTTGCATTTCACACAAGGGATCTCATTACCATTCTATAGTTTAACATGAAACAATGATCACAAATCAAGCCTACTGAAAAACCACAATAACGCAATTATTGGCAAACACCTTATTCCAAATCATTTAGGTTAGTTTTCGATTAACTAAGTTCCCTAGTTAAGGTTGCAGGGTGTAAACTGTGATACACAACGATACTGCCGCAGTACGAAAAACCGTATGCGCCATTTCAAGATTCAACACATATGACCTTTTAACTTCGTTGCTATTACACATAGTACACAGTGAGTCATGGCTTACAAGCCCCCATAGATTTAGAGATAGAATACTAATTAGGGGATGGCAGTGATACCCCGCGGTTAGATTTTAAAGATTATTTTAATTAGAAACGTTGACTTTGTGATATATTTCTGAAGTATCCTGGATATATTTAGGTGACTTATTGTATCTCAGGGGGTGGTCTCGTTTCTACTTACTTATTTGGGAAATTCTAGGGAAAAATCCCTACTTCATTCTTGAATATTAGTAAAACAGCTTATTTTAAAATAGTCTGCGCGATGAGCACTAGTAGGTACGCAGCGCGCATATCGTGAACGCTACTTATGCACTGTTAGTGCTTAAAAATTGAGACCTAGGCTTTCGGAAACATGTCGCGCGAGTGAGAATAAAATAAGCTTAATGTTCGTATGACTCACGACAGTTTAAATTCAATTAGTAAAAAAAAATATTTCGTCAAATCCAGTAATAATCATAAAGCACTGAGAAAATACATAATGTAATGGCATAAACATATTAAATAGCTCATTTTACACACTATATACTTATGTATAACCCAAACAAGACATCAAGGTCTTTAATAATTGTACATAAAGTAGAATTGACGACTCGATTCCGTAAATGTCTGTAAAGAGTGCTTTAAAATCGAGGCTCAAAATGGTAATGTACAAATTGTGTTGCAAAGTTACGAAACCAAATGGCTATTCCAAAGTAAGAGTTGCAACAATACTGGATTATATTGAAGACTTATTCGGAGATGACTTAACATTTATTTTTAATATTCTGCTAGGTACCTAATGAATTAAAATTTGTCGTCATATAAAAGTAATTGAGAAGTAAAACTTTTATTATTAAATATAAAAAAATTGACTCTAGGAACGAAAAAAATAAAACAGTAAATAAATTGTGGTATCGGATCAATTAATTATTTCGCAAGCTAGGTTGAGATACAGATTTAACTTTAAAACAAGTATATCTTAATGTCCCTCATCATTTCCTTCCTATCGTGATGGTACGTAGTGGTGTACGGTAATGATAGTGACATCAAGAGTTGAGTGACAGGTCACGCCAGTCCATGTAGTCGAGCTCTAATAGTATTAGGCTGCCGTAGCCCGTTATAGCCGGTGGATATAGGTTGTAGCAACACTTTGGATCTATTGATGGCTTTTGTGCAGTAGAAAATTTGTTGTAGGTATTGCATTTTAAATATGAATATATACACGCAAATAAGAAGACCCATGAGCATATTCATATTTATTCATACATAAAACAGATATTAATTCATATATTGTTATGAAATTTAACTTAGGGCATTGGTATGTGTTCATGATACCTTTAGTAATGTAATAATAGTAAAATCTTAAAAAAATATGATGACAAGTTTTGAAGAACCAAAATTGCACATTTCAGGAAATCAGGTCGATTATTGTAGGTACGGTAATTAATACCGTACCTAAAATAATCGAGTAATCAGTTCAGAAAATAAACATTCTTTTATTGAAGATATTAGGTAATGTAATTTGGGAACAGATGGACCAAAACTTAAAAAGTGATGTTAATCAAGTTATCACCAGAATAAGAAGACAAAACACGTTCGCCCACGGCGGCGTGGGCATGAATGGCGAGAGATGATGCGTTTTGGTACTTACGTTTCGTAAACTAAGGCAGATATATAATATTTATGGTCTGATATTTTAGTGGTCTTTAACCTTTCATAAGTGTAAGTGTAAGCTGTAAAGGCCAAAAATCGTGACTTAAATTTATGATCTGATACATATTTATATATTATACCTCGGTCGTGCTGTAAGATAGTGGTACTAGTGCTCGACATGCTAATGCCCAATAGATGACACCCTGCTCACCCTGCTGTCACCTCTATTGACAATGACTTAAGTTTCAAGATGACATGTACTAGGACCGCGTCGAGCACCAGTACCACCACCTTATAGGGCAGAAAAAATGCAAACAGATGACTGAAGATTCGGTCAGGATCCTTACCGTACACAGACATGAGGTGAATCGTTTTACGAAAAAAATCGCAACGAAAATGTAACTTGTAATTTGTTAAAATAAACAATATCTACAAACGCTATAGAATTATTAACCATAAACCATTGACGACTAAAACATTGTTAACAAAAACTAAACCATAAGTACCATAACATAATACTAAATTAAGCAATTTTTCATACCTATCCTAGCAGTATTTTAGTTTAGGTTCTTATGATCTCATTACCATACACTCACTTAAATATCATTACATTCATTACCACTTACCTTTTTATTTATGAAACTAATCGATTGCTTACTTTCGCGAACTCTTCTAGTATCACTGAGAAAAATAACAATTAAATGAACTATTGTATAAACAAGTTATCTCTGAGTTCGACAGAGGAAGTATTCGAGTGGGTGTTTGGCATTTTTTTTTTCAATTCCTAAACTCAAAATAAATTGTAATTCTTTCTTTCCAGCTTCCACGTGAACCAAAGTGACTTTGAAAAGACTAATTTACAAATTGTGTTCAAACTTTTACAATTGTGATATAATAAGTGAAAACTTTTCTATGAAAACTGTGCCAAATTTACCAGCGAACTAATTGTAAGTGTAGACGATTTTGGACTCTTAGTGTATGGGTTTAAGGTTGGAATTCTGCCATTAATGGCTCCGGATGGGCACTAACCTATCTAAATTGAACAAGACACGAGTCTCCGGTGTAAATCATGTTAGTATCATCATTTTCTACTATTTATAAGGCTTTTGTATAGTGCTCATCGCTTGTTTTAATAATTTGGTTTGTTTTTAACATTTTTTGCATTTTTAGTTGCGTAGATTTGTCAATTTTACTTTTTTTGCCATCTCTTATTGTTGACTTAATATTTTAATCGACTGTAGTATTTATTAATAAGCGAACCTGTAAAAAATGTGGAGTTTCTTAAGAGCACGCCGAAAGTAACGCAAAGTAAATAGTATTTCGTCGATTTTTGTATTCTCAAGTTGGCTGACGATTTAAATCAATAAAAAAAAATGTATTCCTTAATGATTGGTCATTTAGACCGAGCTGCATGGCATTTGCAACGACAAAGTGTGGAGATGTCACCAATAATGTTAAATATCTATGAAACTTTAACGTTTGTAATGAGACTTCCTTACTTCGCTCTAATCTGTGCGAAGGGGCTCTATCAAATGATTAGTTCCTATTTAGCCGGTTTAAATATGTATTCAAAAGTACTTACGGCAATAAGAATGAGGCAACAATACAAAACAGCAATTTCTCCAGCTAGGCCATTAAGCGCCATAACTCAGTTAGTGCCGACTGCAGCCAACGTAATAGTGCCGTGCCGGGTAAAGGAAATAGAGGCTACGGCTTAAGACCGGGAAGACGTTGATTTCCGGTTAGGTACCTTCTTTACGAATATGTATTTGTAAAATAAGTATGTACCTCATTTCAGACAAATCAGGCTGCATCTGATTAACTAGCAGCAAAAAGCAAGTAGGTCAATGCGGCTAAATCTGTCTGCGGGAAATTCCGCGTACAAGAACGCTCCTATGTTTGATATGTCTGGACTCCGTCTGGTTTGAAGGTCTGTTATGAAAACACCACAAGAAGTTAAAAATATATTTCTTTCACAATTCAAAAACAATTTACTAAAGATGCTACAATTGCTACAGAGAAAGGGTCCGGTAGTTTAGTGCGGGGTAAATTTCGCAAGATTTTATCTTATCAGCTTGTAATGAATCTCCTTATCAGCGGGGACATCGACCTAATTAACATTTCCACACCTTAGGTACTTTGTTATTCTGAAATATGATAAAGACGATAAATCTTAAAAAAAGCTTTAGTTTTATATGCACACATTTACTACAAAAGAATTGATTTATTATTGATAAGAATGATAAGTTTACACTCAACAATAGTAGATATACCGAGGGTAGTAAAGTAAGAAATGTCTCAGTCACATGTTATTGTCGACATACCTTTCTTATTTACTGACTAAAGCGGCAACGTTGTTTAGGGCAGCGGACCGAAAGTTGACGCTTTCCGGCCGGAGAACAAAAATAGTATTTGAATAATAGTAGTGATTAGGGGAAAGGGTTTTTTCTTCTTCTGATTTTAATATAAAACAATGAAAAAATTACGTAGGTGTGAAAATAACGCCCTCTATATTCTAAGTAAATTTCAAAATTTTGAAGTTAGTTAAAAATTACGATTATAAAAGTATAGGTTAGTTTAGTACATTGAATATATGTAATTTCGTCGAATGCTTTAAGAGTTATAACCTGCCATGAACACGAACCACTTGAAACCACTTGGCTCGTTTTTGTGCAAAAAGATCAACATTTCCCCGTTACAAAAACCAACAAATATGTTTGATTTACAAGCTGTTTGTGGCACCACATAACTCACGTTAATGGCGTCGGTATCGCTGAACAAGGAAGTGCCATAAACTGGATTTATATCAAGGATTGAGGAGATATGAAGAAAAACTTCAAGTTGTTAGCACAGAACAGTACCGGGGGTTAAAGGTACATTACGTTGAGAAACACATTAATATTGATTAAATTATTACTGCTTTTAAACACGCTCAATACAATTTTCTCCGTAATTTCACATATTTCATATTGGTCCCTGCTAAATACTTGTTTCAATACAATTTTTTCACGGTTGCACTTTTATGTTTATGGAGCGTTTTTGACGTGGTCTCTTCAGAATCTCCTTAAGCGGGTTTATATATGATTCCGAATTGATAAAAATAAGTAAGGCAATGGAATAAGAGTGTTATAAATGGGCATCTCTGATCTCTGCATAATAAAGGGCCATTTAGTTTTCAATAAAGCGCTATCGGCCATCAAATTTATGATTTATATTCGCTACAAAATAAGACCCTTTGTTACTCACAATTACATTTTAGAGACCAAATGTTCTGGTAGATGGCGTTTGTTATCTCTGAATCACACATTCAAAGTGATATTGTATATTAGTCAGATATATTTCCATACACGTAATATACTCAGTTAATAAATCGTAATGTTAATAGATACGAAACAACATTGCGTCGTCATCTTTTGTGAAGTAGTACCTACTTATGGTACGGTAGGTATGGTAGGGTATGACAATTGAAACTTTCAAAACCTAAACTTTCACATAATCCGATTATTGTGCTCTATATCATACGTCATCACGATCAGATATCATCAGTCATCAAATGAATGATGGATGACGTGATGGGAATCTGGTTAAAAAACGATTGACGCAAGTGCTTAGGGAGTGCAGATGCGTTTCCAGTAATAAGGTTTAGGTTTTTGAATAATAGATCATTAGAACCATTTGTTTTTATGATATGATAGGTTTGTTACCTATTATAGAAATTGCAATAAAGTTGAGTGTGATTATTATTAGGAATTAATATATGTGACGTCCCACGGTCAAAGGTACCTTATGGCGGGTATGGAGTTATGCATACCCCAGTAATCTACAATAAATAAGCTATCGATAACACAAAAGATCAACCTTCTAGGTTGCGTAGTTACAGAGATATGATTTTTTGAAAATAATGTTGTGAAATGAGCAACTTTACGATAGAGAAGTTTTAAGTTTAGCCGCCTAAAAAACTATGTTCCTGAAGTAAGTTACATAGTTGACTACAAATAATAATACCTTATATATCTGAGATTAAAAAAATATTGCGACTTGTTCTGTAATGCAAATAGAAACTTTTGATATCGACTGATTTATGTGTATACTAACCAATCTCTTGAAAATAAAGTTTTATTTAATTTTCACGATTGATTGCAATGAGCTCTCAAGATTTAAATTTTATCTATTAGAAAACGACACTGACAGACAGTTTAAGCAAAAAACAATACCGATTAAGAGGTGAAAATGTATTTTCTGACTTTTTTATATAAAATCACAAAATTGAATATTTTTACTTTTAATGTGACACACAATCAATTTTTCTGAGCACATATGAAAGAAATTCTGTCATTCAAATGAAATAAATCGTAAAACCCCAACTAAATACTATATTTAACCCCTTATGCCACTTTAAACTTACATAACAATAACAGTATTTGCTCCATACATTTACGAAAAGGTACCTTATGGAAATAAATCTAATAATACATCACTACAAAATATCAATCATATTACAGTTTATCTTTTATGAATAGAAAATATTAATTCACATTAAACTGCCCCAAATTTAATTAGTTCTTCGTCATAATAATCTTAAAAAAGACCAATTATTTGTATGTAATGAAAAGGTACCTTGTGATTAAGTTACATGATGAGGCATGATGATGATGGAACAGTTAGGATAAACTAATAATATTTTGGGGTTAAGATGGTATAAATCGTCTATTTCTTATCAATAATATATTTCGGTTGCTATTGAAGATAAGCGGCATTGAGGTTCAATGACCTCAGATATTCCATAAGGTAATGCGTCGGGTATTGGCATTTTTCAGCAAACCAATGGCTGATTTACTGCATGCGACCAAACCAAATGAAGATTATTCTAGTTAAGAAAGACTTGACGAGAGTAACTTTGGTATAATAGCAGTCTACTTGGATTTGTGATGTCGGTCTATGTACGGTTATAATATTTGCGAGGCGCCCCAACCAGAACTGAAATTATCAAATTAGTTTTGCAGAATGCTAATACAGTTCTCTACCAAACTTCTTTTCCCGTATTGACTAGTTTTTTTGGGAATTTTCAATATTTTTTCCATAAGGTACCTTTTCTACTAAACTCTGAGACGACATTACTAGGCTTATAACTAACTTATAACAAAAATAAAAACAGGTAAACAAACGTTACGCATTAAGGTTTCAGTTCACACAATAAAAAAAAATTGAGCATTTTTTCACCTCTTTACAAAACATTTCAAATCTCCGAAACTAGAAACCCTCATAAGGTACCTTTTCTCGTGGAACGTCACATATGGTCTATAGAAACATGATATTAAAAAAATATGAACGCAAAAAAATGCATGTATTGAGCAGAGGTAAGTATATATGCGAAATTACATTCATTCATATTTTTGAGTGAAAAAATAGTGCACTCTAGATTTTGTTTGCAATCGTTTTGGCGTGTGACATTAATGAATAATGACATTATAGTCTATTTTTATAAAATTTAAACTCTCAAAATTCAAATGCACGTACATTACACAATCACGCATTACAGTAGGTACACAATCAAAACCTGAAAGTGCAACATTAACAAAACTAAAAAGATAAGAGCAATCAAACAATCAAAAAGAAACATCAACCAAAACAAACCCAATAAGTGACGTCAAACACAATTTTATCCCGTTCAGTAAGTTTGCTTACTACAGTTACAACATCAACAGCAAAAAGACGAGTCCAGATCTTCAGGCGGCAAAATTCAATATCCGCCCGTGGATTTGATTACACGATTACTTGCTCCTATTGCCCCTGAGTTACTCGATTTAAGATATTCGATTATTTAGTGAGGATGTTGGGGAGGAATGGATTCGGAATATTAGTGTGGATAGTTTAAATTGTTATTTATACTGAAAGTTTAAGCAATTGTTGGTGTATTATATTCCTCGGTACGGAGTGAAACATGTCGAGCGTTTTTCGACTTAAAATACGTGAGTGACCCGTTCTTAATATATTTAATGTCTGTGTCTCACGGAAGTTTTGTTATTATAATTGTTGGTGTAAATCTAAATTGGTATACAATTAAACTGTTGTATAAGTTATACTGGGTTGGAATTTTTAAGGATTCTAAATGTTACTTAAGAGCTCTTCAATCCGTTCATAACTAGATTATATGAAGTAGACGGCGTGCAGTTTAATTAACTGTTTTTTATTACGGTGACAACATAACTTAGCGATTTATTTTAGCAATTATACTCAAAAGACTAGGTAAGATTTTGACTAGGTAAAATAACTTGCCCAGTCAAAATGTTATTAACCTATTAAATATTGCTTGTATTATTAGTAAAACTTAAAGTAAAATCAAACTAGGTAAGCGAAATTCCTAGGTTTAACAGAAACCTCGAGAGCTAGAAATCCTTTTATAAAAGCCATAATCGAATATTTTCCACACTGTTCTGCCACGGAGCTAACTCTAAAACTTATTTGCCAGTAACTCGATAAGACAGTCTGGTGGCGCATCTGGTTTTGTGCTTTCTTCTATTTTGTTTCTTGGTCTCGCGTGCTTTCGAACATACTCCATTTCTCATGAGAATTTAGCTCTCTGTCAAGCCTTTACTATTTTAAATGTATCTATTTATAATTTGTTTAATTTAACAATGGTGCTGACTTATAGAGCTAGGCATTTCAAACACAAAGAGTTTCTTTTAAATTTTTTGTGTGAACTATTTTGCCCTAATTTCCTCTAACTTACAAATAAGTAGGCACTGTAGAGTCATCGATGAAAATATAACACAATAGAGTAGGTATTTCTTTTAGACCTTTTAATATTACCTATACCTACTTTAATTACGACACTAAAGTACGTTTTAATATTTAAAATATTGTCAATATATTATTATATCACTAGGTATTTAGTGTATCTAAATCCCAAATGAAATCAGAGATAGCAGTCTTGGTCCAATCTTGAATAACGCGCAGCCTCTATTGATTGACAACCCTAATTTCAATTGTATCGCCGTTGCCTCTAATTGGTAACGCTATACGTGCAGCGGCGAGATCAAAGCGTTACGCGTCCAATAAAACGTCGGGGAGCTGTGACGTCATGTTTATGTTATTGTAGGGCTGGTGATTCTTAGGTTACAATGATCTCAAATGCAATCCTGAAAAGTTTTTAGTGGTAATGTAATTTAGTAAATTCAAATTTCATTGCCAGGAATAATTTAAACATAAAACTTACGCATTGTTTTACTCTTTATTAGTATAATGGCAATTTAACAGTGCATCAATTTGGAACGATAGTTATACACAATAGTATGTCAACTCCGTATTCAAACTAATCGTAGTTTTTTTAACATTTCCTCGTACGTCATAATTTTATTGCGCCAGGTCAGTCTAGCCGACTCATCTGCCTCTATTCACATTTCGCAACTGCGAACTGGTAAATGTAAAAACCCATATGTTTTCAAAAAGCCCGTCATCTATATTTACCAACAATCTATTTTCGTAACCACAACCCTCCCATTTTCATCCCGTTTAAAAGTTATTTCTAATGTCCAAACGGTAGGGTTGATTTTACAATGTCAGTTCCGAATGTGATGCGAGGTTTAGAAAATAATACAAATATTTACAGTACTGGCCAGTTCATGCATCATGCAGCATAAGTCGAATGAATTGCACCAGCGCTTTCATTCATAACGGCTTCCAAGCCTTTGGCAAACCAGAATAAGTTTGACCTCCACTGATAACAACTGTACGTATCCGAGGGTTATATGTATACTGGTTAATATTAGATATTGAGACTATTGAGTTAGCTATGGGAATGAGTGGCAGCAAATAGAAAGGGTGCCTTTAGTCGGAATATCCGGATTTACCGTAGATTTAAACGGATGTCTTCTTCTTCGTCGTTATCCTCACAGCTGAGGGTCGTGACCACCATAAGTAGCGCTATCTATAAGAAGTCTCCAGGCTGCTCTGTTCTGAGCCTGATGAAGTGCGGACTGTGTGCCACTATTAATTGCCTCCAGGAGAGGATCCATCCAGCGAGTAAGATGCGAGGATGTAAGGGACTATAATATTCTTATGAGATATGCCTTTCTTTAATAGTTATTGGGTTAGATTTATTGTTGAGTTCATGATTAATGATAATGAAATGGAAGATATATACGCTCATTCCGAGCCTGGGGTCCGCTTGACAACTAATACCAATAACTGACGTAGGCACTAGTTTTTATGAAAGCGACTGCCATCTGACCTTCCAACCCAGAGAGGAAACTAGGTCTTATTGGGATTAGTCCGGGTCCCTCACGATGTTTTCCTTCACTGAAAAGCAAATGGTAAATATCAAATGATATTTCGTACAAGTTCCGAAAAACTAATTGGTACGAGCCAGGGGCTATTTTATGCGCTCTAAACGGTTCCGGCCTAGTGGATTTTTAAATAAACTTGATTAAAATATGATATTTTCAACTAAATGGTACTGAGTCTAATTTTAAATATAAAAGGACATTATCCTTTTTAAATTGCAGGCTGAATAAGGATATATTATTCTATTTGCATTCGATTGATCGACGAGGAAATAGCGGTGTCATTGAACTATTCCATTATTGCATTAGCACTCAGCTTATTCTACTTAACTATTCAACGTACCTATGTTTAATAAGTAGAAATAAAAAGTTATTGAACTCCGCAAATAAATTTGCAGTTTCTTAGTTAGTTATAAAACTGTCATTAAGCAGACCACTGACTAACAGGCCGCCGGACGATATCGGCCTGTCAGTTAGAACAAACATTTGTCAGTTCCGAACAACTGACCGGCCGATATCGTCCGGCGGACTGTTAGTCTGTGGTCAGCTTTATAAATAACATGAAAGCAAAAAGCCACAATAATTCATGTTTTAATCCTTGTCAAATCGTATTATTGTTAGAATCGATTTATCATACGATTCATACGGCTTAGGATGATTCAACACAGGGGCCAGATTTAAAGAAAAATTATAAATTTACTTAAAATTCCGAGCCTTTATATAGGCTAACCCTTGAACTTACATTTAGCTACCATAAATATTTTTATTTATTTGACTCTGTTATCACTACCATAACAATTTATTCATTTGGTATAATAAAAAATAAACTTTAATTCTACCTATTCAATAAAAAAATCGTAAAAGTAATAGTTCAAGAAATAACTTTATTGAAGACACTCTGTTATAAGCAAGTGCCATTTGTAAAAGGGAATTTATCGTCACACCAGTGTTATTAGAGCGTACTCTATTGATAGTTCCCTACTTCACCCTGTCAAGCTGACAGCTCCTCATGTCAAATTATTTATCCCCCAAATGTCAGCCATTTCCGTCAGAAACCATCTTCATCTCAATCGAATCAAATGCTGCGATCATTTTTCCCTCTTTTTATCCGTTTTTTCCCTAATAACACTATTAGAGGAATTGCTGATGCTCAGAAAAAAATCCAATAGACTTGACGCCATTTCGGTGTCCAGAAAGGTGTATTTTTTTTATTTAATTCTGCAAATCCACCCTTGTTTTTGTGGGGTGATGCCGATGGGGTCCAAGCGATCAAGTATGGGCGGGTCACTTTCGATCGATCGAGTATGCAAGTGTATGGTCTCGGTCTCGGTGCGGTTTTGTAAGTAGGCTGGTGATAAAGGCTATTGGCATAAACCGAGTCTTATAAGATTCTTATAGGCGTCTGTATAAGTTTTTTCAAATGAACATAACTTTTTTAAATTAAATAGTTACGTCTTAGTACCAATAGAGTATTCAGAGACTTTAATTAAGTACCTAGTCTGACTTTTTCTAAATTAGACGTTATTTAGGGAAAATTATCCACAAAAAATATAATAAAATTTGAACTAGGTAGGTACTTATATTATGTCGAAACCAAAAGTCATATTAGTGCCATATTTTATGAGGTTGGATTCATTTTGGTAAATTATTTACAATTATGAGCTATTGAAAAAAATCTAGGTTCTTTGTAATATTTATATTCCTTTTCACTCGTGACTTAGACCACAACCCCACTAGAGGGTAGTGGAAATCAATACTCGACAACTGTCGGTTTGAAATGTTTACGCGAAAATTATTCAATTAATCCGCCAAAGGGCACTTGTGAGCTTTTTAATAAACAACTTGTTTGTACAACTTTTTGTTTACCGATAAATTATACCACGACATTGATCAAGCATTCATAACGTTTTGACGAAAACAATTTCAAAATTTGAATTTAGAACGTAAACTTTCAATTGTTTCAAACGGTCTTTGTATTTATGGTTTTTATGAATAAGTGGTGGATCTTTATCAAATAAATAAATAAAATATTCCACGTATTAAGATTGACCCAAAAACACGTTGACAGTTTTTATTACTGCGGCATATTGTTGATAATTTTAACAAACGTTTGCGTTTGTGTTTGGTTTGTGTATCAAAGCTAAAGAAGAATATTTTGAAGATAATTTATACGTCTTGTTCTAGTTAAATTATTGTAGTTTTATATTCAATCACATTTTATAAAAACCGTGTTACCTAAAAGAAACATACGCCTAACAATTCTTGATCGATCTATTTTTGAGCCACTCTATATCAAAAGCATTATCAAATCAATCAGATACCTATTTCAAGTTACCACTCACAGTCAGCGCTGCCAACTTAATGCCAGCATTCTTTATAGTACATTTCAATGCAAGTGTGAAAAGTATGTTATTATTTACGAGTCCCGAGATGTCTTTTATGAGCCGTATTAGGCGAATAAAAGACACGGGACAAGTAAATAATAACACTTTCACACGTACATTGAACGACGTTTTTTAATACATTTGCGAAAGAATCACAATAACACTAATATTGGTAACATGAGCAATGCACTTACAGTTACGAATTTTCCCTTGAACTTGAATGATATTGTATATTCAGCACTACAAACTACGTTCAGCGTTGATTTACATTGCCAAAATTAATCACATTAACTCATTTCATACAAAAACACTCTTACAGTTGCAATTTAAGATAATTATTTTGATACAACTAATACATTTCAAGTGAAAATGGCGGGCGCCGGTTTTACTTTTTAATTTTTTCTGTTAACGTCAGTCAACGTGGCAATGATATTTCCATTCAGCCAAATAATAAAAAAGTTTTTTTTGTGAAATATCGTATTTTATATATAAAGTTATATTTATATAAGTCAAATAAATATTAACTTTATATCGTGTAACAATACTTTTTGTACGTAATAAATGTCTAATGGCAAAATAAAAATATATAAAGTTTTTGAACTTCCAAACTCTTTGGTGTGGACGTATCGATTACGGTCAGAATTAAATTTAAAAAGCTAGAAAAGTAAAAAGCACTAGTTCGCAAAAAACAACTTTGAGAACGCTAAACAGCTACGTACTTTTTGACCAACTGTATTAAAAAAGTATTTTTCAATGTTGGTAGCGTTGTCATTTTATCTCAAATAGCAGGAGATCTAAGGTCCACCACCTTGCATTTTGGAGACAAAGCAAACCGCTTGGAACAGGTGTTCCTGGGGGTGATCTGAGCTGATTAAGCCCGGTTGCCAAGAGGTTCCCCCCAGCAGGTGGGCAGGGGAGGGGGGGTAAAAGTGCCTCCGGCGCGCCTCACTCTAAGCTTTATATCTGCATACATCTCGCAGCTATATCAAGTTTGGTGTCTTTTTCGTGTAATTCGAGGATGAAGAATTCATTTCTGTGACTAAATTTTCACTCACCCATACAAAAAATCGAGAAATTCAAAATTAAAAAAAAAAACTATTGATTTTTTTTTTCGAAAATCCTCAACAAAATGTATACTATGAGGATTTGCTCTAGAAAAAAAAATACCTGTGAATAGCCCAGTTCTCCTACTATACAGAATAGTAAACTTGTCAAACATTTTTTTCATAACTCTGTTAAAAAAAATGTTTTGTGTCGCGCGGCGTACCTGCATTGTAAGAGCGGTATGCAGCATTTAGGATTTTTAAGTATGTTTAGATGATTTCTGATAACTTGTTATTCTTCTGGTTGTAGATTACATTAATAAATTACTTCTGCACGTGATATATATACAAATATAAATTAAATATATAAATAAAGATGTTGGGAAAATTTTCGCCAACAGAGTTAAGTATTATAAATGTGATAAAAGTAACATTATTATTTGTATGTCTTTTCCATATCTCGGGACCATGGGGTCCCGGACCTTTGGGAGGCGTACGTGGGGACGAAGCCAACAGCGCAGAGGCCCTTTAAGGCACGTTAATCTAAAAGCAAGGGATACATGTGGTGGATACTATCCCCGAACGCACAGTGTGATACATCCGGAGATGGTCCCCGCCAGGTGCAAAGACTATTGCAGTGCAGCACTTTTGTGCTGCGATGGGAACTACGGTCATGGGCTATAGATTTGAAAGTTGGATGGACTGGATAATGGGCTATGGGAGAGACTAGCGGACACCTGCCGTGACAATCAGTCTCAAAATTGTAAATGACAGGTGGTGACTCGCCAACGCCACAGTGCGACAACAGGCCAACACTTTGGAGTGGCTGTGAGGTTGTCGAGAGGTGAGTCTGCGGTAGCCAGATCCCGGTAATCCGTTCAGCAGGCCGCCGGCGTTATGACATTTTACACTTCGAACCTGGAGCATAGGTCCCGCTCTTGCGACTCCATTCTGGCCGGCCAATCAAGGCAAGCACAGAGGCGAGGGCCAGATGACAGGGCCCTCTGGAATAGGGGTCCGCGGTGTCGTCACTCACCGTCAGCTCGCCACAAGCTGCCCCCGCGGGACATTATTATTATTATTATTGTGGTGTTGTGGGCCTTTGAGTGTCGCATTGACCAGCATTGATCTATTGTGACGGCCCTTTAAGTTCATTACTAATGCCCGTTGCATCCAGAAAGTTCCAGATTCTTTGGGCCGTAATGTTTTGTACCTCATAGGGTTGCACTACGTGTCGCCCTAGGTAGGTACTTCTTTTTGACATTAGTAGTCCACCAGAACAGAGAATGTGCATTGCAGTCTCCTCTGACTCCTGACAGAACCTGCATGTCGCATCTTGTTTCTTGCCAATTTGAAACATATGTTTGGTCAACTTGCAGTGTCCAGTCAGTATTCTGGTCACCGCGGAGGTTTTGTGCCTTTTGAGTCTTAAAAGCTCCTTAGCAGTTTTGCTGTTGAACCCCTTGATCAGAGCTTTCGAGTGTTCTTGTCCTTTAACGAACTTCCACCAATCGATTGCTCTCGTTTTTTCTAAGTTGCTGAGCAGAGAATATGCATCTCGTTTTGTGCTTCCACAGAAGGGTTCTGGGCCGACCAGGGGTGTGTCTGCGCCCTTTCTAGCAAGTTCGTCCGCTTCTTCGTTTCCGTTAATGTCGGAGTGCCCTGGTACCCATCTAAGTGTAACTTTGTTGGAGTAAGCCAGTGCATTTAGGTTTGTTTTACAGTTCTGGACTAGTTTTGAGTTTGACTCAAGGGATTCTAGTGCCAGCGGAGCAGCCTGGCTGTCTGAGTTGATGTAGATAAGCTGGTGTCTTAGGTTTCTATCCAGGTTGATCTCCGCACATTTGTTGATGGCGAAGACTTCTGCCTGGAAGATTGAGGCCAGCGTGCCCATGCTGACGCTAGCTCTGAGATTAGATCTCTCACCATAGATCCCACATCATACATCATTGCCTTTCTTGGAACCATCTGTATACCAGATGTGGCTTCCCTCTTCGACGTACATTTGGTTGTTGATCCATTTGTCTCTAGGAGGTATTTCTACTGTTTACAGTTTGGTGAGATGACATTCGGTGTGCGTGTCATCAGTGGGCATGCTAAGGGTTCTATTCGCAAAAACCCAGGCCTTTAGATTGGTTAATGCCTGAGAGCGCCATTTTGGCCTGTTTAGTGTGCATATTCTGTAGACGCACTGCTTGGCCTCCTTTTGCACCTGCAAGTGGAGTGGTATGATGTCCAGCAGTGCATCTAGGGCCGCTCCCGGTGTCGAGGAGTAGGCGCCTGTTACTGTTAAACAAGCCGTGCGTTGCAGGCTGTTTAGAGTGTCTATTGCTGTCTTTTGGCTGGTTTTGTTACACCAGACTGCGGAGGCGTAGGTGACAATTGGCCTCACTACCGCTGTGTTTACCACATAGCAATTTGGGTCTTAAGCCCTATCTTGCTCCTGCCATTCGACAGCGTGACCACATGGCCATTTTCGCTTTTTGTATAATGTTTCTCAGGTGAGGGTTCCGAGTTAACTTTTGGTCGAAGGTGACCCCTAGATACTTGACCTCTGCCGAGAACGGTATTATTTGTCCATTAAGTCTTGGTTTTGTGAGTTTATCGAGCTTCCGTTTCCTCGTGAATGGTTAAATGACTATTACAGTCTTGCTCGGATTAACGGACAAGTCATTTTCTCTACTCCATTTGAATATTGTGTTTAGAGCTCCATGCATGAGGTTGGATATTGTGTTGAGGCAAGGGCCTTTGACGATGACTACAAGGTCGTCGGCATATCCTTGTGTATCAAAGTCTTGGCCTGACATGATTGCAAGAAGTTGGTCCACTGCTAGGGTCCATAATAGTGGGGATAAAACGCCTCCTTGTAGGCACCCTTTAGTGGTATAAAATTCATGCTCTATAAATAGTATTGATGGTCAGAGTGGCTACTCTGTTCGAGAGCATGCTATGTACCCATCTGGTGGTTTCGTCTACTCCCTTTGATTTCATACCATTGAGTATGGTCTCTGCGGGCGTATTGTCGAAAGCACCTTCAACATCAAGGAACGCACATAGAGCGGTTTGCTTTTCCTCTAGGGTTTTCTGCACCTTGTCAACCTGGTTGAAAATTATTTCGGCGACACGGCGGTTTTCAGTTGTGTCGCATGTTCCGGTGTAGGATTTGGTCTATGTTTGGGGACAGATTATAGCCCCTCAGCAACAGCCACCATGCCCTGCTGACTGGGGCTGGTCCAAACAACATGGAGCCCATATGGACAAGCCTACCTGCGGCGGCTGCTGCTTGTTTAGAGCTTATTCGTTGCCGCTGCAAAACAAAATGCGCAGGGAGGTGCAACTGCATTAAAAAAAAACTAAAATGCACAGTCTCACGGGCATGTAATGGCAATTACGAACAATATACACCGTGTTTTTTTTGATTTCCGTTAATTTCAAGGGTGCATCCCTGAGCTTAAATCAAGTAACTTTCTCAAAGACACCGATGTTCTAATTAAGTCCATTTCGGAGATAATCCATAATTTATTTTTTTCCTATAAGGCCTCTACAAGCGTGTACACTTGCCTTAGGGCCGGCTTACATATTGATTAGTGTTTAGAATGAGTTCATACATTTGCTACTAAACTTAAGTACAATCTCGGTCGATTGATGTACGAAATGACATTGATATGTCACAGATTTCAATTGTTTGGTTGAGTTAAATGTAATGCCCGTGTTACAACAACGCTATATGCTACATTTAATTACTTTTTAAACAAAAAAAAAACAAAAAAGAAAACAAAAAAATTTTTTTTTTTTGAAAATTAACTATGCCATTTAGTTCTTATAAACGTACTAAACTATAGCCCGAAGTTAACGGAATTCAATAAAAACACGGTGTATATCTTATTTTAACCCGCATTTTTTGTCAAACATCTCCTATGTTAATTTTATCACATTTATAATACTTAACTCTATTAGCGAAAGTTTTCCCAACATCTTTATTTATATATGTATATATATCACGTCCAGAAGTAATTTATTAATGTAATCTACCACCAGAAGAATAACAACTTATCAGAAATCATCTAAACATACTTAAAAATCCTAAACGTTGCATACCACTCTTACAATGCAGGTACGCCGCGCGACACAAAACATTTTTTTTAACAGAGTTATGAAAAAAAATGTTTGACAAGTTTACTATTCTGTATAGTAGGAGAACTGGGCTATTCACAGGTATTTTTTTTCTAGAGCAAATCTTTATAGTATACATTTTGTTGAGGATTTTCGAAAAAAAAATCAAAAGATTTTTTTTTAATTTTGAATTTTTCGAATTTTTTGTATGGGTGAGTGAAAATTTAGTCACAGAAATGAATTCTTCATCCTCGAATTACACGAAAAAGACACCAAACTTGATATAGCTGCGAGATGTATGCAGATATAAAGCTTAGAGTGAGGCGCGCCGGAGGCACTTTTACCCCCTCTCCCCTGCCCACCTACTGGGGGGAACCTCTTGGCAACCGGGCTTAATCAGCTCAGGTCACCCCCAGGAACACCTGTTCCAAGCGGTTTGCTTTGTCTCCAAAATGCAATGTCCCCTTAGAAAACGGGACCTTAGATCCCCTGCTAAAAGTAAATGAATCCAGAGACAAAACGTGCCCAAGTCGTCCACTCTCTGAGACTTCTGCGAGTGTCTTATTCTTATTATATTACGTTTTCCTCGTTTTCTTTATTGCGTACAATATACTCGTAGACGTAAAAAATCGCAATAAAACTGTTGTTCAGATTATTTGCGTGTAAGACTTTTAGCGAATGAAGACCTAGTAATGAAGTAATCAGAATATTTCGGGCATTAAAAAAATGAATGTATGTAATATGACTGTATAAAAGTGGTCAACGCTGCTCTTGGGCAGTATATTCAAAGACGCGAGGATTTTAATGTAATTTTATTATAAACAATCACATTATGTTGTGAAATTCGAATACCAATACAAAAAAAATAAAAAAAACATAATTATCTAATTAAAAGAAAAATGTTAAATACTCGTGCGTCGCGAAAACGAAAAATATTTTAAGAAATAGGCGTAATACCTCGTTCATTGTAAAGAGAGGTTTAGGCAATTGCTACTTACGTACGTACATATTAGGTAGTTCAATGCGAATAAGGCTTTTAGTTTTTTTTTTGGAAGATGGTACATGTACATACGTATACGTATAGAAAGGTATAAAAACACAAGCCACAGCATAATTAGAAATCATTTCATTAACTCCATCTTATCAAGGCAGCATTCACCTCCACAGACCTCGGCCGTAGATCACAGGAGACAGTTTTATAGGCTAGCTCATGTGGACCAGTGGACGCCGGTGGACCCTTTCGCAGTTAAGATAAATCAGTACCTTGACTTTAACTTATTAAAGTTTCATCTGGTTTGGGCTTTATTACAAAGAGAGTTAAAGTTTTATATGTAAAAATTTATGAAGGCTAATGAACTGTACAGTAATGAATTACTAACATAGTTACATTTCATATGAAATCCATCAGGATCCTGAGAATTAATGTAGGTATTTGAGCAGTACCTACTTTTTATCGCGACACTTTTCATGACTGATATTAAATTAGTTATTGAATTATGACGTAAACAGCGTTAAAATAACGTAACGTTAACAGTCACATAATTAAAAATGTTAAAAAGCTCTCCCATTATCATTTTGTCAGGATCGAATTTGTAATTATAAGTTTGATAGTTTATTATCTGATGTTCGCTGAGCTTATAAAATGCAATGCAGTTAGATATTCGCGGTAGGTATTAAACAACCGTTAAATGTTTACTAAAGCGATTATAGTCTAGGTACTGCTACATATATGTTGACTGTAACCGTTCTGACTGTGAACGTAGGAAGATTTATATTGGTCCCCAATTGTTATCAGGTTCAGGAAAATTGTAGGAGTCTGGTTTCAGCTGCAGGGGGGTTAAATTGCTGGATTTGTAGTTATTAATAGGGTTGTAGAAATAAAGGTCATGCAACGGAAATTATTTTGAGCACTAAAAATGATTAAAATTAGGTGTAAATGATATTGTTGCTCGCTGACTCTGCAAAAAAAATAAAAATATTTACCTGATACCTAAATTCGTTATGACAGGGTACGAGCTTAATTCGATACTCAAGCCAAAATCCTTTAAATAGTTTGAACTTCAGAGTGTTCCTATGGTGTTCCTAAAACATTTACATATTGAAACAACAACAAACAAAAAATATATTAGGGTAATTTTTACCACACATTATTGTAAAACGAACACGGGACTTAATCGCATAAAACTTACATTTATTTATGGCCTGACGTCGAACGTGACTTTACATTTTAGTGGTCACGGGCAGACTGGCGAGGAATTGATATCAACATCTTGCTGCGCGGGTGTTAATTATAAATTATGGGTGAAAATCGTGTTAGTTTAAATCAATACAATTTTTACCACAATCATCAAATTCCCTTTAAACAGTAGCGCAACTCCAAAGCAAACGTTTGGCATCAATAATTGGCGTTGTCTCGCTAGGGTTGTTAAAAACGGGCAGCGGACCGTGCCGTCTCGCAGCCCTTGTTTAAGCCACTCCGGATTATGGAGGGACAGCAGGGTTCCACCACTGTTTTAGGTTAACGTACAATACTGTTTACAGAAAATACTGTGGACAATATTCTGTCTTAGAGCTAAAACTTGTGCTTTTAAAAGTACCTACATTCTATAACTTTTTTTTTCTTGGCTGTCAAAGTAGGATCACTTTTGCATGAATTTCTGCCCAAATGTGTAGCTGTTCTGCATCTGCATAACTTGGACAGATAAATAAATACAATAAAAGTGTGATGGAAAAAAACATCGATAATTATCTATATTTTGTAGATAAAGGTACTCCCATGGTACTCCCTATCTGTCATTTGGTATACCACCATAAATTCGATATCTGATCATGTCATTAAAGCCACACATCTGGTCCATCATCTGGGCCATATAAAAAAACTAATGGCCATGGGCTTTATAAAAAAGATAAAGCAATGCGATATTAAAACCCCCATAACAGGAATAATGGTAAGCCTAACTTTACAACACCTATAAAACCTATATTACCAAGTCAAAGGTGCATGACTCATAACCAACCGCAACACGAAAACTGCATTACGTTGCATAGCATCAAAACAACCCCTGCATTAATTTGCACACCGTACCTTAGGGATTATGGCCCTAGTCTTGGGATAGTTTTCTGTCCCTAAAACCATGTTTGAAGAGGATTTCGTTGTCAATTGAATGTTTTGTACTGGTATTTATTTTTGAGAGGGTACTTGTGAGGTCGTAAGTAGAGATGTGGTATAAGTACTGTTGGGTTATTACCGGGTCGCTGATGAAAACTGATACTTGTACCAATATTTTAACTTTATTCATTTGTTATAAACATAATAACAACCAATTTACAATCAAATATTCAAGACGTCTTCACTCTAACTTGTCCGTACTCGAACTGGCCACTTGTCACTGGTATACCCCCTTTTTATTACAATTCAACATGGCGGGAACCAGTGACAAGTATGAGTCAATTGATACTCTTTTATAAATTATTCATAAACAAAAGTAAGAGTGATCAAAATATAAGCTATTAATAAATAATGATCCTTACAGCTCGGCCATCCTGTTCGAGGCGAGACCCTTCGCCAAACCTTAATATAAAATAGTTAAAAATAATGATAAAAATAAAGACAAATTTATGAAAATAATGAATCAAAATGTATACATTAAAACAAACCAAGATTCACTGATCCAATATTACTATGTGAATGATATTTATGCACATAATATGCATATTAAATAATAATAAGTAACAAGAGAAAATAAAATTACAAACACGTAATACTCATGTGCACTCATGATTGCACGATATATACTATTAATAAGATTATAATTATAATGTGTATTATTGTTAATTATTAGGCATTAATAAAATGATAATTAATGATAATTAGGAAATAGGTGGCCGGTACCAGAACATAATATTATTAATCGTTCAAATTATGGTTTTCGAAGAATTTTGACAAGTCTGTTATCAAGGTTATAGAAACTATATGTCATCATAGAAACGAATAAATTTAATTAGTTCGGCCTGCAGAAATATAACAAAATATTAAACAATAGAAAATTCATACGATAAGCGTAATAGACGGTACACTATGTTTCATTATGTAATAGTAAGATTACGCAATCTAGCATTATTAAGTTTTCTTTAACACTTGTTAAATTTCAATAATTATGATCAAGAAATATAATATAATATACGTACACAACACCATTCACTTTCGCACGTAAATATTCAAACCGCTATACATGGATCACTTCCCCAACAGAAGATAGTTGCGTCACCGCGGGTTGCGCTGTCTGCCTAACCGACGCCGGACGTTCTCATTAACTGCAATGGTGCCACCGACCACGCAAGCTCTGCCCACTGCGATAGTGCCGTCGACACATCTGAAGCTGTCCTCGATGATGATGCCGCCAACCACGCTGATGCTGCGCAACACGGGGCACCGGATCTCGTGCCGCTACTAGCCGCAGCTTCGCGTGCCATGATGCCAGCATTCGAAGACTCTGCGGTGTAGTCAACGATCATACTTCTGCGTAGAAGCACCTTAGTTCTGCTAAGGAACAGGAATGTCATCACCCTGGCCATCTCACCTAGGCACTCCTGGGTCGGAAGTGATTCCACACCCCGACCCTCTCACCTGGGCACTCCTGGGTGGTAATGGAATACCAAACCCTGGCCCTTTCACCTGGACGCTCCTGGGTCGTTCTGAAACTTTCAAGACTTTCTTTAGATATATGAAATTAAAACTTCCTTTTTTAAATTATTATTGAATACTCGTGGTTTTATTTCATTGATTTATTTAATCATTAATCTTTATAGTTATATCGATTTAAGCATGTTATGAATTTATTGTTTCACGTTTCAATTATTTTAGTACATAAACGACATGGCTACCAAATTGTACCTAATTTGTATTAATTATTATAATATTTGTAAATAAAATAGTCCACAATTCACTATATCATGTATTGCGCAATAAGGTTTAATAATGAAAATAGGGCATAAGTGTCACATCTCTATAAAGAATGCATGGTTCTGATTTTATATCTTCGGGCCCAGCCCGTAGTTGACATGAATGCAATCATAAAAGTGACATATTATGTATTTTTTGTTTGGGCTACTGATTATCTGATGATATAATATGTTGATTTAAATTAACACAAACTTTTGATATTACTTCGAACGTTACCTGTTGCCAACGATTTTTTTTTTTTAAGATATCTTATTGTAGAGGTAGTTCCATTAACCTGCTATTATCAACAGTCAAAGTTTTATATTTTAATATGAATGCGACCGACTAATCCTCATTCGAACCGCTTACACGCCTTAGGTCATAAATATAGCCATTAAAGATCCATCAAGTAGGTATAAGAACATAAACTATGTAACGGTTAGGTTTTATAAATTTGAATGAACGAATGAATAATTTTATTACAGAACTTCGTAACTTCATTACAAGAACAAATTCCTCATCACATAAAATGGATTTAAACATCAGACATAAACTAGTTAATTAATTATTCCACATGAATGATGAACATCTACATTGCGATTTATTTTTTAAAGTATTTGGTCATTATAACAATACTCTTAGCGAATCTAGATCGAATAATATTCATGTTACAAAGTGACTAGGAAATACTATGTTTGTTTTTTTTTCAACAGGTTTTATCTGAACCAACAAGTTTATTATTGTAGTTGAGTTTGAATACCAAATATTTAATTTCCAGCTAAAGTCGTGATTTTTTTTTTATTTTTCAGAAACTAAAGTCTAATAGGTATTACGGTGCATTTGTTATCCTAATTCCTTATTCGGACATATCTAAAGAATTAATGATAATACTAATTAAATCAGATTCGACAATTAATGCATGTAATTCTAATTATGTATGTATGCTTGGAGTATGTTTATTATTAAAATTATTCTGGTTTAACGAAAATAAGACTTATTTATAATTCTATTTTACTAGATCGAGATATTCGTACATAATTAATGTGAGACAAATTAAGAACCGTTTTCTGAAGCCTCATTAAATAAAAACTACATATTTAATTTTTGTAACTTTATAACTTGTATTGAAATTGACATTCAAATAAATGGGACTTTCTTATGAATTATCGATTATCGAACACGGTATTAGAATACATATAAAATATGTAAATTCACATATGCATAATAATCATGTTTAATTGTCAAGTAATATTGAACAGTTTGACAGTATATTAAAAGCGAAGCACCTTATCAATTATTATTTGATATATAAAAGTTCATAATGATGTTGTACTATGGTGGTTTAAATAATGGAAGAAATGAGTTCCCGTGTAAATTTAAAAGCTTTACTTATGAATTAAACATAACAACATTTATTTCTTTTGCAGAGAATTTACCGTATATTCCTCAGTAATAACCATTGGTTTTATATATATTTTACATTATGAATGTCTAATCTCTATGGCTCACGCGCCCAGCCAAGTTCAAGTTGAACATTAAGAAAACGGGCATCATTAATCTACTCGTATATCGATTTCCATTACATGTAATTTTATATTTACGAACTAGCGATAATCGTTGTTTCCTTTATTAATCAAGTGTCGTTATCTATTTCCTTCGTCTCTTTTTTTTTGTAAATATAAAAGTATTATTACCATACATCGTTATCGCGGGAGCAAATACGATTTGACAATACTGAAAGATTATAAAAAACAGTCAAAAACAGAAATGACATTCGTATAGAGAAACGTTTATACCTACGACCTTAAAATGTATAATTATTTTATTGAATATCAATGCTATCTTACCTCCATACTTGACTTGATTGGTACTTAAAAAGATTACCTATTAGGTACGCAACCTTATCAGTCAATTTAGACATTTGTCAATCTTGACTGATCTTTATTTGTAACAACATAATCAAATAGAAGTTGCCTTTAAAATGCCTCGAAGGAAAATAACATGTGATGAATTTGTGGGGTTGTTTATACAGGATTATCCTGAGCTTAGAGGCTCGCGATACAAATCTATTTTGCTCGAAGTGCAATATTAGTTTTTGTAAAACTAAATCTTCCGTGAAACGTCATTTTAACTCTGAAAGACACACTTCTCTCAAAAAAGATTTTAGGTTGGAACTGACAAAATTTCTAGTAAGCTGTAACATACCGTGGTCTCAAATAGAGAACCCTGTATTTAAAAATTTCATTGAAGATTGTGTATCTGGAAAATTTGAAAAAACTGTTCAGGTCCCTTCAGAATGTTTGCTGAGGCAGACTTGCGTGAATGAATTATACGACAAAGAGATGGATATAATTAGAGACGAATTAAAAGACGCGTATATATATGTAAGTGTTGATGAAACCACAGATGCTATAGGTCGTCAAATCGCTAACGTTATAGTAGGTGCTATGCTTGAAGATGATGTTGGAACTCCACACGTGCTGTCAAGCAAATGTTTAAATGAAACGAACAATATCAGTATAACTAATACTGTAAAAAATGCCCTGGATGATTTGTGGGGCCCTGGTCACAATAAGCATGACAAGGTGTTGTTGTTATTGACTGATGGTGTGGGGTATATGTTGAAAGCTGGCAGAAATTTGAAAACACTTTTTCCGAACATTGTCCATGTTACATGTTTAGCCCATGCTCTTAACAGAGTTGCCGATCAAGTTCGTGTTCTTTTTCCAGAAGTTAACCTATTAATTTCAAATGTAAAGAAAGTATTTCGCAAATCTCCGAAAAGAGTAAAAGCATTAAGAGAAATGTTTAATGGAATTCCTTTGCCTCCAAACCCAACAATTATTCGCTGGGGAACATGGATCGAGGCTACCACTTACTACAACAAGTATTTTGATGAAATAAAAAGCGTTATAGACACATTTCGTAATTCAGACGCACAGTGCATCGTCAAAGCAAAAAAATCTTTACTCAGTGCAAAAGTTCGAAAAGATGTAAATTTCATAGCAAAGTATCTGCAAGTAATACCAGATGCTATAAATAAACTGCAGTGCCAAAATCTATCTCTTAGTGAAAGTTTGACCATAGTACAAAATACATACAAACATATATCCAAATTAATTTTGAATAAAGATGGAAAACAGATTTTTAAAAAGTTCAAAGTGGTTTTGCAGAAAAATGCCGGATATGAAGTTATGAAAAAAATGTGTGAACTGATATCGGAGAAGGAGATAGTACTAGATTCAACGATATATCGTTCTACATTTGATTACTTCCGTCGTTTTAAAAACGCACCCATTACAACAGTAGCAGTCGAAAGATCATTTAGCCAATTAAAATGGATATTTACTGCACGACGCCGCAGATTAAGAGTAGAAAACATAGAGAAAATTTATGTCGTATATTACGAAAATCACTTAAGATCAACAAAAATTAAATAATGTTGTACAAAATAAATCATGAATATTTATTTGATATGTCGATTCCGGGTCATTATTTACTAACAGAGTGTAAAGCAAGATTTATGAACATTATGCAACAAAAACTTCGTGCTATGTATGATGAACTTCTTGGAGGCTTATAATGTGTAGGCAGAAAGGTCTGTTTTTACTAAACGGGCAGTCTGTTTTACCACTTCTTTAATAAATTTATATTTGCTCCCGCGATAACGATGTATGATTATTACAATCTTAGGATTTTAGCAACTCGTGTATAACACACATAATATGATATTTCATACCGTTTTAATCTAAACTGCACTCAGATGAGAACTCAACATATTAGTAATAGACGTGTAGAAATTTTAATAATTTTTCTTTGCTTATTATTACTGTTTATTATGTTTTTATGATTAAATTATACTGATATATGGTTGACTAATTATTTTAAATTGTTGTAAATATATTTATGAAAGTTGGAATAAAAGTGTAGCGCATTCATCCACGCGCGTCAAGTCTCACACGTTCATCCACGTGCGTTTAAGTCTCGCACGTTCATCCACGCGCATTAAAGTCTCACACGTCCATCCACGTGCGTTGTATATTGTGTATACCTACACAAACACATCGATTCCACAAGATTAACATGGCGCTTCTTATCTACTGATACTAGTGTCTGCACATACGTCATCGACTCTTTATATGAAAACTACTCAACGTATAGCTCTGACTCTCTACATATGGCTCTACATATGGCTCTACATATGGCTCTACATATGGCTCTACATATGGCTCTACATATGGCTCTACATATGGCTCTACATATGGCTCTACATATGGCTCTACATATGGCTCTACATATGGCTCTACATATGGCTCTACATATGGCTCTACATATGGCTCTACATATGGCTCTACATATGGCTCTACATATTGCTCTACATATGGCTCTACATATGGCTCTACATATGGCTCTACATATGGCTCTACATATGGCTCTACATATGGCTCTACATATGACTCTACATATGACTACATATGACTCTACATATGACTCTACATATGACTCTACATATGACTCTACATATGACTACATATGACTCTACATATGACTCTACATATGACTCTACATATGACTCTACATATGACTCTACATATGACTCTACATATGACTCTACATATGACTCTACATATGACTCTACATATGACTCTACATATGACTCTACATATGACTCTACATATGACTCTACATATGACTCTACATATGATTCTACATATGACTCTACATATGACTCTACATATGACTCTACATATGACTCTACATATGACTCTACATATGACTCTACATATGACTCTACATATGACTCTACATATGACTCTACATATGACTCTACATATGACTCTACATATGACTTTACATATGACTCTACATATTACGCATAAGCGTAGTTTTAAGTTACAACTTTTCAGTACTACACGCAACTTCAAAGATATCCACAGAATACACTATTATTCCAATTAAGGTCCTTTGTTTTTCATTTAGGTACCTAAGTATGATTTGAATTTACTACTATTACAGAAAAACAAAAATAATAAAAATGTAGCAAACGATACTGTCCTGTCAGATAAAACACAGGAGATTATTAGTGGTTTGCAAGACTTAACGTCATTCAAAATATTCACATCCTATAAATAAAAGGGTAAATGAGTTTCTAAATGTTTAAAGTATGCGTAGCTCGCAATCAAATATTATATCAAATAGTTAAGCATATCGATGTCCCATCGACCTCGCATTTCTCCATGATCATCATGGTAACACACATACATTTATATACATTGATTAAGTACTCGTGCCAAAATTACTGGCCCTTGCAAGGTTGTTATGATAAAAAACTGATTACATTAAGACTTGATGACATACAGTCATACAGTCTAAACAAAAGGTGACAGGTTATTAAATTGAATCCATTGAGATGCAAGTTCACGATATCTAGTATGTGTAAATTGACACAAAAAATACTTAATGCTCAGCGCACAAAGTTACGAGTTACGTATCTTGAGGAGTGTGCAATAGAAAAACAATAGAAAAATATTACATAAGTACATTCGTTAACGAGTTACTACTCGTGTATTCAACAAACGACATACGCTCCATAACATGGAGATTTAATATAGATGTATGTTCATACCAGAGTTGGGCAAAATTAGTTAAATTAAATAAAATGAGAATGGTAACGTTAGTTTTAATAACGGCAACTTATTTTGTCAATTTATCATGAGTTTACCAATTAGCTTGAATTCGACATGACACACTTATGAATTTATCATCGACATGGTTTTGGAAGTATTTTAATTATTCGAGCAGATGGTTATCATGGTTATTCAAAGTAACGTTTTAGTTGATAATGTTAGAATAAGGTTCGTTTTACGACCGCTACTTCCTTTATTCCTTATGAAATCATTTGACTGAGCTTTATTTTAGTTTAATCACAGATTGCAATTATAAGTGCCCAACTCTGATTCATACTATTAATACGTTTAATATCCGATATGTCATAAAGGTGTTGTATTTCCATACAAGAAGGGAAAATAATTATAACTACATGTTCTAGTAATTTAGCTTCATCGAGGCTTTCATAAGTAATGCTGCGTTGGGCAGCGTCGCTGAATGAAAACCGATATCGGTATAAAAGCACTAGGTTAAAAAAAACCATGTTAATAGCTAATAGCACTAGGTACACAAGTTACATAACGTAACCCTGCATTATGGTTTCCAATTTGGACTTAGATCGTCACGTTATTTTCTTTTAAATAATGTATCGTCTTGTCGGTCTTGTGCGCATGGAATCGCAATATTATGTATAAACTTACATAGTGACCAGAATGATTTTAAAGTGAAGTTCCGAAAGGTCATATATTATAATGCCCAACATTTTAATAAAAGCAATATCTTAGATGCATTCGTAACAATATTACGTTATACACTGACGCCAATCGCGTTTAAAAACTTCATACTAGAGGCATTGCTAATACAAACTCAACAGGGGTTTACTTCAGAGGTATTCAATTGGCAAGATTTAATTTTTAGTTTACTCATCGGTGTCACGGTTACAAAGCCAGTGTATTCATACAATTTTAGTACCGCAAACTGACCTCAAAAGGTGCAACAGATCGTAAATCTTAATGTACATAAAACAATATCCTACTGTAGTTTGCTACTACAGTTGTACTATGCTATTTTGCTACGCAACAAAACTAAATAATGAGTCCTTAGCCTGAGTTTGAAATAATCGATGTGGTACACCATCATACAATCGAGTTTGATAATATAGAAACATTATAATGACATTCGATCTAATTTTCACTGACTCATATGTAATATTCAAAAACGCTTAAATGACAACTGTAGATTTTAAATTTCATATTTTTATTATAAGTGAGACTACCTGGCATCCGTTCGTACGTTCTTTCTACACATACATATACCAAAATTGGGCAAATCATCATCATGATCGTTAATAATATATACAGTACATTTAATACAGATATGACGGTAGGTTCTTAAACCAATTTTATTTAAAATGAAAGGGAGTAAAAAAAATATATAAAGAAATGACTTACCAAAATTTAATACACTTTCCGGTAAACATAGTTTACTCACTGATACAAACGAAAAAGAAAAGAAAACCTTACGTTCGTGCGGCGTGGCAAAAATCCTATCGATTTTTGTTAGATCCAACTTCTGAAATTGTTGGGTTATTACCGGGTCGATGATGAAAACTGATACTTGTACCAATATTTTAACTTTATTCATTTGTTATAAACATAATAACAACCAATTTACAATCAAATATTCAAGACGTCTTCACTCTAACTTGTCCGTACTCGAACTGGCCACTTGTCACTGGTATACCCCCTTTTTTAGGGTTCCGTACCCAAAGGGTAAAACGGGACCCTATTACTAAGACTTCGCTGTCCGTCCGTCCGTCCGTCCGTCCGTCCGTCCGTCCGTCCGTCCGTCCGTCTGTCACCAGGCTGTATCTCACGAACCGTGATAGCTAGACAGTTGAAATTTTCACAGATGATGTATTTCTGTTGCCGCTATAACAACAAATACTAAAAACAGAATAAAATAAAGATTTAAATGGGGCTCCCATACAACAAACGTGATTTTTGACCAAAGTTAAGCAACGTCGGGAGTGGTCAGTATTTGGATGGGTGACCGTTTTTTTTTTGCTTTTTTTTTGTTTTTTTTTTGCATTATGGTACGGAACCCTTCGTGCGCGAGTCCGACTCGCACTTGCCCGGTTTTATTACAATTCAACATGGCGGGAACCAGTGACAAGTATGAGTCAATTGATACTCTTTTATAAATTATTCATAAACAAAAGTAAGAGTGATCAAAATATAAGCTATTAATAAATAATGATCCTTACAGTACGAGTAAATAATTAATTAATGTATTATTAATGGAATACCACTCTGAAAGTGACGTTCGGATGTCAACTATAGTGCGACATAAAATAGTAGAAATTAAATAATGTGGAACTAAAAAAATTCCATACTAAATTGTTGCCATGTTTAAGCATTTTACGTGAAAAAGTGACAGTTACGAAAGTGGCGCCCTCATATATTATCTTCAATTTCTTGTCGGACTGTACAGCTGCTTTACTATTGCGGCGTCGTTGTTGTCGCCGATGTACGTATCTATTTTTTTTTCTTGGTAGTGATGAAATGAACGTCATAATCGCGGCAGTAATGCGGCGGTGAACGGCACTTATTTTATCAAGGAAACGGACAGACAACTGGCAGTTGACATCCAAACGTCACCTTTAGACAAGAATTTTCGTAAAGGGATGCATTAAAATAAGTTTTTGGCAAAAATTTCATTTTTGGTACAAGCTTTTATGGCTGACTGTACTTTTCTTACAACAGACAACTAATACTCATCGAGACAAATCTAAAAACCCCTAACACAATTAGGTTGCGTTGTTTCATCACAGAGTTCCTATGGCCACCTCCTTCCTCCATCATCAGATCAGCTCGATGGTACCATAATATTGCATTGTCATCCAATTTATACATGCATGCAAAATTTCAGCTCAATCGGAAACCGGGAAGTGGATCAAATTTAACATGCAAGATTTGATTACATACCTACATACAGACAACGGTCAGTGGCCTATTTTATAAAGCTACAAGTTACAATTTACAAGCGGAAGTCTCGTTCTAACACATAGGGTTAGAAAGAGACTTCCGCTTGTAAATTGTAACTTGTAGCTTTATAAAATAGGCCACAGGTGAAACTAAATAAAAGCTTGTAAAACTGTTTTGCTTGTGAAATTTTCTGTGAATTGTATTTTCTACGGAGAATCGCAAGCACTTTCCATCCCATCAGAAAGAAATGTCGCAAAACAGTCCATAGGTACATTGTTCCTAAAATAGGCACGATGTTTTACAAAAAGTAACTGCGGTGTGGATGCAGCTTTAGGCCGGTTTAACTAGCTGGCTAGCTGATTAACCAATTTTGCGAAATGTTTGACAGTTGCTGTTATATGCAAACGTCGAACAAGCATGCAAACAGTCAATACAAACTGATTTCGACTGTTGGGTTTAGGTATGTGTTTCTGTTGGATGTATCCTGCTAAATTCTGGTATTTCGGACAAATTATACATGCAGCTTGTTTAATTTAATATCTAATCGTATACAAGCACTATATTGATATAAAGTGTCATTCTATGGAACTTGCTAACTATGTAAACAAACCGCCATTCTGAAATCATCATTCAGTGACAGTTTCAATATGGCGGTTTGTTTACATAGTTAGCAAGTTATACGTATAGAATGACACCTTACTACAAATATAAATAAGACGTATAAGTACGTATAAGGTTGGTTAGCCTTTACATTGGGGTCTGTTTACATGTTGATTAGTGTTTATTGCAAGTTCATTTTGCTACTAGTCAATGTGTAAACAAGTCAATGTGTAATCAATGTGTAAACAGGCCCAAATGTGAACGGCAGCCACACTTACTCGTATTGACCTTACCAAGTTGATCACAATCCCGACGTATAACCTGAATCAAGCTACCCAGTATAAGCGAACTACGAGTGAAAAGCCATTGGAAACATTCGAAATATGCGCTCCCATTTCGGAAATACATGTACATAGATTACATCATACAATGTAGATTCAGCTTTTAAAACGAAACACAGCGATGGCCGGTGCGAATTCTCTTTACAACCGTACGTTCTGATTGAAAATCCATGAGCTGGCATTAATTAAGCTTACTACGAACTGGAGGCGTATTATGGATGGCTTTATCCACTTTTATCCAAGTGATTAACTGTCACTTTTTAATACCGCGGGATAGAAAGTGACGGATACCGTTTTATCACGCTGTCACGTAGACAAAAACGACTATAATATCCGTGCTGGACGGTGTTATGCAGCATCGAACTATCAAATAAAAATAACATAACAGACAGTAGCCGAAAATCAAACAGAATCCCATATGTGTTACAAGATTAGTCTCCGCTCTGTTACAAAGAATGGCAGTCGAATTTTCGTGTTTTTATTGCTTGGCATATAAAGCATAATACCATCCAATCAACAGGATACCTGTTAGAACCGCTGAACTGAACGAATTTCTGAGAAACATCGCTGCAAATCCGGGCTGAAAGCATTTCGTGGGAGTCCTTTTGGTGAAGAGCTTATTTACGGAATTCATGAAACAAAGAGTACCTACGGATCGAAAATGGACATACTTAATTTGTTTACTTTACGGATATACTTTGTACTCCATGGAGTTAATTAAACTTTTAATTATGGGAATAAAATAAAGTTATAGCTATTGCAATGACCGACCGATTGCAACTAATTCTAAAGTTGGAAGAATGATTTGCAAAATTTCGATTTTCTATTTCGGTACCCATTTGATGATGAAGAAGCGCAGGTGGTGTAGCGGTAAGAGCGTGCGACTTTCATTCCGGAGGTCGCGGGTTCAAACCCGGCTCGTACCAATGAGTGTTTCGGAACTTATGTAACGAAATATCATTTGATATTTGCCAGTCGCTTTTCGATGAAGGAAAACATCGTGAGGAAACCGAACTAATCCCAGTAGGGGTTGGAAGGTCAGATGGCAGTCGCTTTCGTAAAAACTAGTGCCTATGTCAAATCATGGGATTAGTTGTCAAGCAGACCCTAGGCTCCCATGAGCCGTGGCAAAATGCTGGGATAACGCGAGGAAGAAGGTACCTATTTGATGAAGCGACACAATGCCACGGTGATGTAAAAATGAAATCCATTTGCGAAGTATGAATACACCTTCTTCATTCATACATAGTGACGTAGAGCAAGTAATAGTGTCTCAACCCTAGGATCAGTAGGCCTGTCACCCGACACGGAAGCCCTATTTAACTAAGTCAAGGGGTCACTGAATCATTTGCATGCTAGGGCCTCTGTAATCTTCCCTGTCTGTGTTGAAACTGAGAACACTTTGAGATGTAGTATCTTTGTCATGGTATTTAGTTCGATATATAATTTTATTTGTATGTAAAGTTGAAGTATAGCTCTCTTTATACAGGCTGCAATTTTAACCGCCTTTTTACGCAGAGTATGGCTGTTGGTTAAAATTTCAACCTGTATAACAAGCATGTTATGATGTTACGATATACAGTCATGGAATGTAATTTCTGTGCCACTTCTTACCTTCGTATCTTTCAAATTGATTGTCACTGTGGCACGTAATTCAAATTCGTTGACTGTACATGATATAATAAGTACCTAGGTTTACTTCATTCGAAATTTGATTAGCAACGTCAATAATAAACGAACATCGAGTAACGAACCTCAACTCAACTTTAATTAAATGTAATGCATAGGTATATCATTAATCCTTCCGTTCGACTCAATCCAAATGTACCTATAACTCAATCCAAATATATGATTAGTCTTCCGTAAGTTCCAACTTACGGTATCGGTACAGTGCGGAAATCGCTATATATACATGCATAGCGCTGTCTCGCTCACTGAAACAGAGTACATTTGCACAGTTAACTCGTTGGAGCTCGGTGTGGATATTCTCACTTGTCTTGTGGGTTCTGGCACTTAATGATGGGTGTCGAACTGAGCTATCGGTTCTGATAAAGGTAACTAGAGAATTGCCACCTTCGGCTATATCGGACCAATTGTGCAAGTTTAGAACTTATAGGAGAATAGAAACAGATTCCCTGGTAGCTACAGAGTTGGTTTATGCTTATTATTGGATTCCTTGAGGAAACACGTTATCCTAAAAAAAATAGAGATCGTCGGATTTAAGCGAAACACGGGAATTCCGAACTCAAATTCCTAAGTATATTTTTAAATCGCATAGGTAGTAGGCATAGACTTGGGCCAAGCAGAAGATCTGTCTTTGATTAATAACTTAGCAAAAAATTAATGTCATTCCCATACCCAGTAAACTAGGCATACCTATTTAATTTTGTAAACGCTGTAATAGTAAAAAGTATCCTTCGACATGGCTTCCTCCTAATCGTCCTTTTGCAAGAAAAATCCTGACACAAAGTCTTCCATATTGGATTTAAGTAAGCAGATTAAGGGGGTGATCCTGCAGTGACAAACATAATTGCTTATTGAATTATTTATATCAATAATCCTTATAGAATCTGGCTGTAAGGGTATCTAATGTGACTCGTGGGGTCCAGCGTTAGTGATTGATTTGAGTTATTGGCAGCGAAATGTATTGTGTTTAAAGCTTATTAAATCGTATCGGTGTTTGGCAGATGTTCTAATGGCAGATAGGGAGTGAGGTTCTACGTAATTTAGACTTCGCTGAGTAGTGAGTATTAAACTGCCAAAACACGTAAGGTTAGTTAAAGAAACCTTAACTTCGGAATATATATCTATTCAATTTGAACTTGGAAAGAAGTGTTTTTAACGCGTGGGGTAAAGTTGACGAAATATAAAGTGAGCCGATCTTATTCAGACTTGTTCCAGAGATCGGCTCACTTTATATTTCTTCAACCTAACTCTAGGGAACCTAACTACTAAATTATTTACATTGCTTTTATTTGTACCTATACTTATATATAATTATTGACATGGTTTACAGAAGTTTTCATTAATTTTTGTTCAAATCACGATTAAAAACAGCCCTTTTCACGGGCCAATGGCGCGGAATTATTACAATTAACCCTCTAAATACCAATTCCGACTACCAAAGCTCACGAAAAGTATGCAAATTTTCTTTTCAACTCCTCCAAATGTTTGACATTGCGCGCAATTTAGGCGGGAAAAGGTCGTAATAAGGCGGGCAAATTGACGCGTGCCGGCCACGTGCCGCCATTTTGACCAGGGCTTGGTGACGTCATCGCATGGGAATGATGTATTGTTTGTGGAACAAAAAGATGGTAAATTGGATTTTTTTTAAAGATAACTTCATTTTTTTTTGCCGTATAGCCAGCAATAGTACGAGCAATGATTGCTCGAATGAAGAATCCTCCAAGAAAGATACCTATAGTTTTTCGATTTGTAGCTGGCATAAAAATCGTTCGGTCACTTTAACCGGTTATTTTCAAAATGAACTAATGGAAAAATATTTTGCGAGGCTGTTTGTGTGTGGGTGTGTGTATACAATTATACTAATAATAAAATTGTCTACTAAATACGTCTTCGTTCGTTTCGATTTATATTTCTTTGACACAATCCGAACGTGTAAATCTAAACCTTCGATCGGAATGAACGATAGATTTATCGTAGTTATACATGAATGTATACATATTATTACAATAAGTAATATAATGTACTTACCTAATGTATGTTTTTTTTTACGCCAAATAAATATTTTCTATTTCTATTTCTCTACAATAAATAATTTTTATTGCATTATACATTGAACAACTGACTCAATTAAAACACAACTAATGTTTATAGGTATAATTTATTCGGGTAATGGAAAACTTCAGTAGGCACGTTATTGGTTTTGACAGACGGCAATACCTTTTTTTTACTTGTTGCTCTTGTAATAATTATCTATGATAAATATTTACAAATCTCGCGTCTACAATATTGTACATAAATATATAAACATCAAAACAAGTACAAATTTACACGAAAACAGTATGCTAAGCGGGGTGATTTGCCGCGCGGGCAAATATTTGGTAACACTATTTATTTGCAAGTTCACCCTTACACAGACCCTTGCCGGGGTTTATTCTAATACCTAACGCCTAAACAAACTGAGATAAGTAAAGTACACAGTTTTGAAGAGTATGACGATGATCTAAATGTTTCATTTTAATATAAAATGTAATGAAACTTTGTTGAGTTTTCTTATAGTTTGTCATAGCGCTACAACTAGAAACTTAACAAGAGATATTGATATTATATTAATCTTTGGTTTAAATATTTGCTACTTATAATTGAACGCTGTCAAAATAGCAATTAAGACGAACGAAGTATTCCGGCAGTCACCAACAATTGGTATAATGAATATAATGAATAAATACTGTTGTGTGTATAGTATACGTTGTCCAGTTTAACACATTTACTGCCAGGAACATGCTAGGTGTGTTCATTTTGTATTGGAAATGGGGCGCTTGGCATTTAAAGATTGCTTAAATTTTGTAAATAAACATGTTATTAGTGTTAATTTACAAAATAAAAAATAAAATTAGTTATATTTATCCGTATGCCTTATGACTTTTCTATTGTTTTTGCAGATCAGACAACTCTTGATCGTATATGAATGACTAATAATTGCAATACTGTTTTTTATTGGTGTGCTGTCAATCTAAGTCGTCCCTGACAGCACGGGGAATGTTAATATCGATGTTTGCTGACGAATTACGGGAACTCAAAAAGTATGGCGACTTTTTTGCCATTTTCTTTCGGAGGGGTCTAAGGTTTCCGATGGGGTGTCTGGATCTGTTTACATAAAATTAAAGTCTTTTGGAAGAACGAATTCGTTAAGTTTTGTTCCTACTATAAAAAAAAAAAGATTATTATAACGTTCAAACTTTTAAATATATTGGGTGTGGAAAAATCGTATTTACCGTGTTAAAAAATAAATACACCTCTTAAGCTTGTAATTTGTCTGGTCCTTAAAATATGCATTATACCTATGTACATCGATTCTTTAAATGTGTATTAGACAAATCGGATATGTTTTTGTCAATATTCAGATTTGAAACGGCTTTTCATATAATAATCTACGTTTTTTAAAAATTACGTATCATTTTTTACGTTATTTTGCATTTTGATAAGTTATTTCACGCCAAGGAATCAATTTTCCTTTTTTTTATTGTACGGCCCTGATTTAACCGTATTTTATTTGCCATCAATCATTAGCCAGGTTTCATTAAACTGCCGGTGACATTTCGCGATACTTAAAAACACATTACCATTCGCCATCTTTGTTTACGAGGCAAATTTTAATAATGAATCATTTTTATAGTCTTGAATTATTATAGCAATGCAGTTTATTTTCTTTCAGCGTTTTATTGCCATTTATTTACTTTTGTCATTATTTTATTGCCGTGATAATCGTTTTATTAACACATTCACTGCCCCCGACGCATATGTGCGTCCACCGTCATACAAGTTGGCCACGCCCCTGGCAGTGAATGCGTTAACTTGTGAAATTAAACTTATATTGGAAAATATTGAAAAAGGAATAGAATTACGAATTTAGCAACTATACCAATTTAAAGAGTAATTATTTCCTAAAGAAATTAACAACAAATTCACATATTAAGGCAACAATTAACTGTAAAATATATTTAATATAGCAGTAGGCAAGCATGCAAACTTACTTGATAGGTTAGTTTAACTTTTCTTTCGTTATGTTATACATGTTAGTTTAACGAAAATTATACACTCGGGTTATGGCTCGGAGGGCAAGTTATTCCGGGCGTCAATCAATCAGCCGGCCGCACCGAGCTATGCGGATGTTTTACATACCGGTGCGGTTGGTGGTGACCCGGCTTCCATGGTCTATGACTCTATGAGGTGGCTATCAGAGATGAATTTATGAGTTTGTACAAATTTTAACTTTTGGACATTTTAACATATGTGTCACGAATAAAGCAGGAAATCGAAGTTGAACGTAAAATTAGCTTGTCCGTTTCAGGCAATCAAAAACAAAGAAATGTAATCAATTTTATATTATTAAAAATCACATCATTCTCTTTTTTTTCTATTGCAGCGTTATACAAATTGTCAAATAACAACAATAGTCTTCTTCTTCTTCCTTGCGTTATTCCGGCATTTTAACAACAATAGTATTAAAAAACCAATATAGGTTTTTAGTAGGTATATCATAAACAGTTATTTCTATAAGAAATCACTAACAGTTTCACAATACATTATTTTGAAACTGTAACTAAATACTCAATTATAATTACCATGCGCTCATTACCATCATTTAGTTAAGTGTTGTCATGTAATGTAACTTTCCTTACAACCCTTCTCGAGTGAACCTAACACCAAGTTAACACCAATATTTGTACTTGCGCACCCTACTGTCAACGTGAAGTTGACACGTTGACAGGTGTAAAGCTATTGGTAATGGTTCGACGGTTACGCGTCTCGAGTGGTAATTGTAGGGGTGAAGTGGGAAATAATCGGTATTAAATTGTGTGTATGTAGTATTATAATGAATAACCCACCGAATTAAAATCCGCGTAAGCTTTATTTTAAACTCATTACCAAAAACGACAGTTATGTTTCTTATTACAAATTCAGTGAGACTAATTAACTTGGACAAAATAGTGTGTCGTTTCACTACATCGAATAATACTTTTTACATTTAATAGGTTTTAGTAAGTAATAACAACACGCCACACCACACAGAAATGCGTAAAAAACGACATCACCACTTTATGCGTGAAAGATACAATATTAACACTATTGCACCATACCCGATAGTATGTACAAAAATGTCATCCGAAATTACTCGTTAATAGCTTAATAGCGATACGCTAATATAATTTATAAGGCGAGTTAAAGTCTGATAACAAACTTTATGATTTTTCATCGCTCATAATGCAAACTGTATGATGTTCATCAACTCCATAAATCTTGTTTATATTCCAAACTCAACTTACACTCGCACTAACCAAACAACATTTTATTACAAATCCATTTCTAAACACGTTACGAGGAACCAGCAAGCCTCTCTAATGTTTATTTAATAGAAAAACACGTCCACTCATAGAGTTTCATCTAAAATAACACGTCGGTTGAGACGCGGCGGAAACGGACGGGAATAGCCGGGTGAAAACGGAACGATGCCGATTTGCTACCGAAATACCGATACTACAGGGGCGTTATATATTACTGGTAATGTCAAAACTACTTCGCTTAAGTTGTCAATAATATTTAGTTTAATCTCTTGTCTGTGTGTGATAAGAATCCTGACCGAATATTTAGTTATCTTTTTGCATTTTTTCGACAACGATTTATCTGCTCTATGCAACCGAGGTTTGAACCCAGATTTTTGACCACATATACGAAAGGTTAAAATATACTGTCATTACCATTGTATTTTTTTTTCGGGATGATAGTCTGAATGTTTTTTACTGTCACTAATATGAATGAATCACTCAGATCGCAAGTCATACGTTGTACGAATACATTGAGTACCAGCCAAGTGTGAGACTTTTTAGTTACAGTTGGAGACAGCAAGAAAGTAAATTTTAGCGGTACGAGTAACTGTGACGTAGACACTATTCGGCCCTATACTTGATCTAATACTTACTACTTTTAATAGTATTGTAAAAGTAATTCTAAATAAAATCTCAATAAATCATCGGTTCATGTATTGAATAATATTACTGTCTGTAAGAATTACTGTACCGTTTATGCCCAAATAAACATTAATAATATAACGACTCCTACGAGATCGCCTTTCGTCCTTAGCTTCATTCATTCCAACATTACCTCCAACCATTTGTTAAAACAAGCTCCTAGTAGTAGTTTATTATTAACTCTAACAATTAAAACTCACCTACAACCACAAAAAACTGATTTATCTCCAAACAACAACTAACAAATGGTAATGACAAATAATGAAACCCTACACTTATACTAAGTGCATTCCGTCTTAAGAATAATTCCTCTGGAAATAGAATAGTAATGTCTTTACTTTTAAAAAGACGTAAAAGAAGGAGTTTTGTTAGTGAGATATTCTTTTTTGTAAGTAAACTTGAGTTGACGTGGGGCTTATTTCTGTCAACATTGGAGGGAGCATGGAAGCTTATAGACTAGGATTACTGGTATGAGTGTTATGTACTACAAATCGGAATTTTGTTTACTTCTTGTGTAATGTAATAAATAGCTTTTACAAATTACGCAAGATTAAAAAATGCAAAAATGAAACAGGATTTTTTTCAGTAGAACAGTGGTTACTAGACTTTAGATATCTGTTTCTCTATTTGCCAACAATAAAATACAAATATATATAACCTACATATAAGTTTTGTATAGCTACTCATACACAGTTATATAAAAAGTACCTACTTACCTAATACTTAGATGCGAAAGTAAACTTATATTTTTTGCAACGAAACTTATAAATGTGAGGGCGCACCATTTACATAAGGAGGCCAGAAAAAGCATCGAATTACGTTTTAAAAGATTTATATTATTTCATAGAAAAATTTCATTTCAAGTACCTGTATCAAAGCTAAGATGAAGTTAATTCGCAAAACTTCCAAGTTACCTAACTCACAGTGACAAAAATGTATATCCAATTACTTACCTATGGGCGTTAAAAAGCGCCAACTTTCGTTTTCGCTGAAAAACATTAAGTCCAAAATCGAGTTCATTTACCGGTCTACCGGGCCAAATGAACTGAAGCCGGCAAGATACGGCCAAGACTAATTTTCAATTAAAACTTCATCAAAGTTAAGCTAGGAACAAACTCTTGGTGGCTGGCTTGCTTCAAAGGAGGCAGCGATATATGCTAACTATGTATCTATTGCGAGATCGAGGAGTTAGTGGCCGAACCCAATATTGTCGGCGAAACGAAAGCGTACAGCCTTGGCTGGTTCGGTCACCTACTCAGAATGGGAGAGGAGCGGGCTGTCAATGTATCGCTGGGAAGACAGTGTGACGGAGGATCTGCTTCAGCTTCGCGTCAGTAACTGGCAGGAAGTTGCGCAGGATCGGGACAGGTGGCATGCTCTCGTTTCGGAGGCCAAGATTCTCTTTGGATCGCTGAGCCAAATTAGTTAGTTAGTTAGTGTATCTATTGCAGCATTTAGTTTGTCCGTTTCTGGACATATGCCTCCTCCAAATCTGCCTAAGACTTTCTGTCCCTTGCTACTTGGAACCAGTTGTGGCCCGCGTGTCCCTAACCTCGTAAGTCCAAAGTTTGAATTTGGAACTATCTTTTATTTGTATTAAGAGTTCAAAACTCGAATCTAATTTGTACTTGTACAAGTACGCGGGGCCTTACGAGGATAAGTCGTTCATCCATCTTTCTGGTGAGCGACCCCAGCCCCTCTGATCTTCCCTGGGCCTCAAGATTTTCCTGGCCCATCGTTCGGTATGGTCTGGTGCATGCGATATACATATTTAGCCACCCGTCTTTTTCTAACTGTATTGATTAAAGAGGGTCGTGTAGTCTATCTCGCGGCGAGACACTGTCGCGCCAATCATGTGCTTGGCCTCTATATAGAAAGGTCTCACATTCTATTTGATTTTGAATTTTAATTTTGACAAATCAAAATTGCATTTCTCTAGGCAAGCTTTGACGTGTGAGGTTTGTGGTCATTAAGTTTATCAAACTAATTTATTTCTCTTAGTTTGGTCAATTAGCAAAATAGGCGGGGACCGAGAACACCAAAATAAATTATTGCACTCATCGAAATGTAAACTTTTGTAGATTCAATTTTTCATTCTAACCACATGTTCATTCACACAAACATCTTGACTCGAATTTGTTGTTTCTTTTTTCATTTAAAATTAGTTTTGTAACGGTTTTTGATGTAGGGGAGTACTTAACTTCAAGACTGATAGTGATAGATCAGCAAATCCTACTTCCATTACATGAAATAATAGAAAATAGAAATAGAAATTTATTTGCTAGAAATGTGGTAGGTACAGAAGTTTGGTGTTAACATGCAATTTTGCGAGTTCAGCACATTTCGCCAATAATCTAGGCATGCAAATTATGTTTTGTTTTAACCTATATTATACTAGTGGCTCTGTGAGCTGTAGACCTCGCGAGCAGAGCTTGAAATAACATGGTGCTAAGAGCTTTAAATACACCGTGTTTTTTTTGATTTCCGTTAATTTCAAGGGTGCATTCCTGAGCTTAAATCAACTAACTTTCTCAAAGACACCGATGTTCTAATTAAGTCCATTTCGGAGATAATCCATAATTTATTTTTTTACTATAAGGCCTCTACAAGCGTGTACACTTGCCTTAGGGCCGGCTTACATATTGATTAGTGTTTAGAATGAGTTCATACATTTGCTACTAAACTTAAGTACAATCTCGGTCGATTGATGTACGGAATGACATTGATATGTCACAGATTTCAATTGTTTGGTTGAGTTAAATGTAATGCCCGTGTTACAACAACGCTATATGCTACATTTAATTACTTTTTAAACAAAAAAAAAAACAAAAAAGAAAACAAAAAAATTTTTTTTTTTTGAAAATTAACTATGCCATTTAGTTCTTATAAACGTACTTAACTATACCCCGAAGTTAACGGAATTCAATAAAAACACGGTGTATAGTAAATTAAAGAAAAACAATACGAAATTTATGTGTAAAAAAATACAAAAAGTTATAATATCCCAGCATACAATTACTGGGGATCGAACCCAGACCCTCTGTGCAAACAGAAAAAGCGAACGTTTACAAACTGAGCCAAATAGTTCTTAGATGGGTTGACGAAATTTAGCTACTCCTTCTCAAATTAAAATTAGTTAAAATTAAATATCTAAATACCGCCTAAACCAGCGATAATTTTTTTCTGCATTTTTTGCTATTAACTCTGTAAACATGTTTCAAAAAGAAAAAAGTCTTATGATATCGATACGACTATTTGTTTAGGCGCCAGGTATCACGACTCCGCCATTTTTAAAAATTTCCAAAAACCGGATTGACAAAAAAATTTTATTTAGTCATAAAATTCGGTCACAAAATTTCACGAGAATCGGTTAAGAATTGCGACCTGTAGAGGAGAACATCCGGACATACGAAAGCAAAATGCCCGAGTCAAAACGTAGACCTTCGCTTCGCTTCGGTCAACTATACATTACTGACACGAACTGTCATGTGCTATTTAGTAACGATAAAGTAATAATATCCCTAATTATTACTCGTACCTAAGCCCTAGTTCAACCGCTTTCCTCCTATATTTGTACCACAGCAGTATCCTAGATAAGATCTGCTATAAGCTCACTAAAACTGCAGGAAGCGTGAAAACTGCCGGTAAATATTTAGCTCCAGTTAGCCCGTTATTGCCCAATAACTGCGATAGTTAGTTAGTTTCAAACTAAAACTAATTTAGCTTTACTTAATATTGCTTGCGCCTAGCAAAGTTTCCGTTTCAAAGGTTTCCTATGCTAGTATTACAGTGAATCGAATTTGATAAGCTTATTGTATGTATTTTCTCACTGAATTTGGTGTCTGTCTGTCAAATTCCAAGTAAAATGTAACCCACTTATTTGCCCAGGTTGATATATAGCCGTAAAAAATATAGCCATTGTAAAGAAATAATTAATTTAGTATTTTAATTTTAATTTTGAACTCGATTTTAACGGTATAACTGTAATTTTATTTTGACATGTAAATTTTGGCTTTATGAATAAATGAGTATGAGTTAAATATTTACCACCTTATTCTTCTAGCCTATAACTTTAATTCAAATTTTCTTAATTGGATTAGATTAAGATGTTCAGCAAATCCCATATGTGCCAAAACTAGTAGATATTTAGCACAAGTAGTGTTTGTCACTTATTCAGACGAGATTTTTGCGAAATATTTTATTCGGTCCATTAAATTTTATAACTCAAACCAAGTCAGTAAAAAATTCTTAAATCGCGAACCCTTTGTTTACAAAAAAAATCCAAGTCGTGAATTTTAGTAAAATTGGATGATTTTACAATCTCCGTTCGCCATTGGTATTCACTGAGTTTTGCCACCCATAAAATATCTCCCGAGATATGTTCTAAATTAATATTTTATCGGGGGATTCGTGTGACAGGCCCAGTCTACCTTCATTTAGAAAAGTCGTATGCGCCAGCGTGGACGCAGTAAAATGACCTTTCGTAAACCTTAACGCAACAGCGTAAGGTCTACCGACGGTCAGCAAAGAATGTTATGTTTTACTACTTTTTAGTAAAAGGCAGCCAAAGGACACGGAATAGGATTCTTATCTGATGAAGTGATATCGCTGGCAGATGAGTGGGACTGACGGATCAAGGGATTGAATTGGGAATTTAGGTCTTAAAGCGAATAGGGGATCGTGAAACTTAGTGTGTGGTCTATGCAGTTACATATGTTTTGTTAGGTTAGGTTTCCACTGCATTGGTTGCACTCAAGTGCTGAGAATTATTATTATCAGATATTAAAGTTAATATGAAAAAAAATATTTAAACTGTCTACGTATTTATGCGTGTAGATCTGCATCCTGTTTTGGACATATTTTTTATATTATGTAGTATGCTCACCCAGGCCTAGAATCGGTTGACACCTCATTCTTTTTAACCGGGTAATTTTTTTACGATACGGTATGTGGGCCACATGCCACAAATATGCCCACATACATATAGGTTGATTCTGAAATGTGTACAGAACTGTCAAAATTCTCATGTAGAATCAGGTCCAGCTTTCGTCGATTCATCTACCTATACCTTGACTGGTATATTGCATGATAAGTGATAACCCTTGTTTCCCAGATTTCCTGTCTATTAGCATTAATTTCAAATAATGTGTATATTATCAATTAACTGAATTTTTATTTAATTGTTACAGCGCGAGGGAGCGGCGCGCAGCGATGCGGAGCGCGAGCGGCGCGCGCGCAGCGACTGGGAGGCGCGGGCGCGCGCCGCCGAGGCCGACGCGGCGCGGCTCGCGGGCAAGCTGCACGCTGCCCAGCGCGAGATATCCAGGTACAGTGTTAGGGCCATGTTACAGCGCGAGGGAGCGGCGCAGTGATGCGGAGCGCGAGCGGCGCGCGCGCAGCGACTGGGAGGCGCGGGCGCGCGCCGCCGAGGCCGACGCGGCGCGGCTCGCTGGCAAGCTGCACGCTGCCCAGCGCGAGATATCCAGGTACAGTGTTATGCCATTTCTTTCACTCTTGGTTGGTCTTTATAAGGGTAAAGGAGATAGCATTATGACCTCAGTCGCCAATTGGTATTGCGGTGAGTATAGCTTCTCCTGAGCGTCGGAGTCTAGTCAACTCCATGGCTGCTGCTCGACGCAATGTTGGCGCAACTGCGCAGTAAAACACTATTTTCCATAGCGCTGACTGCGCCGACGCTCAAAATACGCTAGTATGGAGTCTCTTTTAATGAGAATACTGTAATGAGACGCACAGCGACGGGGACGCGCGTACAGCCAATAATTATGACTTATGCAATTTGCTATCGCAAAGTAGGAAATATTAGGTAAAAAGAAAAGTGAATTACAAATCTATTACATTTTTGCACATACCTACATCGAAAATCAGATAGATAAGACCGAGATTTCTGCTTTAACAATGATACATAATGTCATCGCCTCCCGTTTGATACTTTGTCGGAAGATAGTTTAGATGTTATTATAATTAAAAGAAACCGTCAGCCGGTTGTATAGCGGTGGAAAGACCGTCAGCTACTTGCATAAACATGTAAAAAATAAGCGCTGTACCTTTTTATTATAGTAATAACTAAATTATGAAACTTTGCATATAGGATTTCATCAGGCATTTCAATAAACGCCTTATGGATTTGCGGACATGATCAACTGACGGTCTTTCCACCGCGATACAACCGGCTATTTTTTTAATTCATGATAGCATCCAAACTATCATCTGACAAAGTATCAAGCGGGAGGCGATGACTGACGATATTTGCTCCTGGCCCGCGGTCTATATTAAGAATACACACAATAAAAGTACGGTCGAATTGATAACCTCCTCCTTTTTGAAGTCGGTTTTAAATACACAGACTCCACAAATGAAACAAGTATGTAACTTTGACAGTGAAACATCATACTTCGTGCAACCAGTCCTCCGAGACTGTTGGCTAGTAAACAGCCACGATCAAGCTTTGAGCTCCGTTATAATTACACTTCGTGCCCTGGGACGCGCGGAATGAATCGATGCACGCCCTAGAGAGTTTCATACAAGCTCGTTATGACTGCAACTTATGACATAATGAACTGACAGAGCAACAAGCATATACATACACAAATTATTATTCATAATGACGGGACTAAGGACTAAGGTAATCTCGTAGTAGTAGACGGATCTTTTCTAGGGGGTAATTGCACAAAAGATCCCTATGGGTCGAAGTGTATCCGTAAGGGCCCCCAAAAACAATAAGATAAGATAGGTAATCTCGTAAAATTAAGGTTTAAATTTACCTCCGACGTTTCGAGGACGGCGTTGTCCCCGTGGTCTCGGAGAAGGTCTGGTTAAATTTGACATCAACATCTTCTAGGCTAGTTTTTTTTAACTAGGTACCGGCACTTGGTCTTGTTTATATTGTTGTGTAATTTAATATGTATATATATATGTACGACTCTGGTACATAATTATATATACCGGTTTTTAATTTGAGTCTCAAGTACTGAAAATAATGAATCCCGCCTGTAAGGGTGCAGTTCAAAAATTTGCTTTTGACTATCTTAACTTTGCAATGTCTACAAGAAATATGTGGACGAGTTAAGCATACTATAATTTTGTGTATGACCTACTTGGTTGTAAAGGTTTGTTTGAACCCGATTCTGATTTTAATCATCATCATCATAATCAGTCGTTCCCTCAATGCTGAGGATCGTGACATCATGTCCTAATGTTGCTGGCCAGTCTCTTTCATAGGCTTCTTTCTGATGTGTGTGTCTGATTTTAATATCGTGATCATAAACTGTTATGGATTTGATCTGTCGGCTGTCAACATTGATTTTTTCAGAGTCGGGCTATGCCTTGACAAGTACTAGACTAGTAGTAGACTAGTTACTAAATGAAATGTCAAAATTACCACCCATTCAATACAAAATCAGCCAACTTTTTCTCACCGGCCACAATTTAAATTGGTCTATTTTTCCGAGTGTTAAAATCGCATTGTTAACTCCAACCCGTAACAGGATTGCGGCGTCCGACTGTGTTAATAAAACCGTCCAATTAAAATATTGCCCTTTACAAACAATCGACGTTCGGAAATCAAACCGAGTTGTAACTTTCCAACGAAAAATATGCTATCCAATAAGAACAGCCTTGAACATACGCCATTTTTAAATCGGCGTTCGAAAATCGAAACAGAAGCGTACGTTTCAAAAGGACGTATGTGAGTATGAAAAGCGTTTTGAGATAGGACTTTATTTAAGAACGTATATTAGGTTCGTTAGCACGCTCGAGCGTGAGACGCAGTGGGATTTTTAACTGATGTTTCATGTTTGCGGATGGTATTGTAGATTGAAATCGGAAACTGTTGTGTCTGGTGTAATTTTTGGATTCTGTTTGTCTATAATTTTAGGCTTGCTTTATGTCGATAGCTAACATAACTAACATAATTAAACGTATTCTTCATTACATAGAAACAAATTAAGTACTTAAGGTGTATTCGGGTATTACCGAATGTCGGATAATTCCGAAATTCAGATGAAAATCACCCTTAATTCCATCATAATAAAAGTCTCTTTTCGGAATTATCCGACAGTTTTCGACATTCGGAATTACCCGAGTAAACCTTACTTAGTTTTTGTACAAACACAATATTTTTTATGAAAACCTATGTACCTACTTATTTTACGGTGCCTACTCAACTTCCCTTCGTTTGACTTTTTACGGCTTATTTTTAAGTAATTATAAAAAGTATGCGCGAAAACAAATTCCATGCAAATTAAAAAAAGCTCCAATCACTTATAATAATAATAAAAAATCGAAAAAAAATTAAACCAAGGGGTATAGCTCCAATTAATACACATCAAATTGTATAAAAAATGTGTTTCATAATAAAATGTTTAAAATACGACAACGGTTTCACTCACTTGAATTTTTAGTCGCTGTTGTGTTGTATTGTGTTTCATAATGTTAATCTCCAGAGAGGGAAATGAGGACTACATTTGTATGAATACACAGTCGTCCTCTTTCCTCTTAATCAGCATTCGACTACTGTAAAATTGATTCACTCATTCCAATTTCAAACGTATCGATTTGGTATCGATAAAGGACAGTTATGGCAGTTACATTAACGGGCCGTTAAAATTGCGAACGATCCAGCTAATGGGTAGTTAGCTTGATAATTAATAGTTAGATAGCGTTTTGGCAATGTTTACAGGTAATTAAGATTAGTAGTTAAATGTATACGCAGTTTAGATAGAAGTTACTTTGATTTGTATTCTATGCTATGTTATGTAAATTGCTCAATTTTAACTAAACTGTGTAGGTTATACTGTGTGTGTGTGTGTGTGTGTGTGTGTGTGTGTGCTGTGTGTGTGTGGTTATATTGTGTGTACACTTTACGGCATTAAGTCTGCCTTTTGTATCCGTATAATGAAGTTATACATATATAAATATATAAATTATTATTCTTTTTACAATACTATATTACTGCTTGAAATCTCAGCGATGTAAAAGTTAATCTACGGTTTTATTACAAATATACCTAGTAAAATATGCCCCTCTGGACTTCATGTCAGTTAGGTAATATAAAGTCAGTAAATTTTACGAACTATTAGGTGAAGTTGGACAATTCTTTTGTAATAAGCTCATGAAAGAGGCAGCAACATAAAATGTTGTAAATTTAAAGAAGTTGGAAAATTCTTTTGTGATAAGTTCATGAAAGAGGCTGCAACATAAAATGTTGTAAATTTAAAACCTTTTACGTAGCTGTTCTCTTCTGCCTTTTATATAAAACAACGCGCTACACGTGGCTACGAAAATTTCGTAGCACATTATTTACTCGTAGCATCTACGAAATATAGCTACGTAGCACCTTATTTACCCGCATTCTCAATAGGAAGGGTCCCATTATGAAGTCTTAAACGGCTCGAAAAAATCCAATTTCAATTCATCCGGACCCCGGCAAATTGGGTCAAATCCATAACGGTCTCGCTGCCGTAAATCCCCAAGTTCGTATTTCGAACCAAGTTACGGCCCATCGGCCAATCGGACGCGCTTATCGGCGCCCAATGACACCGGCCCGATTACGCTAGAACGTAAATTCGAAAATGGAACTCAAGTTCGTTAATTACTGAACTGTTACGTTCGATATCGTGGAGTTTCGGATCTAATTTTGGAGCAATTATGAGTTTTTGAATTTGGAATTGTTTTTTTTTTTTTGTGTTGATGTTTTGTTTTTTATGTTGTCTACCAGTCACCATTATTCGATAAAAAAAATATACAACACAAAATGTTTCAACTGAGATCGAATAAATTCAAACTTCACGAGTTACAGCTATGTATATAGGATATCATAGCATGCCGTATAAATTAATTTAGGGGCATTTTAATAAAATAAGTAATATATACAGGTTTTCCCTAGCCACTGGACAAAGCCGACATGTACATTTATGCATTAGGGTATTTAGAACCAGTATACAAAGTATCATAACAATCGGTGTAGAGGTCACGAAGATATCTAATAAAATAAAAACCGGGCAAGTGCGAGTCGGACTCGCGCACGAAGCGTTCCGTACCATAATGCAAAAAAAAAAAAACAAAAAAAAAAGCAAAAAAAAAACGGCCACCCATCCAAGTACTGACCACTCCCGACGTTGCTTAACTTTGGTCAAAAATCACGTTTGTTGTATGGGAGCCCCATTTAAATCTTTATTTTGTTCTGTTTTTAGTATTTGTTGTTATAGCGGCAACAGAAATACATCATCTTTGAAAATATCAACTGTCTAGCTATCACGGTTCGTGAGATACAGCCTGGTGACAGACGGACGGACGGACGGACGGACGGACGGACGGACAGCGAAGTCTTAGTAATAGGGTCCCTATATCACTGTTAGAGCATTTCTGAGAAGTAACCCTACGTGGAATCTCAGGGTTTGTCCAATGGCTAAGGTCACTGTATATTGTGTATATTGAAAATGCAATTAGGTCAAAACTGAATGCCAAACTTTATGACATTAAATACTGCATTAAATACTCATAATTTAATTGTGGTGATAAATATGTGTGTAAATGTGTACTTAATACATCATGTTTAACGAAATAGGGTGGTTAAGAGGTAAACCTAGGTTAAGTAAGCCGATCCTTAAAAAGAGATTAAAAACATACCTTTTAGAAAATTAAACTTTGAGACAATGTGAAGACTTGTTAGGCATCTATGCATGTTAGTTTTTTATATTATAATAAGGATTACCTATTGTTTAAGTTACTAATTGTTTTGTTTAGGTGCATGATTCGATTAGTTAAGTGAGCGCTTCATTCGCCAACAAACTGGTTACAGTTTGGCGATATTGTAAATTTTGTTTATGAGCATGTACCTTTTGTGTAAAAAAAAAAAAAAAAAAACTTGCCAAGTTGTCAGTTACGAGGTACATATTTATACATATGTTTTCGATGGACAGATTAATGCAACTACAGTACGAGTAGTTACGTTCTATCCCCCTTATTCATAAAACTTATTGGCCTGATTTAGTTAAATTATGTTTTATCCCTATCTCACAAATACATAAGTCAACATGACTGATAAAGACAAACGATTATTAGCTAATTGAGACTTGTAGTGCGTTTATAAATAAGGAGGGTATTTATTTAGCAAAATATACTTATAGGTGCTAAAATACATAAGTATTTACATTTTGGGAATAAATTCCCTACACTTGTCACAAAATATATCCTGTCTGATCCAATACCATTTCCACCCTAAGCCTGCATTTCCCACCATTCCGACAATAAGTGCGCCCATCGACCCGTGGTATACGGCCGATGTCAGTCAAACAGAAATGCTGGGAATGCACACATCTGGACTGATGTAATAGAGGTGTTTACAGCGCGGACAATTAGGTATTCAAACGCTGACGATAAAACGCACTTCATGAAAGTTTCATCAGAATGTTAGGGCCTTCTTGACATGCAGATATATACAATATTTCTTCCTAATACCAATCAGCGGATGCACCCCCGCATGCGCATTAATCAGGTAAGTCTAGTGATACGAGTAATTACCACGCAAAATTTTTACTACTAAAATTCAGAACTTCGATCAGTACGCAACTTTTTAGGAATATTTCAAATTATTTTGTCAATTATTTTGATTTGTATTTTTTTAGTAGTCACACTACTATAAGTAGGTATATATAATTTATAAACTGAAATATGTCATATAATGTAGAACAGAAAAAGTGACAAAGCCCTCCAGTGGTGAAGGCCGGATGCAATATGATTTATGATATTTGTGTCAGTTTATTGATCAGTATATTGAAATGGCCCAAAGGTATTTTAAATTAGTTAAACCAAAAAAATATGTTGAATTTTATTTGAAACCAATAAGTGTCCGAATGTTAAAACAAAAGTTTTACTAACTGCATAATATTATTTGAGCGTTTAATATATATGAAGTGATACAATAGATGTAAGCTGTATTTTATGAAGTCCCACCTTTGTAAAATAAATTCAATTCGTCAAATATCCGGGGGCTATAGAGGGATTACCGACGCGGAGTAAATATTTGTATTTTATATTTATACGAGTTTATAAAAATAAAATAAAAGTTTTTCGATTATGCGTTTTGTTGTAAGTGTATCTAGTATCATGACTCATGACACCATGTTTCTGAGATCTGTTTAAGATTGGAGGTTTTATTATCCAGCTTTTGGTTAATTTTATTTATTTGAAAATCTCAAAAATTATACCTAATTGTATACAGAGAGGTAATTACTACAAATCAACCTTCTTCATAGCACCATTTAGACTCCCAAGAAATAAATTATGGGAAAATGACAGTAAGAGTCCGACGAACCTGCTGCCGAAAAAATAATATAATATGTGTACCTATGGTAGTTTTCGTTACTAACATTTTTGTTTACCTTTGTGTGTCCCACTGCTGGCCAAAAGCCTCCTCTCTCCCTTTCCAATCATCCATGTGCTGAGCAAGATCCTGCCAATCCCGCATGGAACGCATCCAAGTCATCCTGCCACCTCTTTCTCGGTCTGCCTCTGCCTCGACTACCCTGGGGATGCCAGCAAGTGGCAATTTTGGCCCGTCTGTCATCATGCATCCGGCAGACATGTCCAGCCCAGTCCTACTTTAGTCTGGCGGTCTTCACCCCAACATCGACGACTCGGGTTTTGGTGCAAAGCTCTGTGTTACTGGTGTTATACAAATAAAAAAAACAGGTATAAGTTTTGTATGTACTTCTATCCGCTATAAACTAAATGGAACACTAGTATAGACTTACTGCCGAACTGGGTAGATCTTATGAAAAAAAAAGAAGAAAAAAACATGCAAGCGTCATGATATGACTTTGAACTTAATTTCATTCCCACTACCCCAACCTCATCTACTTGGTATTCAAGACACGCTGGTGCGGTAGGCCCGGGTTCGAACCCAACCCCTGCTCATTTGTATGGTTAGCGCGGCGCTTTCAATAAATAATGAAGGTTATACGGGAATGAGTGATCATTTGATACACGTCAGTGGGTTCGGATTATCTTGGAATAATCCACGTATTTTTCAGAAATATTATGGTTACCCTTTAGAATAAGATTATGTAGGCTAAAGTAATATGAGTTGCGTGGGTACTGGGTTAGTGGATTATTTACTGTGATTGACTTGACATAACAAGGCGTTTTAACGGATTATATAGAGAAACAATCAAATTAGTCAAACCAGGAGAAAAGTAGATAGAAAAGGGACCCGTCAAAAGAAGAACAAGAAGGTATTCATCAGTTTGATATATCCTACAACAATATTTTATTTATTAATGTTCCATAAAAGTTTAATTCCTTTCTGAAGATATGTGAAAGAAGCGGTGACTAAGAAAAAAAATGCTCTTAAATGTCTTAACTCTATCCACCCTGAGGACTATAAAAAGGTCGCCCGTTCCATTCTGATTTGAATCTTTAGTTTGACAAATCAAAATTGATGTCCGTGCGTCTAGAGTATATTCTCCTCCTAGAATATATTCCTACCATTGTCAGCTGTAGTAGAATAGAAGTACTTAAAGAGAAGAATGTTGTGTTAAAACTGCATTTGCTGGCTTGTACTTCCGAAAATATTCCTCAGATTGGCCATGTTAAACGAACCAATCGTCTAGTTTTAGATCTACAACAGGCCACGTTTCCTTGCGATTCTATTACTGTTCTAATGTCGTATCTAGCTCGTAACTAAGCTGTTATCGGAGCATAAACAGTAGCCAATGGCATCAGATATCGACCGTGCGCCGGCAATATTCATGGAGGCTAATCGAACCACGGTGAAGGCCTGAGCAATACTAGTAGTTCGGTTTGTTCACTTTCTTATTAGAAATTGTTGAAAATTATGTTTCAATTGGAACCGTTTCAAAAAATAATAACAACCTGCAAATTGGGGCTAAAAGTAGACCTTCCTCCTCACTTCGTCGGTCCCTGAATAAGCTAGAAATGCACGCCAAATTTCATACTTTCTGCCGGTTGACCATTCCTTTTGAGATTTGATAGGGTTCGTAACTTGTGGGTAGGTACAATCACCCGCAATAATATGTTACACAACGAAGGCCGCAACAATATCTGACACCATCTTATTTGTAAAGCTATAAGAGCGTGTCACTCTTTTTGCGGCCTTCGAAGAGTAACATATTGCAGGTACTGTACATTATAACTGTGAAACGGATTATCTGTTCCATAAGTTACAACATTAATTTTTAATTTTATGTGGTTATGTAATAAAAATAAATTAATAAGCATAGGTACGTGTGCTAACTCGGGGCACGAGACTAAAGTGATGTTATTAAAGTTTATTACCTTAGGAGGCCCGATGTTAGGCATGACATCGAACCTCTTTCCAGTTATACAGGTTTTATAATAAAGAAATGTATAAATACAATCCTAACCTATGGATGCGGAGCGTGGCGTAGACACTGACAGTCAAAGAAGAAAACATGCTGCTAGTGGCCGAGAGGAAGATCCTTCGTAAGATACTGGGCCCAAAAAAAAGGCCGGACGGAAGCTGGTCAGTCCTTAGGAATCGTGAGATCGAAGACCTAGTGGCTGAACCCACCATCATGGGAGAGACTAAAGCTCACAGACTCCGTTGGTTGGGCCACCTTGAGAGAATGGATGAAGATCGGAATGTGAAAAAAGCAAACCTGGGCCGTCCAGCCGGAAGACGTCCTAATATCGGACTCCCCAGATATCGCTGGTGCGACATGGTGGAGGCGGATCTGCGCGAACTTCGAGTCAACAATTGGCAAGAGGTCGCACAGGACCGAGAAAAGTGGCGCTGTCTTGTGTCGGAGGCCAAGTCTCATTTTGGGTCGCTGAGCTAACGGAGTAAGTAAGTAAGTAAGTAAGTATAAATACACATCAATCAACTATTTAATAAACATCACTTTAGCGTTCGTGCCCCGAATTAGCACACGTATAACTGGTATACAGTTAGCAAAAATGGACGCTTAAAAATACAAAGCTAACTCTTATACCTTTTAACGTTGCCAAAATCCAAATAGGCAGGTTATGTTACGTAGTTATATCTCGGGCCCCGCATTGCAGCTTAGGTCAAGGCCTTTGAGATGTTGCCAAGAATCTAGACCGGGCTATGAGGCTTTAGCTGAATTTTACTTTCAACAGCGACGTGATTCAATATTTTTGTTATTTGGTCTTCATCAAATACAATTTATTTAATTTTAAGTTTCTTGATTTTTCATAAGATAAGAACGATTATAACCTAACATTTTCTGCTGATTAGATTTGCTGTTAACTCATTAATTTCAGTAACAGAAAGACTGTCAGGCCAATTCGAGCATACACTGACATCAGAATGATAGGTATTTTGAATCATGTTATTTAGTTATAGTGAATTTCACTCGTATTTGTCCGTTCGAGACGCATGATTAAATAATATCATTCTCATGTCATGTCATGTGTACGTTCGAATTGGCCTGTGTGTTTGACTTATGTGATCTGATCTGTCTATCCCAAGTTAGGTCAAAGCGGATTGGATCTATTAAACAATAAAACAAAATATTTTTTTTTCTTTGTTCATCTGGTACCAATTTTGTATGTTTTTAAATCCTAAATTCAACAACTTCAATGTAATCAGATCTTTGTTACTCGCATGCTCCACCATACTGCATACTACGAGTATAATAGCTAGCCCTGAACTTGCCCCGCCTATTTACGGCGTCATAAACTTATAAATAATAAACGGTGGGGCATCGTAAGAATACGATCGGAGGATACAGAGAGGGTGACGTTGCTTTACACGAAAAACGGTTTTGAGTTGAAAACCGCTTTTAAATTTGAACGCATCTTTATTGGATTTGGTGCTTAGTAAGTATTTTCATTGGTATCTTACGCAGATTTAAAACAAAAAATCACTCGATTAAAATTATGAAAATATTTAGTCAGTAGTTATTATTACTTTACGGCTACCACCAGTTTTGACATTGACAGATTAACTCGCGTCTACGTAAATTACTTTCTATACATCTCGCTTGCACTAATATGCGAGTACGAGCGAGATGCATAGAAAGTAAGTTACTTAAACGTGAGTGAATATGTCAATGTTAAAACTGGTGGTAGTGCTTCAGGTGTTCTTCTACCATATTCGTATATCGCATATGTGCGAGGGTATATAATCAGCGACAGCATCGCAACTGTAACGCGGCGTTTTCACGACTGCATCGCAACTAATTTGCCCCATATCTAAAAATTTATAGACCATGGAAAATACTTTTTCTTTATAGTCTGTTACTTAAAAATATAATAGCATGAAGCTATTTAAATATATACTTTAGCGGAATGAAAATCGATCACCTAGAATTGCCATAGTTCCCAAATGAGACATCAAGTGACACGCTTTTAAACGTACATTACTGAAACTTAGATGCCAATTTGATATTTCTGGTGCAAAGTTTATTTGTTTTTAACATACAAAAAACTAGAATATAGTAATAGTACACTCTCCTATTCACTCTCTGTCCATGCCTTCACTCGTCGATAACACTATATCGGACCGTATGATGGACATCAAAGTTGCCTTACCCATAAAAATACACTTTATAGCCGAATTCTTTTCTATTTCAGATTATGCTACTACATATATACATAGAATAAGCAAGTGTTATTATTTTTACAGAAATTCTGTATTTTGTTCTAGTTTTATTACAGGTACTTACTTCAGATCTAATTGTTTTAGCGTCACACGGATTATTGGTTATAACCATAATTATTTCATTTAAAATACAAGGTAGGAAAACGAAATAAAGTAAAAAGCCGCATAATCGTGTGAAAAGGTAAATTGTAATATACCCCGTTATTATTTCAAAGATAAAGATAAAGATAAAAAATAGTTTATTCAAGTAGGCATATTACAATGCGCTTATGAACGTCAAATAAAGCTATACCGGCTCCAACCGTACACCTCTGCCTCGAGAAGATTTAAATCCCGCCTCAATTGGAGGAGGGTATCCTAATACGGGACCGACAACAAACTCGGCGGGACACATCTTTTCAAAACATTATTACATCTTATAATTAACATGCATTACGAGTAATGCATTATGAGTATGCGTTTCGGATATATTAATTATTTAAATAGATACAACACAGATGACAGATGTAAGGTATTTGGTAGTATGGGTCTTGTTTCCTAAATTAAAATGTTATTTAAATAAATAAACAGGACTGATATCGCTCTAAAAGGCAGTAAAGGTATGCATTTTATGCATCAAATACAACACCCATTTTGTAGCTACCTATAGCTTACGTTCCAGTTTTTATACCTCCGAAGATAAAAGCCGTTTGTGTGCAGCGGTGTAAAAATAATAAGACACCCGATATTAACCCCTACGTCACACCCCGGGGGAACTTAATACCTCTGCGTAATCACTTTTGTGCCTTACGCCTTAGTTTACAAATACCTACTGGGTTCCTTAGCATGCCATCATACGTTAATAAGTGCCAACTCTTAGCTTTTTTCGAGTTCTCAATTACCTATATATTTGTGTTTTAAATAAAAAAAAATCTGGTTTACGGTTTTCCAATAATTTTCTGGAATATATTTTCGCCCGCGGTATATCCGTATCGATACGACATTTAAACCTTCTAAAAAAAGCGAACTCCCAAAACTACTGGTGCTACAGGTGTCCTTGGGCGACAGAAATTGCTTAGCAAGCAATTTGTTTACTCGGTTGTCTCATCTATAATACCTTTAAACGAGCAGTTCTTGTTTATATATAAGTATATTTCGGAAACTGCTGTAACGATTTCGATGAAATTTGCTATACAGGGTTACCAGCCAGATGACAGGAACTTTCCTGACATGTCAAGAATTTTGGCCTTTTGTCAGGATTTTTTTGAATTGATCGACTTTTTTATAAAGTACCTTTTTATTTACTTAAATTAATCCAAAATAATTATAAAAAAATAATAAGTGAGATCCACTCAACTTATCAATAACTTCGTAATTAGTAATTAACAAATCTTTACTCAAGCATACATACATGTTTTAGAAATCGAAATCATATCTAATATTCACATTTGCAAAGATAAAAATATAATAAGAAGTATCCTCTGCCTCTGTGATTAAAAATAATGTAGGTAAAACATCTTGTTTAATCGGACTATAAACTTACGTTGGCGACTATCGGCTCAATCGGGTAGCCATCGCTAACGGTTAGACACCCGTCAAACGTCAAAAATATGAATGTCAGGAAAAATATTCGGAAATCAGGAATTTTGTCAGGAAATTCTAAATTTGTATCTGGTAACCCTATATACAGGGGTTTTTGGGGTTGAAAAATCGATCTAGCTAGGTCTTATCTCTGGGAAAACGCGCATTTTTGAGTTTTTATATGTTTTCCGAGCAAAGCTCGGTCTCCCAGATATTATATTATGAAACGATGTTGTACAAGAATTTACGTTAACTAAGCAAATTCAACCAATTTAAAACAACAATACCTAAATAGTGTAACCGTACACGTCGTCATAATGACTGCTCTCCGTAATTGTCTGTCTGTCCGTAAGCCGACACCGAGGACTTCAAAGACGGTTTTTTCCTAATTTTGATGACGCCGGTAACTTGAGGATTACGTCATTTTGAATGGAGTCGTTAGGAATGGGGAGTTCTAATTTTGAAGACAATGGTGGCTCGCCCTCATAAAAGTACAAAGTTTTTTTGTAAATAAACAAACAAGAGCACTCATGTAATATGTTTCACGATTAGGCACCTCATTTATCATCAAAGTTTGCTCGCCACTACCACCGCCTTAAGGATGACTCACGTTAGACCGGGCCAGGGCTGGGCCGGAGCTTCCGGCGCTTCGTTTTCTATGGAAAGCACCACGTGATCACCGATCAGCCGTCATAGAAAATGACATGTCGGACTAATCAGCCCGGGCCACCCGGTCTAGCGTGAGTCATCCTTTATTCTTTTTTACAATAATGGTTGGTACCTTCTTATAAATGCAAACTAGCATAAGAATCCGTCAATATACCGGGTGTGGCCTGTAATATGAGCAAAAAATTAAACTGTAGGCTGTACTCCTCATACTGACCAACATTTGTTCAGCAACTTTAAAAAAAAACTTGTGATTCGATTTTTAATATACTTTAAAGTTTATTCTAAGACGCAATGTATTGCGAATTTTGTTATGTTTAAGGCATGACAAGCTACGTCAATCGCAATAATATGGCGTGGCGATGGCGTCCATTGAAGATAATATTTAATTTGTATGAAAAATAGAGTCTAACTAAATACTTTATAGTTTTTAAAAATTGTTGAACAAAAGTGTCACCGTTTGAGGAGTACAAACAATGTTTTAATTATTTGCTCGTGTTACAGGCCACACCCGGTATAATAACAAATTGAAATGTCTGCACTAAAAGATACAATACTCGTATAGACAGCAGGTATATATATTAATTGTTTGATAGCTTCAAATATAATTTAATTTCGCTTCTATGTCTATTTCGACACAGTAAATAAGTACATATTAATTTAGAAATTTGACCATTACACGTTTACCGATAATCTATTCGTTAAATTCGGCCTTAAATTATCCTAACTAAGTGTAGTTATCTACTATCGAATTTTTATTTTATTCACTCATAATTATTCCCACCAAACGACAATCAGTTGTTTTATTCTACCATACTGCATCCATTTATAAACAGATAGTAATTACCATTAAGATAATGCGTAATATATAATAATGTACCGAACTCTTAAGTACTCTTCTTTATGGCCACCATATGTTAGGCACTATTCAATTTAAATTCAACTCTATTATGTTAACATTAAGGTTTAAATTTCAATGCTGAATGTAAAGGATTGTAATAAAACATAAACGTAGCGCATCTTTCAGTTTTGTATTAAGTTTGTTGAGTGAATAGACGATGTTTGTTTGTTTTTAAATTGAATATAACATGCCTTATACTTTTATAACAATTTAAATGGCTTTATAAACTCAATGTTCGGAACATTAAACAACTAGGAACCGTTTACATTATTTAGATGTATTCGAAAAAAAAAAAAACTAGGTTTAACCCTACATATATTTTTACCCGCTTGAAGTAAATCATCTTCTACCTTTAAGTCTAAATATTGCGCTTGTCTTTTCCTGCTTCCAAAAGACGCAACGAACCAAAATGGCTGACATGTGACGTCACGAGGGTGGCTGGAGGGTGCAGGCTGCATTTTTATTAACTTTCTTCTCTATATTCGATTATGAAAGTAGATTATAGGATTTGTTCGGTGAAGCATTCAGTTAAGATAAGTCTGAAGTTTTAATAAAGGTAAAAAATAAATAAAAATGAACATTTATTATGTAACAATTTTTATAGTGTTCTATTAGCCCGCTAGCCAGGAATAGATTTCCTTGGCCAATAGCATCGGGCGATAACTTGTAAAGTGATTAAGAGCGATGTAGGTATATTGAACCCTCGTGGACGTCAGCTGTCGCTCCGTTGATGGGTTGAGGAACGACAGCCACTGTAACAAATCACATTACCATAATTTAAACAAGAACCTGAATTGTAACTATAATAGGTCTCATGTATGGAAAAATATTAAAATAACACTGCTACTTACTTTCCCAAGATGCTAATGATAGTTTTACATGCAAAGAGGCAGTTTTACATGATTCTGTACTCCTTTAGAGATTTACGTTTCTAATTTACCGGTTAGATATTTTGTAATGTATGTATGTATTTAAAAAAACAAATGTAACCAAACAGCTGGCATGTCATAACTCTAGCCATCGTCTGTACACCCGCCTACTTGTCAATGAAAATTAAACGGAGCACACCCTCTTTGTCACCAGGACTTTGTATTTACTAAAACTCAAATCCTCATGCGTCATCCTAAACCTTATCACCAGTATTTAAGGTTTAATTTTGAAGCGTTTTGTGGTTTAAAAGTGAAGTACAGTTTGCAACCTTAAAGTATAAACATTAAAGTTGATTTTTGCAGATGTATTTCTTGCCAACGGTAATGTTATGTTTGTAAAACCATATGGCACTCTCATCTCAGTGTTTGCGACGCTGCAATTAGTTCTTAGCGTTGTGCGTAATGAGAGATGTGTCTTGTTCTGATTATATATTATAAGGTTTTCGTTTTGTGTTGTATGGGCGTGTTGTAATGTGTTGTGTAATTTGTATTTATGGGTGCTTGTTAATATTATGAATTAGAATTAAGAAGAATAAATATTCCAGCAGTCATTTAAAATTACGAGAAGTGGTTACTGAAAATAAAATATAGGTACTTAGGTACTAATATTTATTTTTATTTGTTTCAGGTATTACACACAACACGTATTTTCCTGTTTTGGTATGAAAATATGCAAGGAGATGAGGTAAGATAAACATAGTTTATTTTCGCTCGGGGCAAGAAAAATCGTACGAGGAAAGTCGTTCTACTTAAGTATTTTTCAGTTTAATTTATTTATGCACTAGTTTTATTTTTAGTATTATCATTTCAATTTGTTTATTTTTCCCAAAAGTGTTTCTCTTACCCCATAGTTCATCTTACCCCATTTAATCTTATTTCCATTTCAGTGTATTATTGCTAGCAAGCTTGCACTGATAATGTTTAGGTACCTACTTAATTTTTATTTTATTTGATTAATAGCCAGTTCTAAAAAAATCTGTTTTTATATACACAAAATCGGTCAAATAAATCAGAGAAATGAAACTATCATTTCAGTATTTGGGATACAAAAACAAAGTTGCTTGTAACCAATTAATTCATTCCTAATTAGAAAGTATACCTTCAACTGGTTACAGGGAACTTGAATTTCTAGGATTGATTTGATTGGTTACGGGCGTGGCTAGACTGGCGGGCAGTGATGAGTTTACTGCATTCTTAACGCGAACGAACTATAGGTACATTTTAACCCAAGACTTCGAAGTGAAACTAGCGTTCGTACTACCGTCGATTACTCAAATTGGTGGATCGATCCCTATTCGCCCGCAGTAAAGTTGTGCCTCGCTTTATAGCTCGCTGCAGGCGTGGTTAGATAAATCCATGTGCATCTTAGACTACTATAGGTTCTCGACTATTTCTAATATTCAAATTACCTGTTTTAAAAAAAACTATGGAAACAATTCGAATTATTTTATCAAATACTTTGATTTGTGTTTTTTGTTTTTTTACACTAATGAATATAAATTAAAAATTGAAATAGCCACTGAAGGGCTAAGGCACTTTTTAATAGTATATCACTAGGTACACCTTATAAAAAAAAGTCCCCCGCCGCGTCTGTCTGTTTGTATGTTTGCGATAAACTCAAAAGCTACTGAACGGATTTTCATGCGGTTTTCACCTATCAATAAAGTGATTCTTGAGGAAGATTTAAGTGTATAATTTGTCAACCCGTGCGAAGCCGGGGCGGGTCGCTAGTGATAACTATTTCAGTTTATAAAAAAGACTTATATTTGTGGAAGTGGTAAAAGCTGAACAGAACCATATTAAGTAAAAATGCAATTTGAATTCAGTTTTTGGTAATGAATACAACTTTCAAGAAAGATAACTTAATAAAAAACTTATCAATTAAGTACATTATTGTTTTAACGCTCTTCGTTTTAGTACCTACACGAAATATACGAATATACTAGAGTACTTAATGTACCTTTTAGTGTTGTACTTACAGTGTAGCAATAATACTTATTGATATTTAATTACACAGCGCAGGCTTCGTCATCGTACAGATAGCTCATCCACCTCAGGTTTCGGCAAAATAAAACGTACATTTTCACATATGTCATCCGCAACACGCATCGTCAAATTTAAAAGGAAATTGGTCATTACAAAAGCATTTAGTTACATGATTACAAACACTCTGTCAAACATGAGGTGTCCTCGATTTAAAAAGGAATTGTAATTTTGATACCTGTCGCGGCTCACCTCACAAAGTGAGAATGATGCTCGGGTGATTTGAATCGAGGCAAGGGATCGAGAACCAAAGGTAACGAAACCCATAAACATGGGGTAAACACTATAAACATCCCCAATTTTACAACCTGCAGGGGTCGATTTGCATACAATGCACGTATTTGCCATTTAAATTTAAATGGAATTTAAGTTTAACATAAATAATGGACTCGTTTCGAGTCTCGAGTGTGATATCTCTTTTACTGTAGAGTCATTAAAGAAGTTCAACCGTAAAATGTAAATTAATCATGAGATGTGACACAAATTACTGATTAGCAGACCAAGAATTCACGAAACCAAAGAATCTACCTATAATACCTGTTACCTATAATATATAATACAGGATTTTGACTCTTGGAGACCCTATACATCTCTAAGGATAATTTGATAAACTATATAATCTTCTAGTTCTGACACCTAGAGACATTTACATCTCTAAATATTATAGATTTGTTGTGAGTTTTTGTACCTGTTTTTTTTTATGTAATTCGACATTAAGAAACCATAACCATCTCTAAGTAATTGTAATACGTTAGTTTGAATTGGTAGTTGCAGTTAGTTGTATTTTATAAAATTGTTCATGTATGTTATTATTTATGCTTGTATGTAAATTCAATGTTGACGTGTAAAAGTGCCCTTGTGGCCTATTTGCTGAATAAAATAAATAAATGCTATTCCAAATACTTGAAAATCTTTACCTACTTTACGAAGGTTTATTTGCTTTTCTTAAATAGTTCCCAAATGAAGAGGTCTGACAAATCATAAAACTAGGTACATGCAAATAAGTTCAAAATTAAAAAGACTTCAAAGTCAGTATCTATATTACCTTGACTATTGCACATTTACACGGAGCAATAGCCATCGAATGCACTCTTATTTTCTACGGCGATTGAAAGTGAGGCTCAGACTGATATACGGCCGCCATTCTTATTCCGACCACGAAACCACGACCTACGTTTGTATATATCTGGCCTGTTATTCCCGAATGAATCAGTGTAAAACCATTTATTTTAGACAACAGAGGTTTGGAGCCATTCCTCACAAATAATGAAGTATCAAATATAATATCTTAAAAAATATTTTTTTAATAGCAATCACCGTAGCTTCGTTGCCTCGTCTGATCTGACATACCTATAGGATTCCGCATGTATTCCCCGAAATCGTCAGAAAAGTCTACTCTGGCTATGGTTTTCTAAATATTACTTGTTTAACTACTTAAGTGACACTCGATTATTAGAGCTGATTTTGTCTCAAGTCCAAAAGGAGTCTTATCTTTAGACGAGATTTTTTTTAGTGAGTGGGAAGAAGAAGGGAGTGGAAACTTCTCTTATATTCAAGAAAGCATGTAAGTATGCTTGGTTTGTATTAGGTATATGTAGGTACCTAATAAGTAACAAACTTAAAAAAAATTCTATTATAGGACTTTATAAGACTGAAATTGTTCTCGCCAACCTTTCATAAAACAGAATTAAGATTATATCAACTATACCGATCACATAAATATGTGTTAGTGATTTGGAGGTGACACTGTCTCAGCGGAGGCAATAGGTCGCTTGAGCATGGTATCAATGGGAATAGCAGTGCCCGGGTAAGCTGTATCTTGTCTCACACTGTGTCTAGGAGTTGTCTTTGCGGAGTGTGACTTGGCTTTCTTTTTAATCTAGCCGAGACATGAAGAACATTGTTTGTGCGGTTCTTTTTAGTTGTGAGATTTTATAAAAAAAATATATATATATGCGTTCTTGCGTGTTTGTTACATTATTGTTTTATAATATATCTCACAATATTAACGGTTAAAATGATTTTTTACTGATAACATTTCTGAATGATAAAGTTTATAAAAAAATTCAAACACCCAGAGTAAAAATTACTCAGTTGTATTTGAATAATTATTTTAGTTTATATCTGTGAATCGGAAAATATGCAACTGCTAGTACATAAACTACTTACTACTTAATATACCACATAGTGTCGATATATAGTAGCTACTGTCAGCAGAAAATAGATGATGAGTAGATAAGAACATGAAATAAATTGGCGAACAAGATGTTCAAAATAATCTGAACATAACTTTAATCTTATGTTATGTATTGATAATTTTGACCATCATAAGATGGAGCGCTTAATTTCTGGCTAGTAGGTACCATCAACAAGTCAATAAGTCAAACTCGGAACACGTATTATAACGACAGAGATTTTGCCGCCATCGCAGCAATAAAGAAAATGGCGTCGCGCAGCTGTGCCTTTATGAAGTGACACGCCGACAAAGTTGCTGGCGATTTCTTATTGTCTTAAGATGTAGGAAGATTTTCGAACTAGTGGAGATATATTTTTTAACGAATCTACGCATGCGAGTCAAGTTCAATTTGCAAAGTTACTAGAATATCATTTCTTCTTCTTCTTCGTTACACTCTTGACAGAGTGGTCGTGGCCATTATGTAGACTTGTTTAACGACACGTCGCCATTCCTCCCGTAGAGCTGCTTTCCGTGAGCATTCGCTTATTGTGGCCGATACACTGGCTTTGATTTGGTCGGTCCATCTCATTGGCGATCTTCCTCTAGCCCTGTCACCTCCCACTCTTCCTTGCACAACTAGGCGTTCTATGGATGTTCCATCTCGCCGAGACACGTCTCCAAAGAAGTTGAGGATCCAAGTTTTGACCGTAGTAAGCAACCGGTCTTTAATGCCAAGCTCCTCAAGAATTGATGCGTTGGTCCGGAACTCAGTCCATGAGAATATCATTTACTTGATATATAATATAAGTACGGCATAGCGCATAGCGCCATGCAATTAATTAATTTATATATAATAACTAATTCATTATTTTAATCATAATTAAAATGGTAAAAACCAATTTGTTAAAAAAAAAATCTATATACATACATATTTCCTAATAGACAGCTGTAAGAGTAAAATTATTACTTATAAATGTTTATAAATAAGTAGTTACTATTAGCATGTCACCTGTATATAATTAATGGTAAATATTGTAATGTTATGTTAAATTGCATGAAATAAAGGGCTATAATAATAATAAGTACGGTAACTAAAGACTAATAAATAAGTAGGTAGGTAATAAACATTTCAGCGGCACTACGACGGAACGTTCCGTTACGAGCAACGAGAACGTCTGCGTTCTATGTTCTAATTTGTTCCTGTCTTGTTTGTAAACATGCTAGATGTTGGCTGAATAGAAATGTACTAATGTACCTAATGGTTTTGTATATTGAGCGAAGATACTATTAACCATTAGGGTTTCCCTATGGATAAATTAAATTGTTCACGGCAATTATAATAGCAGTTTATGTGACGGCTACATAATGACATACATTAAAATACGAGCGTAGATTTATTAAACGAACGAAACGAGTTTCATAAAAATATGACAAGAGTGTTTTAATGTCTAAGTTTAGTTACATGCACTGTTGAATAATATATTCAATTGTTAAGGAGCCGCATGTTATGACCGGCACTGCGGCATCGTTGCCCTGTTGCGGATATCAGGTCTCAGGTAAATGACCGTCATCTTTGAATGTACCTAGTTTATATTGTCTCCAAAATTGGTCTCATTATTTCTTAGAGCAAACCGTTTGTCTTTCTAGATTTTCCCTTTGTAAATTATTTTGGATTAAGCAGCCTGTATTGCTTATTATTTTAACGAAACATAAGGTTAACCTAACATATAACATAATAGTTTTACTTCAGGCACTGAAACCCCGACAAAACCGTTCCTACGACAAATTGCTTCCAACCACAAAACCGACCAATAACATCTAATCTCAGGCCAAAGGTATTACCGGCTCAGACATATCTTACACCACCTCCTATCTAACCTAAACCTGAAAGAAAACTTTGAACTTTATCACAAGCTACTAACGATGCATTTTGCAATGGATTGTAGATAAGAGATAGGATGTAAAGAATGAGTGATATTACCTTCTGTGGGCAAAGGCGAAGATTGACTGGAATTTACTGGAAACGTCTGGAAATCGTGGGTGTAGGTCTGCCTTTCGCGCCATCTTTAAATAAATATAAGGTTTGTTTAGTTTCATTTTTAGGGTTCCGTACCCAAAAGGTAAACACGGGATTGTCCGCCTGTCCGTCTATCTATCTGTCACTTGGATGTATCTCATGAAGCGTGATAGACAGTGGAAATTTGCATAGATTGTGTATTTCTGTTGCCGCTATACCAACATCAACAAATACTAAAAAGTACGGAACCCTCGGTGGGCGAGTCCGATTCACACATGTCCGATTTTTACAGATATCGTAAATGCCATATCTGAGCGTTTCTTTTATTTTTTGCCATTTTTACATATTGTTTCCTTTTTTGCCACTTTTATGTTATTTCTACTCAGAATCACGAGCTCTTTCGATCCTCTTGGGATAAAAAATGTCCCAGAAGTTTTTTTTCCTAATGTGTTACCATTTCCCCAAATACTTTGTATGGCGGTAACAAAAAGGAAAGTTTGAAAAATGTATGGAAATTTTAGGACAAATTTTTTCTCCTATAAGGATGAAAAGGGCTCCCGATCCTGACTAGAAATAACACAAAAGTGGCAAAAAATAAAAGAAACGCTCATCTACTGAACTGACTAGCCAATTGCAGTTATTTGTCAGATATCATTGTCACATCGACTGTAGTCAACGTTTCCAATTTCCACTTCAAGCACTTTTATTAAGTTACTAGTTCTTGCCCGCGACTTCGTCTGCGTGGGATGATGATGATAATTGATAAAAACTCTCCTATGTCCTTTCTCGGGACTCAAACTATCTCCATAATAAATTTCATCAAATTTGTTTATATTTTTAAGTGTGAAGAGGTAACAGACGCACAGACAGTTACTTTCACATTTATATTATTATTAAATTAAATAGTAGGGAAAAATGTACATTAAAAACCTTTCAGACCTATTTTTTTAAATCTTGACAGGAAATATGATATACTTGAAAAGAAACAAATAAGTTGCAAGCAGCTCTCATAATTCTTTTAGCATGAATTAAAATTCTCAGGTAACTTAATACAGCAAGAAATATCTAAGTAATACAAACACACAAATGGCAGAAGACATTGACACGTATATACAACGTCTATAAGTCATGATAACACCCGCTATAATTCACTTCGCATTTTAATTAAACTCAAAATGGAGCAAAAATAATTCATCCCCCGCGTTGCTTATCTACGAATGACTGAATGAATGAGTGAATGGTAATGAGAGGCATGAAAGGCAAGAAAAGGCAAAGGTAAGAATAATATTGTGCCTGGCATGTCTTTGACGAGACGTGACATTCCAGGGGTGCTGTTACAATAACTTACATAGCAAGAGCGACTCGATGCTTCAGGACCAGATAAAAGGATAAACAGTGGTAGTGATGTATGGAAATATATGTTCACTGTCACATTGCTGTGTTGTGTGCATTAAGCGATACGTTACGATGTTACGCGCGAGCACACATCGGTTGCAAATGTTGCAATGTTTGGAATTATATGGACAGCATGGCAGCTGACCAGATGTCTCATATCGCCCACGTTATGTGTCTAAATAGATTACGTATTCAGCACCGTTCCGACTTTCGCGTATACACACATGTGCACAGCCAGTTGTAATGTATTATATTATATGCGCGCTGTCAAATCGATTGACTTGAGTGTAACTTGTAGGGTGCATTGTCTTTATACTTTGGTTCTTCCAAGATCTCGATTCACTTGCTCTCGCGGAAGCAATGAGAATACATCCATGGACGCCATTATGCCGTAGTGCATTATTTCAGAACAATATACCTTTGGAAATTCTTGGTGCATTTTGCCCTCTGTTTTATTAGCTACCGCTGTGCATTTAATAGTTGATGCGAGTGGAAATTAGTTTTTGTTTAGCAGGTTTATTTGATTTGAAATTTTAGTTATTTTATTCTCTTAGTAAATTTAGCATAAATTTGAACTTGGGAAAGCTTTACCATAAATGAGTGAAACTTGAATTTAAGTTGAGTGGTTTATGCTATTCTTATATGACTGGACTTCAGAACAATTAGGTAATACTAAAATCAAAACACATTCATTGATGACAAAACTTATAAAACTTCTGTCATTATAAATAAGACTGTTTGGCTATAAATACATATTAAGTGATAGAAGAAGTCCTTTGTCGTGCACTTAAGTTTAAACAAACAAATAACCAGAAACAAGATATAGGAGTTGAAAAGGCAGCCGTTTCCATTTACACATATAAATAAATAAACATCAGCAAGACGCGACGTATAAGAATGCAACCCCCGCCCCAAGAAATCAGGGTGCATGCCCCAGCGCGAGATATATGATTTTAATAATCGCCAAGATTACGGTAAGGAGGGATGCGTCGGATTCTTTTCGAGTGTCCCTTGGAGAATCGACTGGGGTCTGGTTCCTGTTGGGTGGTTCCGTTTGGCATGTTTGCAATTTCTTTTAACCATCTGTTGGTGTATGATAAGGATCCTGATCGAATTTTCAGTCATTCGTTTTGCAGTTTTTAGGTTTTAGGTTTTTAACGTTAAACAGAACTATTAAGTCATGTCTATTATTAGGTCAGATGGCAGTCGCTTTCGTAAAAACTAGTGCTTACGTCAAATCATGGGATTAGTTGTCAAGCGGACCCCAGCCTCCCATGAGCCGTGGTAAAATGCCGGGATAACGCGAGGAAGAAGAAGAAGAAACAGAACTACCTATTAAAAATAAAAATAGATTCAAAATAGCAGGACCGTATGTTGATACACTTGTTTGTTTACAAATAAAATACAACTTTTCTGCTTCTTCGTATAACAACATCAAAAATGCATTATTACTTACAAAAAGTATAAAAGTACTCAAATAAAACTTTCTAGTCCGTCCAAACGGATGCCCGAACGGGACCACACCCCATCCTGAGGAATCGTCCCCGAGCTATTTCATTTTTGAGGGCACTTGATATATGCCAGTCCTTGTATTCAAAGAAACCTTTTCAGTTAAGGAATTCCCTTTTATTCCTGCCTTAAGGACCGCCTGGAGAGTTTGGTGTTAGTCAAATTTCCCTGGATCAAAGCATATTTGTCTTAATTATTTGTTATTGGGTTTGGTGTTCCTGCTTTGTGTCCCTTGTTACGAGTTTTTTGGTTTTTGCTTTTGTTTGGTATCCCGCTGCCTTAAGCAATAGGTAAAGCCTGACCAGATATATGGGCGTTTTTATTTAAAGTTGTCCCCTACACGTTTTTTTTTCAAATTTGGGATTTTTTATGTTATTTCTACTCAGAATCACGAGCTCTTTCTATCCTAATAAGAGAAAAAAAGTGTCCCAAGGTTTTTATTTCCATTCCGTTACCATTTTTCATAGACTTTGTATGGCGGTCGCGGAATGGAAAGATCGAAAATGTATGGAAATTTTGGGACACTTTTTTTCTCCTATTAGGACCAAAAGAGCTCATGATTCTGAGTAGAAATAACATAAAAAATCCCAAATTTGTATAAAAAGTGAAGAGGACAACTTTAAATAAACACGCCCATATAATCAAGCGCTATGTTGCGGAATATCACTGGAACTAATTTTCAGACTATACTCAACTGTCAGTCAGGCTTTACTTTTTTTTTTTACTAGCCTACTTTGGTGTCCCATTGCTGGGCAAAGGCCTCCCCTCGTTTCGGAGAAAAAAAACCAATACATTTATAGCTCAAAAATGTAAAAAGTGTCCCCCACTGAAATAACATAAATAGCGTCAGCAAAATATTATAAGCGCGTGACGATAACTTAAGGTGCCCACTGGATACAGTCCGCCGGACGGTATCGGCCTGTCAGTTGTTCGGAACTGTCAAAATTTTGTTCTAACTGACAGGCCGATACCGTCCGGCTGACTGTAAAACAGTGGGCCCCTTTAGCACGCGCACGCGCCGATCCAGTTCAGATAATGTTTGTATAGCGTAGATTAAGTATGTAGCAGCACTGTATATAAACACGAATTAATATATAATCAATCAGTCTAAGCTTACCCTCAAACGGTAGCATTACTCATCCAGCTGCTGACGCGCAAAAACATATATGAATAAAAAAAACATAGTTTTTAACTCTGCGTAGCAGGGATGTAACGGATGTGGTTTTATCGGATCCGAAAATGGAAACAGATGTTTTCAATTTATTTTAACGGAACCGAAAACGGAAACGGAACCGAAAACAGAAACGGAAACGAAAACGGAACCGGAACCAGAATCGGAGCCTGACTTTTTAACGATGTAGTCGTTTTCCCCTTTCTAGAATAAATCTTCAGACAAAGTTTACACTTAGTCGTGTCCCCACTAACTTCATCAAAATAGTTCCAAATCGAACTTGATTTCTGCTTCATTGTGCGTTTTTTTACACACTAAAATTCACCACACACACTACACTGACTGTCAGTAGTCAGTACACAACAGAACACATACGATTTTTATTTTAATAACACGAATAAAATGTACGCCGCCGCCGCGCGAAGCATTGACATCCGTTATAACTTCCGTTTCAAACATAACGGAACCGGAACAGAAACGGATGTGTAGTACCAAACGGAAGTTCCGCCTTAACGGAAACGGAACCGGAGCTCCGTAACATCCCTGCTGCGTAGGAATAATCACATCTAAACAAGCTCTTTAATTAGACTAACGTTCACAGAGTTAACGGCAATGATAGTTAACTAGTGTAGCTTAAGATACGATTCGCAATTCCGACAGACTCATTACTCTGTATTAGAGCTGGGCCGAATATCGACTTTGCCGAATACGAATATTCGGCCGAATATTCGGTTCAGCTCATACCAAACCGACTATTCGGCCGAATATTCGGTTGGGCTAAAACTGCCTAAAACGCTGAAGGCGAGTTCATTCAGGTCCGCGGTCTGTATATGTACTCATAACGTGTTTTTGGCCCTTCTCCTCCCGACCGACTGGGAATGTTTATGAAAAGAAACGGAAACGTCTCATACCTGATCGCGAAATGCATCCGCGCTAAGTAGCGGACACCCTTAAAAAAATTGTTTATTCGGTAAATATTAGGCAGTTCGAACCGAACTATTCGGCCGAATACGAACATTGAGAAATATGCCGAATACCAAATAATTAATACCGAATATTCGGCCCATCTCTACTCTGTATATCTAAGTAAATTTAAAACGTAATAAAAATCCTTAACTCATTGCTAGTCTGTAAGACACGCTCAGCCAGCTAGAAATGTTTAGCTAGCTGAAATTAATTCTGGTCTGGCACTAGACATTTAATTAGATATCTCGTCTACAGCGGGAAACGAGTTATTTGTCGTGCTACGTTCATTTGTTTTTTGTTAAAATGTGAAATTATGACATAGTTGAAGCGTAGCGAGCGTTTGGAATGTTGTGACATTTTGTACTATTTGCTTTGTACTAAAAATGTAATTTTAAATGAAATATTTAACCCGGAGGCAGACTTGTTCGGTATGCACAGTTGCACACTACAGAATAGTGGTTCGTCTATCATGAAGTTATTGTACGAAGGACAATCTATTACAAATTATGGACTAAGATTCTCACTGTTACGGATGATGTTTAAGATGTGAACCAGGTTATCGACGAAACCCAATCATGATAACTTTAATATGATACTTATAAAGAAAAAATCAAAATGCTGTAACCCGCAAAAATGTGCTCAAAATTACATTTTTGTCAAATTACTATTTACGGTTTGAGAGATATTATATTATCCAAAGGTAGTCAAAATCCTTTCTACCGTTGAGAAGTAATGATTTTTTTGTGTTTGCTCGATGTTTTTTCGCTCTGGTGTTATGTTTTGATTTTGCGGGTTACAGCATTATTGATTTCTCGCGACGATATCTTTTAGTTACCGCCTTTAGTTACCACCACAAACTGCGTCAAGATTAAAATGACATACGACTCTAAAACCAAAAATCAATCTCTGTCTCTTAAACTGTCACCGCTCACCGACTTGTACCAAATTAGACAGAGAGGAATTAGCCCGACGTCTGAACTAATATCGCTGCTTATTAAGAAACCGCAGCATCCGGCGTTTTGACGCGGTCGTTCAAGATGGCGGCCGCTTATAGCTGTAATTATGTAATTAAAAAGTGTCAGTAATAAATAGAGTTATAGTGAGAAGTGATTAAATATTACACATGTGTTAACCTACGTAAAAACAACATGCCAACCAACTTTATATTATAAGGTGACTAACTATAAGACTATTAGACAAATTTTGTAATTCAGTATCCCATTTTTGAAATCGTTGTGTCTAAAGGCTCGATATTTTTTTCCAGATAGTCACCAGTTAGTAGATAGTTAGTCATAGAAATCTTCATTATTCAACGAAAAATAAGTACTTGAACAATTGCTGTCATATTAATATTAGGTAGTTGCTTGACTTAGCACCATTAATTTTACAGGATTAAAATAGAATAGAAAGTGTACAAAAATAAATTTAACTATTGCAAAGAAGTTAAAGTTTATGATGAAACAAAACAAACGAAAGCTTTTAATAATTAATTATTAATTATTTTATAAAATAAATCATAAACAAAAGCAGTTTTGAATGATTCCCGGTTAGTTTCACTAGACTTATATCGACCGGGATATGGACCGTGATTACCTTTTGTTTTGTGTTGTTTTGTATTGTCCCGGTCGATATATAAACAAAAGTTTTGAATAATTGATTGTTAATTCTTTTTTTTAAATAAATAACTTTTGTAACTGAAAGTAATGAATAACATATGAAATTACGGAAATTAAATCATTTCATTATTACTAACTCTACTTGCATTCGCACTTAAACGCTTCATTGCATTACATCCGGATAAACAGACGGACGGACTAGCGGCGGCGGAAATTGAATTACCACCAGCGGTCATGTGGGGTGTGAAATATAAGTTAAAGTGAAATACCAGCGTGACGATCTGCAGACGCAGTGGTTGTGGCAATTTTATTGTATAAATGTAGAGCTAGAGCCAGACTAGGACCTCGAAAGTCTGGCTTACCTCATGCGAAATGATTTTACGAGTGGTTTTAAGAGTCCGACAAGGCTTAGTTAACCCGACTTGCTAGTGACAATTTATAAGAGCGTGATATTTGACGTAGCGATTTATTTTAGTAAATTCCATCAAAGGTAAGGTGTATTGAAGAAAAGTACAAAACGACGTAATTTTGAAAATACCTAACTAATAAAATAATAAACTAACTAATAACTAATGAAATAGAGCTATTAGAAGCATTTTCTGCTACAATAACAGCAAAAAGAATAGATAGTATAGAGGGGTCCTGTCATTGTAAATTTTGTAGTCACTGTAAATTTACTGCCATCTATCGACACACGACTAAAACTCAAAATGAAAACGCATAAAGTTATCAAAAAATGTATATATATGGATAAATGATTTTATTATTTTTATATCATTTTGATCCATGTTCATTCACTGATATCTATGTGTTAAAATTGTTAAATATGAAACGGTGTCGTCACGCCATCTAGCTGAGGATAGGCTAAAGGTGTGTGCGACATGTATTCGAGAATGACTTTTACTTGAATTCCGAGGCACGTTTTTTTCCTTAGACTTTATACGTCTTATACGAAGTTACATATGTCTTTGATAACAGTAAGCATGATAACTTTGATAAGCGTTGCAGTAAGATGCCAGGAGCATCTAATTTACCTAGTTAATATTAGTGATTTTCAAAATCACCCCGTTTCTGAAGTTACACAAATGCACCTTACATTAAATTTTACGTAATAACTAGAGTTTCTAAGTTTCAAAAGTATTAACAATGCAACGTTTTGTCTGAAAAAAGAAAACATTTATCAAATTTTTGGTTTAGTAGGTAGGTATAGTTAGTCAAACCAATTTATCTGTCAGTAAAGACAAGGAAAACTATACTCATCCTTTTCTTTTGGGTGCTAGTACTAGTGTAAGACGAAGATAGTATGATTCTCTCTGTCTATGATTGAAATGAGACGGTCCTTTGACAAACTATACCTACCTAATGCCTTTAATTCAATGTAACATACCTATACATACAAAAAAAACATACAAATTATACATATACGAGTAACTAACATTATTCTCTATGGTTTGGTTGGACAAATTACACCAATGTTTTTGCGTCAATATCGCCCTAGGGCGAAAATTTCGCTTTGTGAATACCGTTTTTGCGGCGCGCCTACAAAGGCCGCAAAGGGCACTTTGCCGGACGCATTGCTGAGTTATTGTATCATGTGGCCTGGCTTTATTTGGATTAGTAACGAAACTACACTGTATTGGTTTCTATTGTGCTTTGGCATTGTTACGTTCTGATCGGTTTGCTGTCTGGTACAGGGGGTTGTACGCTCGCCGCTCAAGTTACAAAACAAAATGTTGTACATTTTTAAATTCGTCAGTATACCTATAAAATTTCAAGAAACACTTGAAAAGACAGGAATTTAAAATAAATCCGTTAAACAATTTGAAGAATTAATTAACTATTCGAATATATACATACGCGCCGTATTAATGCCGTTGAAATAATTTTTAAATAAATTAATTTCTAACAAGCTGAAACGGCTGCGAACGATACTATTAAGCTTAGAATATATTTAAAAGTGGAAGAATTACTGCCTTGGTTGAAACTTGAACTCACGGCCTCTGGATCGATACTCCAGCACTCTGCCAACTGAGCCACCAAGACCTCATCCATACCCAGCGAAGAGTGAGTTGGATGAGTTCAAGTCTCAGCCAAGGCAGTAATTTTTCCACTTTTAAATTTATTCTAGGCTTAATTTTAAAATAATCTTTATTCTGAAAAAAACGTGCAGTTTTACGAGTAGGTAGGTAAGTTCATATATAGGTAATTCAGAATTTGGTAAATACCTGTAGCGTGATAAACTGATATACTTTAAAATGGTTTTTGTACGATTTTATGTAAATGTAGGCTGAATAAGTTCTAACCGGAAAATTAGAAACATTAAAAAAGTTACCGAAAACTTTGCGGTGCCAAACTGTGTTGTCAGTAGCCCTCCGATGAGGTTTGTGAAAACATGCACATACATATCTAACCCTACTTCCGTGCAACCCTCTTATAAAAAATATCATCTCTTATTTCACCCCTCTACAGGTTGACTATCGAAAACATTTATTTTATAGTTCCTGTGGTTCATGATAATCGTGATGTGTTGTCTGTCAAAAGTTATAGTTAACCAAAAAATTAAGAAAAGACATGTAGCGCACGATAAAGACTATTTCTTTTGTTTTTATCAGCATAGCACAAAAAAAAACTTCGCGCACGACTTTGAGAATTCATATTGTGATTTGTGGGAACATTACTATATTCAGACCGTAAAAAGTCTGCAGCGATTTTGATAGCCCACGCAGTATACGTGTCATTTTAAACGTCAAACTTCTATGAAATTATGACGTATACATAACACTTACACTGCGTGGGCTATCAAATCCGCTGCGGACTTTGTTTGGTGCGACTTTAACCTACTAGGGAACAAATCAAATTATTTTTTATTAAAATATTTTGATTTGTGTTTTGTTTTAAGTAGTACTAACCTATTTTAGTCAACGGAACATCATGTTCATGACTCCCGTGGGGCTACTTTTGAGTATCTAACTAAAATAAGAAATAACTCGCGACATGACACATGCATTGCCAACTCGACTAGGAACCCTGTGAATTTGAACTCCATATCTAATTTAATCATGGCGCCGAAAATATTCAAAGTTCACTCCGTCTCAGAACGAAGCATCAACATTTCTATTTAATTCAAACAAAGATGAACTCTCGAGACAGTGCTTAGTTATGAACGCTCTGGAACTTCGTCTTCTGAAGTTAACATTATACTTGAAGATTGTTAGCCGACTGCAGAAAAAGTAAATAAATGAGATTATGACTGTAATGTAAAATATTGCATTTAAAATATACTAAAAGTAAACGCAATTTTGGTCAAAACCGAGTTATTTTCATACATACAAAAACCATAATACTTACATGCTTATACGAGCTTTGGTCTTCAGTTGACACCGTTCACTGCGTATTAATAAATAATTATTGGCAATCTTACACAAATTAATCTATAAATCCCACAGTAAGCTCAATAAAGCTTGTGGTGCACACTTGCACAACATTACGTTCCAATGCTTCACACATTCCTCGAACTATAATGGAATTATAATGGAACTATTGAGCGTCAATAACTATTTTGCGCCATATTAGGGGTTAAAGGAGGTTCCATATTCAAAACTGCAAAAATGACTGTCTGAGACTTAGAAGGATAGAAATTTTGTTGTCAAGCTATCATATATGACGCTGTATGAAACCGATTCAAGAGACCAAGACAATAATGCCTCTGCTAAGAAAAAAATATATCATAAAATCAAAAATGTTGTTCTTTTACAACTACATAATTCGTAAACCAGTCATTTAAAAATACAGAATTAATTTAACTAAAAACCGAACAAAGCTCAGTATGCCCGGGCCGGAAGCGGGTCTAGTGCAAACGGAACTGCACGGGTTTGTTTTAATGCAATTGTGATGCAAATCCGTGAATTAATCGTTCTACTCCGCAGTTTTACTGCTTTTATTACTGCAGTTACATTTAAAATGGAGCGAGGCTAAATTCAGTAGGTACAGGTCGCATTTTTTTAAATTATAACTCGAATTTAAAATACCTCGTCGAAAGTATAAAAGTGCCACTTTGTGCCAATGCCAAGTCTAAACTTCTAATCTAAATACCTTAAAATGTGGCACACATAATTTTAATAAACAGTCAGCCAATAAAAATCCCTGGATGTTCCGCTTCTTACCAACTTTTTTGTAGTACAGTGTAAAGAAGACAGGCATATACACATTTTGGTTAAGAAAACCGTCATAGGGCAAATACTTCCGTATTTGTATACGTACTTGGCACACAGTCAGAAAGAAGTGCTTCCCTCCTTCTGCTCTAACGAACTTCTGTGAGTGAAGTATGTGTACAAACGCAAGAAATTGAAGCGACGAAAGAGCTTGTAGAAAATCTTACCTCTTACCTTATAGACGATCTTGTCCGTATTGGCCTTAGTACGTAACTAGCAAAAAGCAGAGCTTTGTAAGGGCTCGCGGAGGTTTTCTACCTTAACGTACCGAACCGGTTGCTGTCCGGTACGCCTGTCTGTTACAGCTTTTACTTTGTCCTTTAAAAACGTGTCCAGACGACAAAATCAAATTGCCAATATCATCCACACGTAATATACAATTTCATAAGTGCATTACATCCTACACGGTCGCCCAGTACTTTTTGTAAGGAACCCAACTGGCTTTTCTACATAATGTTGGGTCAGCGAGCCAATGTTCTTGAATTTATTTTTGCGTCCACTCCACACAATTGATCGAAAAACTATCCCGTACTGGCGGTAATCACGCTGCTCCGCACATAAACTAACACACACAATTCCACTAGGTACAGCCAGGGTCCAGCATCAGCTCTATCCTGGGTACTGCTCTTCCAAGCTCTCATTAAGACGTGTCAGATGACCAAAACAGCGTGTGCCTATGTTGCACCAAACCTGAGTTCCACTAGGTACAGCCAGGGTTTAGCATCAGCTCTATCTTGGGTACTAATCTCCTAAGTGCTCATCAAGACGAGTCGGATGGCCAAAACAGCGTGTGCCTATGTTGCAACAAACCTGAGTTCCACTAGGTACTGCCAGGGTTCAGCATGAGTTCTATCTTGGGTACTGTTCTCCCAAGTGCTCATCATGACGAGTCGGATGTCCAAAATAGCGTGTGTCTATGTTGCATCAAACCTGATCGAGTTCCACTAGGTACAGCCAGGGTTCAGCATCAGATCTATCTTGGGTACTACTTTCCTAAGTTCTCATCAAGACGAGTTGCATGACCAAAACAGCGTGTGCCTATGTTGTATAAAACCCGAGCTCCATTAGGCACTGTCAGGGTTCAGCATCAGCTATCTTGGGTACTGAAAGTACTGATCTACCCAGTGGTCATCATGACGAGTCGGATATCCAAAACAGCGTGTGTCTATGTATTTTGCATCAAACCCGAGCTCCACTAGGTACTGCCAGGGTTCGGGATCGGCTCTATCTTGGGTACTACTCTCCTAAGTGCTCATCAAGATGAGTCGGATGACCAAACCATAATGTGCCTTTGTTACACCAAACCTGAGTTCCACTAGGTACTGCCAGGGTACTGGGTCATATTGCTGAACTGCACGCCGACGTTTCGATTGGCGTGCAGTTCCCATACAAGTTGCAGTCGGGTTGTAGTCCGTCTGTATCGGCCCTAAGTCACTGAAGTTTGTATTAATTATGCTTATCTTTATTTATAATTTTAGCAGTTCCAAGCAATAGTAACACTAAAGGCGCCATTCATTAATTACGTAAGACAATTTTTGCCAGCTTTTGACCCCCTCCCAACCCTATGTAAGAAATAATAAGAATAGGCTGACCCCGTCCAGCCACCAATATAATTTATTTTCAAAAAAATATTTTTATGAATGTTTATTTGTACCTGTACAAAGGTACTTGAGCTCGTTTAAGCTAACTCTGCACCGTGTTTGATAGCATAGAGTGTGGAAGTATTATTTTAAACGTCATAATTTCATAGAAATTAAAAAAAATATCGCATCTTTGTGATCTTACTTAAGAACTATGAAAACCCCCTCCCACACCCTTGTAAGAAAAAATAAGATATGTTCGACCCCGCTCCACCCCAAAATCGTCTTACGTAATAAATGAATGGCGCCAAAACTGTATCTCGAACTGAAAATACCCGATTTAAGTTTGCTAACACAACATGACTGATCATCACATCGTCAGCGTCACAAAACATACGAGTAAATTGACCTCCGCAGTAAATATACAGCAAGATTGATTGTTCTAGTAGGTATTCACAAAAACTTAATTGCTAAAATGGGAATCAAACCAAGTAAAGCGAGGTGGGTTGAATCCAAAATTGTACCCACTTTGGTATTCATCGTTGTTAATGGCGTAAGCGCCATCGACATTATTGAACTTGAAAACACCACATAGGTATCGTATTGTCTGAATACCCACAACACAAGCCTTCTTAAGTAGTCAATTTGTATAAGAATGTCCAATATTTATTTATTTATTTATTACTAACGCCATCTGTTAGAGAAAGAAATAATTAACATTAGCAGGAATGTTAATTCATCAATTTGTCAACAGAGGGCGCTAGTAGTAATACAAAGTGTTATTACTTTATTTTATTTTTTTAGGTTTATAAAATGATATTTTTATGTTTGATAACACATCTAGACATGAATTTAAATTACTATGTTAAATTTCAAACCTAACAGTGCAGTAGTTTTTCCGTAAAGTGTACCACAAGAATGCATAGTTCGTCGATTAGTGATAGGGCTCGCTTCGCTCGCCCTAATAATTGTTTTAATCGTATACCTTTAAACGATTTATTTATTTATTTATTTATTTATATATATATATTGGGGATCTCGGAAACGGCTCTAACGATTTCGATATAGTTTGCTATAGGTATGGGGGTTTTTGGGGGCGAAAAATCGATATAGCTAGGTCTTATCTCTGGGAAAACGCGTATTTTTGAGTTTTTATATGTTTTCCGAGCAAAGCTCGGTCTCCCAGATATTTGTATTTTAAATATGAAAATAACAGGATTCGTAAAATTTATTTAATTCATGTAAATTTTACTTAACGTAACGTGGTTTTGCCGTTTGATACCTACGATATAAACATTTTAGGTTTTTAAAACGATCGAATTGCTTACGTAAAACACACCACAGAACATTAACCGAAACGAAAACCGACATAATCTATTCAATTTTTCATCCGTAAACCACTTTTATCCTTATACTAATTCATATCAACGCCACGCCAATAGGGTGACCATGCCAGTCAGGTGTTCCTAACTGCGGGCCGCTCACCGTAGCTGCTGTTTATTGGGCCCATATTTCAGCACCCCTGCGAGACGGAACCCCACTCGATTTGCATCTGACAACGACCACCTACGTAATAACGGAACCCCATTTTTTGAATTATTCGTTTAGAGAAATTTGCCGAAAAATTTGAAATGCCGATTCGTCTTTTGTTTCAATTAGTGGATTGGATTGATTTGCTGCTGAATCAGTCTTCGGTAATTTTGACTTCCATCGGCTCCGATTGGGATAAAGTGCTGAAAAAATGAGTAAAGCTTGTAATTTATGAGATCTCCAATATTTCAATATTTCCTTCATTACTCTTATCGATTTGATGTTGGTTATTAGTTTTGACAGCTTTTCTTTTCAAGTTTTTTCTTAATATTAACATTGGCCATTGGTGTAAATAATCTGAAGGCATCACATACTTTTAGTCTGCCTGCTGTTTTCTCATTAATGCTGATTTGCATTGTGTTATATTTATATAGCATTAAAGACTTATTTATTGAAAACTACTGATAATGTTACTTTTACTCTTTTAAATAGATATAATAGCTACTTCATGCAGTATTTTTATATAAAATACGAGTAATCCCGTTAGCTCATTTTTCCTACCTACAACCATCTCCTAAACTAAGCTCTAGATAAATTAATAGACAGTAATTTCATTTGATAATCACGGTACTTAAGCCTCAAACTTGATCCCACCGACTGCGCCAGTTAGTACTAATCGATGCCCATTCCACCATCATCACGACTTCCGGACAGGGCCAGGCATCGAATTGACGACAATTCGCGGCCACCCGCGGCGGACAATTGCCCACTTAATGCCCGTTCTCTGATCACTGATCACACTAAGGGACAATTGGTTGGTAAAACTATTATTTTCTTATAACGTCTGCCTTAACTCAATGTAAATTGAACCTTGAGTAGTAAGATATAAGGTTGGAACTTTAATCCATGTTAAAGACAAATGAAGAGCAGCGTTTGAAAGAGCGTATTTGCGTTTTCGCAGTGGTTGGAAAGTGAATCTTATGGTATGTAGTTATAAAGTTGAATATGGGTATAGAAAGGTAGGAATGCGCTGTTTTGGAACGGAAAATTCTCGAATGCAGCCACAATCGATTACTTTATCTAACTCCCATCATAGTTGTGAATTGTGTTCTGAAAAGAACCTTACTGTGTAGACATTACGGTTGGAAATAAAATTTAAATAGACTTCGAAAAGTTGCTAATGGTAATTTAATGGTGTTAATCGACAAGTTCTAAGTAAGTGTTAGTTTTGTTTTGCGACAGATTGTTAGAGGGAGTATGTTCTCACAGAATTTGTGAAATAATGTGGTTAGAAATTAGAAGTTGGGGTTTCGTGGTTACCCGAGTCAAAGACATATGTAACTTCGTATAAGACGAATAAAGTCTAAGGAAAAAACGTGCCTCGGAATTCAATTAAAAGTCATTCTCGAATAGATGCCGCACACACCTTTAGCCTATGGTTGGCTAGATGGCGTGACGACACCGTTTCATATTTAACAATTTTAACACATAGATATCAGTGAATGAACATGGATCAAAATGATATAAAAATAATAAAATTATTTATCCATATATATACATTTTTTGATAACTTTATACGTTTTCATTTTGAGTTTTAGTCGTGTGTCGATAGATGGCAGTAAATTTACAGTGACTACAAAATTTACAATGACAGGACCCCTCTATACTATCTATTCTTTTTGCCCGAGTAGAGTGAATGCAACAACTTACTTAGATGACCATGTATAAAAGTTGTATACGAGTTGTAAAAACTGGGCAAGTGCGAGTCGGACTCGCGCACGAAGGGTTCCGTACCATAATGCAAAAAAAAACGAAAAAAAAAGCAAAAAAAAAAACGGTCACCCATCCAAGTACTGACCACTCCCGACGTTGCTTAACTTTGGTCAAAAATCACTTTTGTTGTATGGGAGCCCCATTTAAATCTTTATTTTATTCTGTTTTTAGTATTTGTTGTTATAGCGGCAACAGAAATACACACGGTTCCTGAGATACCGCCTGGTGACAGACAGACAGACAGACAGACAGACGGACGGACGGACGGACGGACGGACGGACGGACAGCGAAGTCTTAGCAATAGGGTCCCGTTTTACCCTTTGGGTACGGAACCCTAAAAAGGAGTATATGTTAAAAATAAGTAATTATATAATGTTTTTTTTTTATTTTCAGGTAAATATAAATATGCAACGAGTCTACAATATCTGATGATGGTAGTGCAAAGCTTGATAGAACAAATAGTGGTAAGTAGATATATAAGCGCCGTTGTTTTTTCCCCTTATTATTGATGAGTTTCTTATATTTAGGATTCCCAAACTTTCCACAAAAGATTTTGTAGAGTTTGTCCGTCTTTTTCTGAAATTATTATTGACAATATTAATTCCTCACAGTCCTCATTCTCATTAAAACTTTCTTAATTGTTCTTTCGGGTTTAAAAAAAGGTCCCAAACAAATAACGAGCCCACTTTAACTCACAAATGTCCCGTCTAGACTTCAGGTGTTGAATTCTCGGGGGGCAAGTTTCAGCCATAGCCATTAAAAGATCCCCTGTACATTGCCTGAAAGTTACATACAATAGTACAATATAAGTGTACAATTTGAGCCTTAATACAATGTAGGAAGGTTCAAACTTGTGAATGTATTGATGACAGTAAAATGAACAGAAATGGGGTGCAGTGAGTGCGCTAATGGTGAACGAAATATATTGTGGAAGTTTTTAATGCTGTCCTTGCATTTTTGAACCCTAAAATGTATTTAAAAAAATAATTTTAAAAGCTAGCTGGAAACAAAAAAAAATTGTTGCTATACTTGGTCAAGCAGATCTTGTCAGTAGAAAAAGGCGGCAAATTTGAAAAATGTAGGCGCGAAGGGATATCGTCTCATAGAAAATTTGAATTTCGCGCCTTTTTCTACTGACAAGATTTGCTTGACCATCTATAGTATGCATTTTTATAAGCTATAAAATTAAAGAGATTGAGAAAACAAGATGTAATCTGTCAACAACAGTAAATAAACAAAACGGGTACAAAATAATATATTCTGTTGAAATAATAGCCGCGACATGTCGGTACTCTGTATTTCGCTAAGATCCCCCAGTCACAGGCTGAGCCTAGTGTGGGGATCACTGTACTGCCTGTCTTGTAATATTAATTTCTGGAATAAATATATTTTGAATTTTGAATTTTTGAATAATTTATAATAAAAACGTAAGAAAGTAAAATTGTTTAAAAAAGTTTGCAGTCTTGCAACTTCTCCCCTTTAACTCAATTTTATAAGGTTTATTTCATCTTAAATTCTACGAATGATCAAATGCAGCAGGGGCAGTTTTCAGAATATAAATTAAATTGATACGTCTCCCCTTACAAAACAGCAACTTATGTATCTACCTATATATTTTAAATTTTTTAAATAAACAATTATACATGGTTATACGTACCTTATCTACCTACCGAGAAAAATTAAGGTGCCAAATTTTCTACACTTGACTCAAATTCTTATTTCACCCTCATTCGATTAGACTCTAGACATAAACCGGATCCCAATTTTAACTATATATAACCTAATCCATCACAATCACCCTAAAATGAATCATATTCCCAAGCAATAAGACACATTTTCTAAAGACTTCTGAATGTGCACAATTTTCTAAATACAAATTTTCATTAAGCACACGGCGCAGAATGCAACTTGTTACCATTGGCACCCTTCCCTTTGTTTGCATAAGTCACTAAACGCACCCCCACTAATGAAAACCTGAGGGAAAATTCGGGAAAACTGAAAATAATAGAGGGTGCGTTGGGTATCAAAATACAGGAGGTTTAAAGTCTGGCTTTGGAAATTTTTAATTGGTCCACAGTTACCTATACTTCGTTTAATTATTTACATGTAATAAACAATTAGTAAAATTGTAGGTACTATAATCGAATTCATTGCTGGGTATATTTCAATATTTAGGTAGGAAAACCTAAATAATTCCAGGAAAGGAATATAGAAATAAAGACGTTTTAAATTCCACGAAAAGCGTTCTTATTAGTAAACCAAAGTAACTCATGTGAGTACTTACATGAAAACTCACACAATTAAAGTTAAGTTTGTCGGTTAGCAATTACGTCCAAGAATACCGTTCGAGACATAACCCACCTCTAATATCCTTACTAAAACAGGTTTATTTAAACACAAAACAACTTTTTGATTACATAAACTTAAATGAAAAGAAACCTTAATCACTTACTCGTGGTATCTCAAAAACGAGAAATCGTTTCTATTCAACACATCATCCTGTACACTCCAAAACAGATATCCCATAAATTCAAAAGGCCCGTTGGCTGAAATTGGACGAAATTCAAAGTTGCATGCAGATCCGAGACAGATGTCGCCCCTCACGATTATCGTATGCAGATTACACCGCCCCCAACTCGGTTAGTACCTGAGTTAGCCCTAAAACGAATCTTCCAAAATCCTGAATAATTTCACCGCGATTTGCATTTTGATGTCTGGTTGTTAAAGTTAATTTTAAAGTCTTTTAGAAGACGATTAAAAAATAATTAATAGATTTCATTTAGAAGTTTTATGGTTTTGATAAGTTTATTTATTTACCATTTCGATCGATCGATATATAATACATTAAGGAGTGTACGAGTACGTTTAAAATTTCTGGAGAAAACTGTTTAAAATGTATTCGTATCAGCACAATTTAATTCTAACCGTGACCTCAATAACTTAGGTCATTTTGTTGTGGCGTCTATTGTTAACATGATACAAAAGTTTTCGATACGTTGGCGATATTCCAAAAATTGTTCAAATTTTCAACATACTCTGCTGTTTATTCATTTACTTAAACAAGTAGGTACTCGTATAGCATGATGCGTAATGCATGCATATCTTCTTACGTAAGTTGATTTTTCCTCTGTAAACTTGACAAAGTTCGTAAACCGATCTTCAAATATGAATATAGCAAACATCAATTAAGATGAGGTACATCTTCGTAAACATCCCAAACTCTATGGACCCTCACAGGTAGCATCATCATTTATTTAAGCGTGCGTAAAACTCCCTCCCCTAATTTGGGTAATTATTTGAGCAGGGAATCCGCTACTCAAATATTGAAGCCTTTGAAGTTATGGTGGCGAAGTTTTGGAGTAATGTTTTTGGTGTATAAACACATCGAAGTAATGTCACAGCTACATGATTTAAAGGTATCCAGGTAGCTAAAAACAGTTCACAAGTAACATAAGTATATTTAAGGAAAGACTGCTAACTTATTCTTACTATTTACGATTTAATATTATAACGTATACCAATCCAAAATCTTATTAAGAATCATAGACACGAAAAACAAACACTTAATAATTTTGTGACAGAAATAGGTACCTAATCCTAATATGTAGCAGAAAAAGAAGCGGAAATATGAAACTTGTAAAAAGAAGAGAAGACACATAGTGTGATACGGCTTTTTACCGCAATGTCGATGTCCCTATGGAAATTATTGAAGCTCAGACACAAATGAAAGTAATAAACATGGCGTAGACAGTTTTTTAATTTTTTAGATAACATGTGGCGCACCGATGTATTTAAAGCAGCCATTAAAAAAAATTAAGTTATTAATCCAGTATGACAATATTTGTGATAATATGTTTTATTATTAATACAAAAGAGGATTATGATATGATATCAACGTTATTTAAAGTGTTAATTTCCGGGTTTTGTACCTGTATATTAAGTCACAAAAAAATATAAGCGAAATGAAGATAAACTCACGGTTTAAATCTTTCCAACCTTCTTAAACAGAAGCATACATAATGTGTTATACTTTATTAAAAATATTACCCCAAAATTCCTCCTTTCCACAAACCCAAATGAAAAGTCCAAAGCCTTTGAACAAAACCCACATTTCCATTTGAATAGTATCTCTGGCTTCAAACACCTTCAAATATAAGCACTTTATCGCAAAAAGTCGTATCTACAGAAGCTTTGCTGTTGTGTAACCAAAGCTTACTAAGCGCAAGCGAGCATTTGCCTCACTCAAACCAATATACTCGTACATCTATCATCACAACCTCGAAACAAAAGTTTATTTCACCCAACGCATTTTGTCCAAAAAGTCGTGTTTTTCAGAATGGCAACTAATCTAACATAACTTATGAGTTTATGACTTCTACAGGATGCCTTTATCAAAACTTTTGAAAAATTTATGGTTTTCTGAATAAAACGCGTAACTTCAAATAAAAAGTGGCAAATAAACCATCGTACTAAATTACCTATTATCGGGAAGGCGGAAAATCGTACAGAATGGAGAGCATTGGTGCACAAAATAACGACCTCATGTGGTCGCTAGCCTCAGTCATGAGGAATGGAGGAAGAAGAAGAAATTGCCTTAGGATACCATTCTCGAGATTTGTAACACTACTCTCGAATTTGAGATCACTTTTATACCGGTTTCACTGACATGGAGTACACGGCAAGTGATGAAAATAACAACTTTGAACTGGCGCTTATGCTCTTTCAGCATCAGCTAGTGGTAGGTGCAAAATAAACAGACCCTTAACCCTTTAAATGCTCGAGTTAGGGATTTAACGCTTTGTGGTGCAAGTAATTCTGAGGTTAGTTGAAAAGAATTTGTTACAACGTTAGTATTGACGAGGTGACAGTTGTTAAGCTTAACTATTACCCTTCTTCTCTTTTTTCTCTCTAGGTACTGTTTCTGCAGACTTATGAAGGACATTAAACAAAAAGGTCTACTGTGTCGGGGGTGTGACGCGTATAGACTAAGAAAAGTCTGCAGCGATTTTGATAGCCCACACAGTGCAAATGTTATAATTTCATAGAACTTTGACGTTTAAAACTTATCAAAATCTCTGCAGACTATTCTTGGTCTAACTCTAACTACCTTAATCTGTTATCAAACAATATCGTGCCAAATATCGGCTTCTTAGCTTTATCAAAAGTGTTAATAAAATAGCGTCACATCCCGTGACTTTTATGGATTACCCCTGTATCTTCCATTTGAAAATTATTATTCAGGCGTTTTCAAGCAAGTATTTACAGATATTTTTGTGTAATTAGACTTAAGACCGACAGCCTAATATGTAAACGAATCACCCCCAAGGATCAATTTTTCGAAAAACGTTTACCTTTTGGACGCCAATGACCTATATATCCGCACCGCAGGTCCAACGCCAAAAACGGATTAATCGGTCACAGACTCACAGACCACCGAGCAACATAAACCTACATGCATATGCATAAAGTTCAATTTCAGTTTTGACACTTCGGTGACGTGGCGTGTGAGTGACAACTTTTGTGTTTGACACGGCGTCGAAAAGGTTAAACTAATAACTTTAGATTTATTAATGCACTGTCATAGTAACCCATACAAAAGTACAATTTGTGGTCCACTAAAATGGTTAACATTACTCTAAAGTTAATTTTAGTGTAATGTTACTCATTTCTACCATTCTACCTGACAATGCTTTCAAAAGCAATTTGTACTGCTATAATTTGCAAACGAATAACCCTTCGCTGCCAGTAGATATGTTCAATGCTCAAGCGTTTACGGGTTGCCTTTTGTAGGCCTGATCGGTTGTGGCTGTCTCGAAAATTTCTACGAGGTGTCGGTAATCAATCGGTTTTAAGGTTTTTTAGTGCAAGATATGAGAGATAGCGAATTTGATAGTATTGCAAATGTAATAAACATTAATCAAGCCATCGCATTAACAATCAAACAAAAAATATAATTTGGCTTAACTTTATGTCTTTTATCCCTTTGACCGTAAAAGACGTCAAGGGACGCACGGGGCTAAAGCTCAATATCAACCTTGGTGTATAATGAAAAGATTCACGATCATAAAATCCCTATTCATAAAATTAAGAAATTCATATACATTTTTAAAGATTAAAAGAGTCTAGATTTAAATCCAAATCAACCAATTAATCCAAACCAAATATAACTTTACTTCTGATTTGTAACTAATTGTTTCCACTTGAAAAACGCTATAACAATACAAAGATCGTATCCTCCTTTAATTAAAATTCATTTACATCTCAATCGCTCTCTCCTGTCTCTTACTTCTTTATATTACTTTAGAGCTGTTTCTAGAACAATGGGAACACTATGGAACTTATAGCGAAGCCTCCATTGTCAGACTTCGCAGACGTCTCGAAATGCTATTAACCGCAAGATATTAAAATTCCATTGGAAATACAATGTTTGCACCATTTGTTTTGTATTTGCACAATGAAAAGGATTTGTGCGTGGCCAGTGTTTAAACCACCTTCGTAATTTATTGTAAAAGATAGGTTACTATATAAACAAAACAAGTGCGGAATTCCGCAAGGTAGTGTTATATGATCACTTCTATTCCTACTTTACTAAATTGATCATGCTTAGTTACGAATGCTAGGCAGATATTGGATTAAAAAAGTAAATCACAGCAGCCAAATATTGAATGAATATAAATAAATAATAATTCATTTTGTAGACTTTAGACCAAAGTTGACGAAACGAAACCAGTAGGTACTTAAATATTTATAGACAATTGAAGAAGTATGTACTTACAATGAACATGATTCTACTAACTCTTGGAAATCTAGATAAACTGAGAAAGAAACAAATCACTTAACAGAAATATACCTAATAAAGAATAAAAAATCTAGGTGTCATAAAAACTCCCAAAGTAATATCACATTTTAATAAAAATAACCGTAAAATTCTGGTTCGTATTAAAATCTCGTTAGTGACGAAACATCTACTCTTGTAAAACTAGAAAAATAAAAAAAGAACCTATAAGTCTCCAATGTCGTTTTTATTCCGCATTATTTTGTTTATTGCAAATTAAAACATCCAGTGTCAGGTGTCAAGCTACCGTCTCGAGGGCCCTGTATCATTGGCCCCTTGCAATAAATCTGGCATCAGGTGGCTGAGGCAATGGCGTTTTTTGTATGGAGTCATTTGGGTTAACTATTACTTTGGGATCGTGCTGTTATCAATGAATGTTTGTACGCTTTGGTTTTTGAATATTAATTAAATTAATAAAGTGCAATAGCTTTTTTTAGTTGCTTATATAATTTGGCTGTTGCTTGGACATTTTATAAGTAATGGTTATTGAGTCTTTGTTTCACGTATTTGTTATCATACTGAAAAATATGATTTTAAATAGCAAATAAAGCAGAAAAATACTAATTATTACATAGGTACTGATACACATAATAAAATCTATACTAGTATCACCCTCACTCCTACGTTTGACAGAAATCTAGCAACCACACAACTTATCTGACATAAAATGTTAAACTCTGCCTAACAGCAGAGCGTAGGTGGACATACTAACATACATGTATAATAATGTATAAATCAATATCCTCTCTTCCTCCATAATCGAGTAAATAGTGTTACCATGCGTGCATACTGTGTATTTACATATTATCACCGAGCAGTGATGCCTTGTTGAATTTTGGGAATTGTATCATATATTATCATTGTTGTATTGTTGCATCATTGTCATCATCTTTGCCAGTGACAAGATTCAATAAGGGGCATCAAATCTATATAGTTTTCCTAAATCCTCTAGTTTATGTTAATTATTAACTCATCCTCAGTTGTTAGTGAGCAAGATTGGCGTAAGTAGACTCTTAACCACGCTAACTTTGCACAAACTTGGCAGTAATAATGCATACACATCTCTATACGCTCCATAATTGACGTAGCACTTGCCATGATTACTTAGCGTGGCCCGACTATAAAAGTCTGTACCTTTAGGTATTTAAATAAAAGTAAACAAACAATTTGTACATTTTCGAGTAGTTCTAACATTTATTGGTTAACCAACCAATAAATGTTACAACCCAAAACCACCTGGATCTGTCACTGAACGACCTGACTTTAACCTACATTATTTGATTATGTAATGTTTTTATCTACCCTCAACTGACTGAAGGAGCCATTGGAGGGTAGATTTTGTTTACTTTTATTTAAATACCTACCTAAAGATACAGAATATAAGTGCATTGTGCCCACAGATTCGTAATAGTAGTTTGTGTTACAAGGGATCAAAATGATATATTTCCGTCAAAGGCGTACATTGAATCCTGAGCGTAATGAGGGATTCAAGTGTTAACGCCCAAGACGAAATAATTTTGATACCGTGAGACACATACTGTCTGCTTTTCACATCAACTATGAGGAAATGATTATGTTCCAAAATATGCATTATTTGACCAAAAAAAATAGTATGCAAGAAAGAAAAAATCGTGTCCTAGAACAGATAAGTACAACTTTGCTCCCTCCTAGCAGGGAAGAAAAGTGTCACTTTGATCCCTCCTAGCGGGGAAGAAAAAGCACTTTTTCGAATAGGTGATGTGAAAAGGTAATTTTGTTTCCACAACCATATCCAGCAGTGATTTATCAGCCCACGGCCCTTAAAAAGTCAGAGTCCCTCTGGTCGCATGTTCGTGTTTACTCTATTCCTGGCGGCGTAAAATCTAACTCGGCCCGTGTTAATGGGCGCGGTGAAGTCTGGAGGGTTCCGCGATTTATGGTACACGCGTCCGATGGGACAGGTGTAAGCGGTGGCGGGAGCGGTTAGATCAGCGATCTTTGTTCCTAACTGACAAAAACGATGTTACGATACATTGGCGAACATCTAGAAGATTTTTTTGCATTGGCGTTAGTTATTAGAAAATGTTCAACAATTCCTACATTAAATTAACGCTATGATGTTGTTACAAGTCTATGCTTATCTAAATTGTATGTATAAAGGCTCTTAAAGGTTACCACTAGTATAATAGGCAATGTAATGAGTAATGAGATATAGGTAATTACAAACAGATTAAATGAGTGATCTTCGTTACAGTCTTGCACTACAAGGTTTTCTGATTTTTTTTATATCGGTTTCAAATGAGTAATAGTTTAAGTCGTTATCAAAAGTTTTATGAATTAAAAAGTAAACAATTTAGGCAGTAAAATACCTACTGTCAATTTATTCTGACCCAGCAATTTGACTACCGCTTGATTTCATGATTTCACCATGAAAACTCAAACCCGCTGCCGCTTATAACTTGACCCACAACGTACCATGGTTTTAGGGTTCCTTGGCGGCAGTATAAAATGCACCTGCCGGGTTCAGTGGGCGATGTGATTGTTGCGTATAATTGAATCACACGAGAAAGATATACGGTTTCATTAGGTCGATGCCGAGTGATTTCTGGAGTGCCTTTGAAAGTTTCAGTTTCGAAGTTGATAATCATAAACAGCTGGAAGTTTATAGTGGACAAAATGTAATGATTTTTGTAAAAAAAATATTATCTCTTTACTGTTTCAAATGCCAAGACCCTATTTCACTTGTTACTTAGGTAGGTACATACTAGCGGCCCGGTAAATTTAATCTGTGGCAGTGTGTAAATGGCAAGCGATGATGGTCTCGGCATTTTGCTTGCTATGGGAGCCTGGGGTCCGCTTGGTAACTAATCCGAAGAATTGGCGTAGGCACTAGTTTTTACGAAAGCGACTGCCATCTGACCTTCCAACCCAGAGGGTAAACTAGGCCTTATTGGAATTAGTCCGGTTTCCTCACAATGTTTTCCTTCACCGAAAAGCGACTGGTAAATATCAAATGATATTTCGTACATAATTTCCGAAAAACTCATTAGCACGAACCGGGGTTTGAACCCGCGGCCTCCGGATTGAAAGTTATATCATTAACGTTGAAAAGATTCCTAATAGTCTGATGCCAACTGTTTTCTTTGTTGTTAAACTGTTTTCTTTTGTCAGGAGCTTTTGTTTTGGTGTTGTCCATGAGCGACGACAATTGCTTACCATCTGATGACTTGTCTGCTTGTTTGCCTCCTATATCATAAAAAATGTGTAGCTTAAACATTATGTATACCTATTTAATATGTATGTGTTTCTGCGCTGTGATAAATGGGTTAATCTTGTACGCACAGAGTTAATTCTAATCAAAAATTCAATATTCACAGCAAACATACCCCACCTATATATATATATATATATATATATATATATAGCCTACCTACAAAATATACAAAAGCTGCCATACAGCATGTAACAATGGTAATATAAATTAACTAATTCCTAAAATCAACACTACCTTCTCAAGTCAAACAATAACCAAAGCAAACCTTCTAATTGGTGGCGACTAATCTCAATGTTTGCGAAGCCGGAATTAGTGGGAGAAACCAGTGTATTTTGACCCTTATATGTATGGTGTTTAACTTCCTTATATACCGGGTGTGGCCTGTAATATGAGCAAAAAATTAAACTGAAGTCCTCATACTGACCAACATTTGTTCAGCGAATTTTAAAAATAACTTGTGGTTTGATTTTTAATACACTTTAAAGTATATTCTAAGACGCAATGTATTGCGAATTTTGTTATGTTTAAGGCGTGACAAGCAACGTCAATCACAATGATATGGCGTAGCGATGGCGTCCATTGAAGATAATATTTATTTTGTATGAAAAATAGGGAGTATAAATACTTCATATTTTTTTAAAGTTGTTGAACAAAAGTGTCACCGTTTGAGGAGTACAATCTATGTTTTAATTATTTGCTCGTATTACAGGCCACACCCGGTATGCAAAATAATTATAGCAATATTTTAACTTCACAAAGGTGTTCAAAATTTTTTGAAGACTTCATTTGTTTGTTAAATATGTAGTATTGTATACACGTACAAATTTTATGGTTTAAACAATGTATGAGAAACGCTGTTAATTTTGGTAGATAATTATATTCTATCACTTAAAAATATCTTGAAAAGTCTAATAAAATAAGATGTCATACATATACAAAATCGTCAGTTCTAATAACAATTTTAAGCTTTAATCAAGTCTACAGGATGCAGCAAAAATGGTGGGGATACGATTAAGGGCAATTCGATCGTGTTTTGACAGTGGGGAGACACTCCTGACTTCGGGTAAACTCGGCTCCGTTCGGCTCAGCATTGCTCCGAGCAATTATTAGGGTTGGCACTTGACGTCCTTTTGCGTGCACGACCACAGATAAGATAATCACTTGAATTTTGACAACCCTAAATAGCCGAAAGTGATAATGCCATACATTAGAAAGGGATAGCATGATTCGATCCTGAATCGCTGTCAAACTTCGGTTTTGTAGTATTCTGTGGTTCTGATTAGGAAAAATTAGAATAAATATTGTTCGTCGTAGGCAATGCAATCTCGCGCCAGGATTAGCGATTCGAGATCCTGCGCGATTATATTTTTGTTATAACCTGTATGACGAGTTTTGTCTTATCTTATTACTTTCAAACTAGCATGAGAAATAATCATAATTTTACAAAAATACATTGAATATTTATTTAACTGTAAAGTTACACTTGCACGCACACGCGTGAACTTTCCACTAACAACCTAAAGTAGCTTATTCAACAGTTCACGCGACTGTAAACCTCCACACCATACATCGTCAAATACCGTTAGAGCTGCATTTGCCTGAGCACTCGCAATTTAATCTATGCTTGTTAACTTCGGCTCTTGACTGCGCATTTTGAGGTGCATTTTGAGATGCATTTTGGTTGCAATTATCAAACTATTATACACACATGTATTTGACACAATTCTAGGGACTGACAGGGCAAGCTATGCTGGCGCCATAAATGTTAAATACTTCGACCGGTAAACTATTGGTTTGATTCAAAATTACACAAATATCTAAACAACACAGCGGGGAAATGCTGCCAGCGTCCTCGGCACCATGCCAAAGGGGCCCAATTTCTTAGATATATTATAATTTTAATTAGTTTTAGTTTTTAGTTTTATTTTATAGATAAGTTAGTTTTTTTATGTACCTACCTGAAACAGATAATAAATCAATATTACAATCAAAAAATTAAAAACAAGTACTAATCCTCCAACCCACCGAACCGCTGAAACTTATCTAAACCCAGTCGTGCCGCTAGCAAACGCGAATTTAATCTGGAAGTAAAAGCAGAGTATTTTTCCCCGTCACCTACTTGGTATTCGCGGCGCGCGTCACAGTGATTTCGGAGTAAATAACACTTGGCTAAACAATCACTTAAGGATTGTGGAACTTGTAAGTTATATGGGTACCTGTGACATTGTTTAGTGACATTTTATTATAGCTGGTAGTCGAGATGTTTTGTGATTGGTGTCATATTTGTGCTTCGGTATTGGTATTTTTTTTTATTTTAACTATTTTGGAAACTTATAACGAATTGTGTTACCTTCTTGTAAGGTACGGGCAAATAATAGGTACTAAGTAATTTTGATGTATGCAGCCAGACACATAAAAATTACTCTCTTTATTTCTATTTTATTTTTAAACGTCTATTTCATTATGCACATTTAGAAGTTATGAGTATGACTACCGGGCAGATTAGCCACATAATTAATGTTTTTAAGTATGTTTTCTAATTATGTCCTAATGTTAGGTAAACCCAGCACCTAATAAATTTAAAACTCAATTTATTTCATGTTGAAAGCGTGTTTCATCCACATTAATTACTTCGCACACCTAATTTAGATGAATATTTCGATTTCGGCCTTAATGGTTTTTGAAAAAGCTTTCCCCTAAAAATAGATCGTAAATGTCTAAATTGATGAACGAGGGGTTAAATCATGTTAAGTAGTTTCATTTTATTAGTGGGCTTGTCATAAAACCTGTTAGTTTAAGTTTGTGTTAATATTATATAAAAGTCTGCCAGTATAGCATTTTCTGTAGCAGCTTAGTGTTTGCTTTTTACAACTTTTATTTCTAAAACCCTAAACACAGTTTAGACGACAACAGTGAACTCACTTGAATTTTTACTCGCTATTGGCGTCATGTTTCGGGCCCGTCGGGGGTCCTTCTTCAGGCTCGACTGTCACCCTGCCTGCCTGAGTGGCTTCAGCCTGAGGGGGCTGTTGTCGTCTAAACAGTTTAAAATATGTCTCACGAAAGTTTAATTTCGACCCTAAACACAGCTTCATCCTCCCGATCTTTAACGTTAAATCTTATTTTTTCCTCTAAAAAGTCTAAAATGACCATAGATGATTTCATAATTAAAATCAATCACTCAATCAGTTATTTTCACTGGTAGAAAATACGTATCACAACCTAAATATATTTATAGGTACCTACATATAGTGCGACATAAAATAGTAGAAATTAAATAAAATGGAAATAAAAATGTACATTTTTAATAACAAAACTTCCGTGAGACTCAAACATATTAAATATATTAAAAACGGGTCACTCACGTATTTTAAGTCGAAAAACAAAAAGAAAATCGATAAAAAAAAGAGTCGAAAATGTACATACTAAATTGTTGCCATGTTTAAGCATTTTACGTCAAAAATGTGACAGTAACGTAGGAAGTGGCGCCCTCAATAAGTTTCTACAATTTCTTGTCGAACTATAGTTGTTACCTTTCATCCGATTAACTCCCACATGAAAATCCCTGAACATACCCCAAAATCAAAACCTAATGCAGTGCACACGACGTCTCTAATAAGTCCGTGCGCAAACTTTCGACAGTTACAAATTAAACCTGTGGTCGGTCGTGCGCGCCGCCGCTATGTTGGCAGCGCGTGACGCGAATCCCTATGGCTGTGGATGACATGCCAATGCCGTTTATTTAAAAAAAAATTGGCGCGTAACTTATTCGAATTTGGAAGCACCTTTATTGTAATAAATATGAAGCGTGTCAAATACAGTTTGGGTTTTAAATTTCAAAAAGCGATATGAATATTGTTTAATTTTTTTCAGTTTTTAGAAAAGGGTTGTTATTGTATATGGTATCTTATTATTTTGGGTTGTTATAAAATGTTTTTTTTTAAGTGAATTTGTTTGAACGGGTCACTTCAATAAGAGCGTAAAAGATAACAAACAGACTGACAGTGTTATTTTCACATTTATAATATTAGTACGGATTTATCTCTAGGAATCCACGCTACCATTACTCTCGCTATGACTACTAGACTACTATAGCTATACCTGCCGTTAGTATAGGTATGCCGTTCTCGAGAACGTTCTCCTTTACCTAAAGTGAATATTTTTGAGCGAGAACATTCCCGTACAAAACCGAGAAGTTCGAGAACGTTCTAGAAAAAGGCACAATTCTATACTAGACTTGCAAACTAAGAGTGCATCGAGTTTACCCTCACGTTAGAGAGGGTAATCGCTGGGGATTAGAACGTGACTTGAAGATACTATTAACTGGACAGAACGGGCGGACAAACAGACGACCTTCACTGTGCACGTAGGTACAGGTAATAAGGTCAGTTGGATATATATGCACTCCACTCCAGTATGACTCTTTAATAGTATAAGAGTGATTGGTACTAACAACACTTTTGTACACTTAATTTCAACATTATATGCCGACATATGTAGACCTTATATGGCTGATTTTTTAAAGGCCTGCATATTTTATATACAGGTAAGTACCTAAGTAGTGAAGTTAAACTCGTAAATATCACAAGAAAAAAAAGTTCTTTATGAAGTGTACCTACTTATTATGTTATTTTCACTGTAGGTACATTTACTTTTCAATTTAAAGTTTAATTAAAGTTTCTAATTCACATACAAAGGAAAAATTAAACATGTGTTTTCAAAAACTTCGAAAATGACAATGATATTGGTGTACATATAACAATTTCTTATTAAATTATGTATGCCCTATAATGTGCTAAATTATATACAAATATGTTCACTTATTTTTGTGTGTATACACACACTTATAAACTTTCCCATTCATTATGATGGTCATCAGTAATTTAAAACGAAAAATAAACAATTTCTTACTGAAATCTCCGATTGCATCGAAATGTAAAAAGAAAGCATTTTAATTACCAAAGAACCATTACCTCTTCTTCAAGTCCATTTTCAATCTTAGCCCATTAAGGCCCCCTCACACTTGCGTGACAATATTAATAATCGGAGTTCAAACAACGGGTGTGTTCTAATTGTATAAATCATTGAGAACGCCTTCTGATGATTAACTACGTAAAAATGGTTGGAGATGATTAAAAATATTTTGTTCACGCCTATGGCTATATTGGCTATAGGTGTGCAAGTTGAGGAAAGTTTAGAAAAAGTTGTGAAAATTATTGGAAATTTCAGGAAAATTTTACAGGGTTCCGATTTTCATATATGAAAAATATGAAAATCGGATATGAAACATTCCGATCCCTATTCAAAAATTATGAGAAGTTTCCGAAATTTTCCAAGTGGAAATTTCGCAATTTTTGGAAGCTTTCTGACGGCAGCAGCAGTATCTAATGGCCGACTCTTACGTAAATTATTACCTACTGCGTTATTGCGTTTGTTAGCAAACGGTAAGTATAAATACTAACAATTTCTATTCACTAACTCGTCATACAACTACTCGTATATGTTACAAAAAACTATCACAAGAAACACACATAAAACCACTAGAGCAGTACGAAAAATTCCACATTTCAAATATAAATCTCCGCACATTACCCACATAGTTCAAGGAATTTAATACCTATTAAGCCGCGCCCACATTGCCCGGTCTAGACGGCGATTATTGCACAATTACGGCCAGTGTGCACGGGCCCTTACGCTCGACAAAAATGCATCAGTAAATTTCAATTTATCGGGCGATCGCTTGTCGATAAAATTCCCTGTCGACTCCACTTTGCTAGTGAGCGAACATAGTTCAGCGTTTGCTGACTTAGGTAACATTTATTAAGCCAGGCGAACCATTGGCATAATCCAACCAGTGTCAAGTACGGTCTTTCATAATGCATAGTTGTTATTGATCTAAAGGCCACCTTAAGCTGGTTTTACTGAAGAATAATTCTCCTGCAATCGCTCAACGGATGATATTTCACGGCCTTATGTCGCCTACCCTACGTCGTAAAATTTGCCGTAAAATTTCGCCAATATATGCAGTAATTGCTTTGCCATATTATTTCTGTAATTTAATTGAAAATTCCTTTAGAGTAAGAGTTTTTTTGGAACATATTTTCCCGGGGCAAAAGGAATAGTGTGGAAATTCATGCAAGTGTCTTTTACCCTGCTTTCTGCGTGTAAAAATGGAAAACGCTTTACTAACGGTTTCGTTGACTTTATTATATACGTATCGACGTATGTATCAGATCATGGTTGATGACATTGTAAGTTTACTTATCCTCTAGCTACCCCGAAATCATAAATTGCCAAGAAAAATGCAATTTTGATTCGTCAAAATAAAGATTCATAATGCAATGGAACGGTAGGCCTTTTTATAGGTCTCTGGGTGGATACAGGTTAGATATACTTTTATCAAACTTTTCGTCGCATAAACTAGGAAATTAGTCAACCAGCATCTTACACAGGCGACAAAGAATATCCCTACGCGACAAAGACGCAAAAAACTATTCTCTTAAAACGCCTCAACGGAGAAAATATCTTAAAGATTAAGCTTCCCAAAGCATTTTAATGCGAGTCTTCTCAAATTAGCGCCTTTGTAAAGGCGGGGATTACTGAAACTATTAAATCTTCAGCAGTCTTTATTTTAGTGGACTGGCGGATTAACCGCTTTTAATGAAGACGGTTTTAAAAACGTAGCGAAAATTGCTATTTTTAATGAAAGATTAGTGTAGATTAAAGGGAGAATTTAAACTTTCACTATTATTAATAACTAGCGACCAGCCCCGGCTTCGCACGGGTTAACAGATTATACACCTAAAGCTTCCTCAAGAATCACTCTATCGATAGGTGAAAACCGCATGAAAATCTGTTCAGCAATTGTTGAGTTTATCGCGAACAAACATAAAAGCAGACGGACGCGGCGGGGGACTTTGTTTTACAAGGTGTCTCTCTTCAGTCGTTCCCTCATTCCTGAGGATCGTGATCTCTATGTTTCACATCCTTGATCAGCTGTCTCCATCGGTCTCGATCCATTGTTACAAGGTGTAGTGATGTACAGTCACCTGCAATAATATGTTACTCTTCGAAGGCCGCAAAAATATGTGACACACTCTTATGGCTCTACGAACAAGATCGTGTCAGATATTTTTGCGGCCTTCGTTGTGTAACATAATATTGCAGGTGACTGTACCTAAATGGAAAATGTGACAATTTCCATATATTTCACTATAACAATTGAAGGAGAGATATTACAAGCCATGGATATTGTGACCGAATGGCTTTAAAGTTTTATTTTTAAAATATTACTGACCGCGGTGTGCCCAGCGATGTGGCCCAGTAGCACAAAATTAACTATTAATTACTGTTAACTGCAGATAATGGAGTTAAACGCTCTCTGCGGTCGGTAATCGGACGCGGGAGTGACAGGCAAATCCGACGGCTTAGCCTTAGTTCTAACCCGAATTACTCTCGAGAGGGAACATATTTAGATATTTCATAGTAAAATATATGTTTTCAATAATCTAAACTAAATGATTAAGTATCTTTTTTATAAGTCATTACTTCATGTCATTACCGTACGACTGTTTGCTATCATCAAACCAACTTAGGAACTTTAAACAGTCACACGTTTTTTTTTTGAGTAGTAAAAATAATAATAATAGGGCGCCATTTTGCAACTTATAATGCCTATTATGTATTTAATTTTAATAAAATATATTGTAATTTATTAGGTTGCCAAGGTAACCAACCAAATACATCATCAATAGTGGTCGTTATCAACGTGCTGTATTGGTAGCAAAGTATGGTTGACAAACAAACAAATACGCAAGTATTTCAAACATTATATATTTCACAAATTATGAGATTTATATACATATTTACAATCACTTATCCAAATTATACTGAATAAACGACTAAAATTTGCTCAACAGATTTGGCTGTCAGTCGTTAATGTCGATTGGAAAAAATCCTTTTTAAATAGGTATATGTCCTGTCTACGTTAACAGAAGTTACAGGAAGGTTAATTTAAGTCTCTAAAATATTGCACGCAACTATAGTTGTATTTTTATGACATTTAATATCATTTGACGTACATTGTTTTAAAAATATATCGGAAAAGGTTTTGTACCGTAAAGAGTTATGTCTAGAGGTGTAATCCCAAGATAAGTATTTATTTTATAGTTAACAAAAGTGAATATTCAAACGTATTTGTTTTTTCTGCCAACCATACCCTTTGCTACGAAAATTGCACGTTCATAACGATCACTAATCATCAACCAGCATTTTGAAAAAAAAACTAACAATTTCGAGAACACAAAACGTAATCGAAACCACGTCCACCCATGCAAATAACGCTATATCGCTGCTCTGACCGCATTTTTTCCGATAAATCTCCATTCCGATCACATTTCTAATAGCCATTGTTCTTCATATAGGACAACTAAAACGCCATTTTTCATGTAGCACGACTGTAAACCGATTCTTTGATTTACGGAGCCGTAAATCTAACATTTGACTTTTTGATAGCGCACTTTGATACCGTTCTCAATGCTCATAACTACTATCATAACTACTGCAGCGTTGGACCTTTAAGACCCACTTGCACCATTCCACTAACCTGGGGTTAACCGGTTAAACCTGGAGTTGCCATGGTTACCAGTACAATTTAACATTAGGTTAACAGTTTAACCGCTTAACTCCGGGTTAGTGAGATGGTGCAAGTGGGCCTAAGTTTATTTCTTCGACGTGTAGAGGTCATCTTTTTTTTTGGTTCGGTGTATTTTGAGAACATTTAAGTAAATTTTGAGTACTTCATGTTTTGGTTACTTATACTTAGAATTTCTTTGCAGTTTGTAAAAACGACATTATACCTATTCTTAAGTATAACTAACCAGATTAATAGTAGAAATTTAACTTCTTAATATTTAAAATGGTACTTAGTTTTATGTTTTTCAGATAAATAGGTTTAACGAAACCAGAAAAATGCTTTTAGGTAAAATTTTACCTTTATCGCATAAAATAATTTTGGAATTATCTCTATTAATCATATCCTCTTAATTTTATCAGAACCCGTTACTTTTCAGACAATTATTCCTTTAGTTACAATTAAATTACAATCCTTCTGTCAGTTCTATTCAATTAACGTTAACGTACGTTCCGTCAAACGGCCAGGGTCCTTCATCAAACAGTTAAATGGGAAAAGTCAACGGATGTAACTAGTGCTTTGTGTAAACTACGTTTAGCGCGACCTGCGCCAATTAACAGTTTAATCAACGGTTAAAGGATTCAGTGACACTGGGCCTGATGAAGTTTGGAGAGTTGACGTTTAATATGTAATTAATCTAATTTGTACCTTAGTAAGTACGTGTCTACGTGATTTTTTTTTGGCAAAAGAGTTACTAATTTTACAGTTTTAGTCGCAATTATGTTCTATAGAAAGATTATACGACCGAAGAAAAAACAGGACAACTGCCATTTGCACTTAAATTTCTGAGCACGTTTCATAACTTAAGCACTTACCTACATATATAACAAAATATTTTAAACGATACTTTTATTAAATAAACAAATAAATCCACCTAACCGCAACATCACCGCCCCAATAACAATTAATACGCAACGCGTGCGTTACCGCCGCGCCACATCGCATAAATATCGCGACGAGCTCGTACGTCGGACCGCGATATCGCTGATTTATCACACGCTGATCATTAAACTGATTTTATTGTTTGCTTTATATGTACAGTATAATATTTAAAACTATACTTTTATATAAACAAATAAATCCAAGTAACCATCACCGACTCAATAACAATTAATACGCAACGCTCGCGTTACCGCCGCGCCACATCGCATAAATATCGCGACGAGCTCGTACGTCGGACCGCGATATCGCAGATTTATCACACGCTGACTATTTAACTCAGTTTATGTGTGTTTGATTTATACAGTAAAATATTTAAAACTATACATTAAATATACAAGTAAATCCAACTAACCATCACCGACCTAATAAAACGCTTGCGTTACCGCCGCGCCACATCGCATAAATATCGCGACACGCTCGTACGTCGGAACGCGATATCACAGATTTATCACACGCTGACTATTTAACAGATTTTATTGTTTGATTTATACAGTAAAATGTTTAAAACTATACATTATATTTACATTACATTAATCGTATGCAAAAAATACATTAGTAAGTATAACGAGTTAGCCCTAATTGACTAGCATGTTATTGTATCGTGGATTGATAAGAATTTCCGCAAAGAAACGTTTGATTCAATAAATACTTAACTTCGTTTAAATTTAGTTTAGTTTTAAGTGAATTGTAATGTAATTTATTAATTTAATGATTGAGTATTAATAAATTATGATGCTTTAATCACATTTATAATCTATCTATTATTTTTAACCATGTATTTACTTTTACATGTTTGTACTAAATGCATTATATTTATTTGTTACAGGTATGTACCTAAACGGTGAAAAAACATCGCAATTTGACACAAGAGACAACACCGGTAATTAACCTTACATTATGGTATATTCAAGCGGCCGCTAGAGGCCGCTGTTAAGCTCCTTTAGGAATATTTATTTACTTATAGGTAACTATAATCTTTAACAAACAATATAAACTTATAACTAGGATACAATCATAAAGCCAATAACAGGTCTCCCTAACAGATACAAAAGAAAATATTACGGATTTGCTTAGGTACTAGGTATAGTAGGTATTACAAATTGTGTGTGTGTGTGTGTGTGTGTGTGTACGTATGCGTGTGTTTGTTATTCATTCCTCCACTTGATTGTTATTAATTTTTTTCGCAATCGCATTCTATCCGATTTATTAAATAGAAATTGCATTTAAAAATAACTGCTATATTTGTCTAATAATAATGTGAGTGAAATAATTTATTTTACATAGATAGGTACCTACCGGAAAAATCCCTATTGATACACAAACGCAAGCGTTTGTTAAAGTTATGAACAATAATGCCGCAGTAAAAACATTCAACGTATTTTAGAACCACCCTGTACTTAATATTTTAATAATGGGTTCTGCATCTAACTGCGTGAATGTCAAGAATCTCAGAAACATTACTCGAGATTAATGCTGCATTACGGTCGCAAATAAATATTTCATATAAAAACGCTCCGAGAATATCTTTATGCGATGAAGGAAATGTAAAATATTCTCTTGAAAAGCACTTTTCTAGGAGTCCAAAGCGACCAAACGCTTAAAGAATGTTTTCGATTATCAACTTTGCTTTTAAACGCGTAGGGTTTAAAATGGAATGTAGTGGAATTGCTACTAAGAACGTAAAATAAATAGTCGTTTCGTAGAAAGACTTCTATCTGGTTTCTAAAAGTCATTTTTATGATTATTTCTTCATTTTGATACGCTTGCGAGAACTGTGAGAATTCCAACAGTTAACTGTTAAGTCATTTGTGATACAAGTGTTAAAAGTAAGTAATTTCAAAAGAGTATGCGTAATTTGATAGCGCTTCTGAACGTAATAATATCACTCATGCTTTCACCGTGATGTCACGTGTGGAGTCACCCCTGCGGCACACCACGCCAGGCCACCACGAAAAACGATTTTCGAAATTCCTTTACCTGCCTCTATCGCTCGAATATTCAAAAGCGATCTTAGTTTTCAGATTTTTCGATGGTGGTCGTAGGCTCCCTGGTATTCGCAATGTTAGCACAAATTATATAATATAGTTACCGCACTCACAACGCCGCACACTCAGCGCACACGGGCGGGCAAGTGTTATTGCGCCTATGTGAATACATTTAAGTAATGAAGCATTTTCAGAACACAGTTAAATACATTATACATATGAAAATAACAGTTAAATACATTATATGTACATACATATAGGTACTTCGTAGCCGAATCAATTTCTTCTTTCCAGCAGCATACTAAAATGTACCGCTTGTTTCATGCATATACTGTTTTTAATTTGAAAAATAATTTATTAATTTGCGAACTCATAAAGTTATTACAATTAATTAAAAAATATAAAGACTGGACTAAGTTAACTTGCTCTCTATAATTTCCGCTTCTTGCTCTTTTAAAATGAAGCTGCAAAGAACTTTAAAGTTATCAAAGACTTCAAAGGCGAAGTGAAGGTTTTGATTTTAAATTACTTTGTCTCTCGACCTGAGGAAACTATGGATTGAAGCAAAGAAAGTTGAATACGTTAAAGAGCTGTCTATTTTATCAATTAAAATTTATCTGCATTTTCTGTAAGTAAGTAAGTATAAGTGTTTTAATTTGTATGAAAGCGGTGGTGGCCGAGTGGTTCTGACGTCCGACTTTGAATCCAGAGGTCGCGGATTCAAATCGTGGCTCGTACCAATGAGTTTTTCGGAACTGATGTACGAAATATCATTTGATATTTGAGTACCACTAGCTTTACGGTGAAAGAAAACATCGTGAGAAAACCTGCATATGTCTGCGAAGAAATTTAAATAAATATGTGTAAGTACTTAGTCCTCAACGCGCATTGGGCATGTGTGGGGACTATAGGGACCGAGCGCGTTGGAGGGTCTGCCATCTTGTGGCCTGAATCGGAAACATAAACATGTACATTGCCAAAGCAAGTGCTGCTATCTACCGTTCTCGTACTTTTTCTTGTGCATAGTAGGTTCTGCCATCTTGTGGGCTACATCGGAAGCATGAACTTCACATTTACGCCTCGCGCCAAGAATCTGTCGGCTCCTGTGCTGCCCCCTATAGTTTTTGCACGCTCCCTATAAGCCAAGCCCTCTCGCGCATGAGAGGACAACCATTTTAGTCTTGCTATAAGTAGGTATTAGTAGATGTCATGGTACTATCATCACTAATGACTTGCCAACATCCAATCAGCTGTTAATCTCAGTGTTAATCACTACGACTGATTGATTGTTTGTTAATCATACCGTTATGTAGGTATACATAATTATGTAAACGTACCTAACTAAGCCTAATTACGATATAAGCAAGAATGTGCATAAGTCTGTAAAGAAGCTAACTTCTACATACGGGTTGTATTTTTTTGGACAAGATATATACGTACGCGACTGTACTCATTACTGTGGGCAACATTTGTTATAAGACCTTAAACATTAAAACATCCTAATATATTGCAAAAAAGATGAAAAAGAATAGAAACATGGAAAAAGTTAGGTACTTACATATCGCCCTTTATACATAATTGCCTTTTTGCAAAATGTTGAACGGGTATCGTAACCGGAATCTGAGTTATGTATTTACTTTAAAAAAATTCTACCGCTATTTTTACCATTTTATTTCTAATTGTCAATGAGTATAAAAACCTATCGCAGGAAAATCACAGTTTTTTATTGTCATACTTGTTTCCATACTATTGGCTTGGGGTGTACTTCTTGAGCTGTGAACACACGCATACATAAACAATGAATGAGCTGAGCTACGCTTAATGTAGGTAGGTTAGTACTAGTGTCCGACCGAAGGTTCGGTTTCGGTTTCGGTTTCGGCCAGTTTCGGCCATAAAATCATGTTTCGGCTGTAGTTTCGGTTTCGGCCAAAAAACGGCCGAACCTTTCGGCCGGGCCGAAACTTACGAAATGGTACTTCGGACAAAGAGCAAAAGTTGGGGAATAAGTAGGACATCAATATTATCTAATACCTACATATACTGATTCATGTTTAGGTACAGAAATTAATTAGTTTATTATAAAACACAATTCCACTAATGAGAGCGCCACTGGATGGACGACGCAGTCTTAAGAGGCTGTCAATTACCTATAACGCGCACACTGTCTAATTGTATCGGAGTGAATGAGATAGCACTGTCGCAAGTACCCGTTGGCAGAGTATCAGCTCGGCCCGAGTCAAACGATGTCTTTTTCGCTCTTATTCACTCACTTATTTAGTCATTTTCCTATCTGCCCCTAATGGCAAATTTTAAGCGAGGCTAAAGGCTACGCTCAACTAGTGTCGCAAAGTTGATTTTCTCAATAGTTAATATTTTGCGAGGCTGAATAGCTGACTATTAATTAAAACGAAGAAAAAAGCCTTAAAAGTGTCCCCAGTACAGCTTTTCATACGAATGCTCGACCTTAGCCTCACTTTTTACCTCAATTTACCATTGGTTTGTGTTCTACATGTCCTCTACTTCAGCTTAGCCTTTGGCCTCGCTGTGCCATGCTCGGCCTGCGGTCTCGCTTTTTAATACAATGGACATTGGTTGGAGTCTGTGCTCAAATACTTATCCTGAAGCCTGAAGCATGGCTGTGACTTCGCATGAAATTTCGCCTCACTGGGGCAAGGCCCAGGTGAAGATCGGTACCCGGCCTTGCGATATTGTTAACAAAAAATTTCGCGCTCGCTGCGCTCGCGTTTTTGGTTGACCCTGTATCTACATATTAGCTTGACTGGTAAATGAATAGAGTTAGACCAAGAAAATTCTGCAATGATTTTGATAGCATACGCAGTGCAACTAGTACAAAAGTTATTATACGTCATAATTTCATAGAAGTTTTGACGTTTAAAATAACACTTGCACTGCGTGTGTCATCAAAATCGTTGCAGAATTATCTTGGTCTAACTCTAGTAATTTTCTTAAAAAACAGCTGTTGACAGCTCCATAATATTTGTAAAAGCGGTTTTATGACATTTTTTCAACGATTTTTACAAGTCCACAAAAGTTTCGGTTTCGGTTTCGGCCGAAACTAGAGCCAAAGCCGAACATTCGGTTTCGGTTTCGGTTTCGGCAAAAAAACATGTTTCGGTCGGACACTAGTTAGTACCTATCTACATTCAGCATATGGTTACCTCATACCTACATCGCATATGCATTTATGTGCGAGAATGCCAATCAGTATCAAACGCTTCGGTAAATCGAAACTATAATTACCATATCCCTATTAATCCGTATCACAATATTTGTTCAAACACTGACATATTAGCCAATACGCGAAACTCACACCCCTTTGGGATTAGGTATAGACAACAGCCATCAGACCGTAAGCAGTACCTACAATCGAAAGTTTTAATTTATGACCCATTTGGTACCTTGTCACTGTGACATGGTACGAAATGGGTCATAAATTAATACTTTTGACCGTACTAACAGCACATATAGGACTCATTTGATATCTCACAGCTATCAAATAAGTATAAACCACAATTTGAATTTACAAAAATCCTCATTTTCGCTAAGCGAGATCATCGGTTTTAGTCGATCAAGTGCAATATAGTAGCTGTTCACACTGACGTGGTGAACGTTTCGTGTAAATACGTCAACACAAACACGTGTTGTGCGTTAACAGTTCATGCGTGTGACGGCCGATCGCCAGTTATTGAACGCTCCGGCAGATTGGACATTTGGGGCTGTAGTGTAGTAAATGAAGCAAGTTGTTGTATGGAGACCCATGCATTAATTTCTCAGTCGATGAAATTTAGCTTGGTTATTGTATAGTATGAGCAGAGACTAACATTATAAATATCCAAAAAAAACACTCCTAAAGTTAGGTAAAAACACAAATCTGATTATATATTGAACCGAGTAATTCCTCAGTCCAAAAATATTTTACAAAATAAGTTATTTGTATCAGTATGTGATACTAGAAAAAAATCTAAAAGTTTTGTCAAACATGAGAATATTTTTTTATGATACTTCCCTCTTTTTACGCTCATTTTCATCGGAAAATTGCTCTGTCATTTTTTTCTTCTTATATGAATTTAGAATATAATTTGGCGCAGTGGGTAAAAAAATCCAAAAAAAATGCGTATCGAAATGTATGTATTATAGAACTATTAAAAACTGAGAGTGGAAAATTTTTAGATTTTCATTTTGTAGGTATAAAACGGCAATAAAATGGCATTCCAGTGAAAAAATTAGACTGAGCAATTTTCCGGTCCAAGACACGCCAAAAAATTTTATTTTATTAATACTGGTATTTCTGCTGGGATATTTTTTTGATATTTCATATATTGTTGCAATACGTTACATGAATATGTCTGGTGAAGAAAGTTTGAACGGAGCATTTTTCCGTAAAAAGATATTAACGATTTAAGACTTTAGGTATTTACTTTAATTCTATTATTATTATTCTTTGGAAATTTATACAATACTTTTTATTTATTGATACTTTATCATACTGTAAAGTTTTTTCTGGCTGAGGAATTACTGCGGGGTCCACTACCTTTATTTACTACACTACTGTGATTAGGTACCTAATACTTGCTGATGGGAATATTAATTCGTGATTATTGATGAAAATGCGATATTCATATTAGTACAGTACACATTATTGAAACTAAAATGGGGCTTTATCGTTATTTTTATTTTTTATCTTGCCTCGAACGTGACATGACGACGTAAACTCTTGGTCACAGACGCGCAACTTCTTAACAAACCGCCTGACGTAAGTGCTAGAACTATAGATATAACCTAGCCCGAGTTATACACCGTCTGTTCAAAACCTTAAGCTTTAAAAATCTTGCATTGTTATTTCATGCACTAGAGCCGAAACGTTTCCGCTCCCAGAATGCACAAATGTCTCCTTTTTACAAAGAACAAATTTAAATATAACCAGTCGAATAATTCACCATTTGTTTGTGACATTTGCTAAGGATGTTCGCCATTAAAAACAAAATGTTTCGAGTCAAAAAGACGTATGTGCTTAAGAAAGTTGTGTATGATAAGATTTTTTGTCTTATAAGGGTATAATAAAGGGACAGAGAGACGTTTATTCAGCGTTTAGTAGTGTATACTACTGGCAGTGACAGTAACATGAGTGCTCTCGACGTAATATGCTTGCTGGCTTGTGTCAGTTTAGTATGGTGCGATGGCAAATAGTTTGACTTGTTTTTGTAAAAATAGAATTCTCGCAATGTGTGTTGTAGAAAAAGCGTTATTATTTATAGGTAGCTTAATAATAACCTTTGCATGACCCAAGAAAGGTAAATATAACGCGGCTCGGTGTGGATCATTCAGCTACAAATTGGATATTATAAATTCTGCTTCGCTACGGAGGCATATTCGGATTGTAATAACAGGTTATAAATTTGATCTAAATTTGTTATTGATTTATGATATTGTAAGCTATTAGTAGCAGACCGCGGGCCAGGAGCAAATATCGTCCGTCATCGCCTCCCGCTTGATACTTTGTCAGATGATAGTTTAGATGCTATCGTGAATTAAAAAAATAGTCAGCCGGTTGTATCGCGGTGGAAAGACGGACGGTCTTTGAACGTCCGTCAGTTGAACATGTCCGCAAATCCATAAGGCGTTTATTGAAATGCCTGATGAAATCCAACATGCAAAGTTTCATGATTTAGTTATTACTATAATAAAAATGTACAGCGCTTATTTTTCACATGTTTATGCAAGTAGCTGACGGTCTTTCCATCGCTATACAACCGGCTGACGGTTGTCTTTATTTATAATAACACCTAAACTATCTTCTGACAAAGTATCAAACAGGAGGCGAGAACAAAATTTATTTAATTTTTTTAAGTACATGTTTCGGTGGATGCCATTCCTCAACCCACCAACGGAGCGCCAGCTGACGTCCATGAGGGATCATCATACATAGCCGTTAACCAATATATGAGTTATCGCCCGGGAGGCGATTGGTCATGGAAATCTGTTCGTGGTTGTCTATTGTTTGTCCGAAAATTATATAAAATAATACTCATATGCCCGAATTTTATTTGCCCGAATTTCATTTGCCCGAATTGTTTGTTTACCATAAAAATGATGTGACATACTCATTGTTTACCCGATTATTAGATTCCAGAACGTACGAGTGCCATACGTGTTGTTGTCCATATTATTAATTGTAATAATATTATTTAATAGAATATTTAAACCTCACCTAACCCACTTTTCCAGTAGTATTTCTTTTCTGTAAGGGTCGCAGTTCAAACCTAACCTAACCCATTTTTCTAGTAGCATTTGGTTTCTGTAAGGGTCGCAATTCAAACCTAACCTAACCCACTTTTCTGATAGCATTTCTTTTCTGTAAGGGTCGCAGTTCAAACCTAACCTAACCTACTTTTCTAGTAGCATTTATTTTCTGTGTAGGGTGCAGTTCAAACCTAACCTAACCCACTTTTCCAATAGCATTTCTTTTCTGTAAGGGTCGCAGTTCAAACCTAACCTAACCCACTTTTCCAGTAGCATTACTTTTCTGTAAGGGTCGCAGTTCAAACCTAACCTAACCCATTTGGTTTCTGTAAAAAAATTATATTATGGCTAGTGATAATTATGGCTTACAATGATGATGACAAATGATATTATTGAAATTGATTTTATGGGAAACAAAGTTTCTGGCACGTGACTAATATAGTAAACAATAAGTATTGCATATGTAATTATGGGAAACAATATAATGGCTGTTGACTATTATGGCAAATGAAATTATGCCAAATGAAATTCTGGCAAGTGGGTGTATACCTCTGTTCGTGGCTCGCGATCTATAGTGGGGTAATATTGTGGTTTTTGATATTGTGAAAAAGTGGGGCTTATAAATGACGTTTGTGGTTGAAGAAGTGTCACCTTTGACACTGACAGATCATGTACAATTTTCCGGGACTAGTTTTGCGTCTATCAAGGCTCAACTAAATAACCTTTGCTATAACTTTTAATATTAAACGTTAGTATAAACTGCATTACCAGTAAATAAGCAAGTAAAAAAATATCTTGTTTCTTCATCATAAACGCAACGATGAAAAACGCCCAGCTGATCCTATATTTTCACACTCGAAAATATTTCTATGATCGCTCGCTCGTTTCCAAATCACTTCTGCCGCCGACTTGTTTAAAGAGAAAATGTAAATAGGGAGCGTTATTATCCCTGGATATAGGCCGGGACACGGGAGCCGGATTCTAGAATATAATGTAATAGCTGCAACAAAACTTTATTTGAAATTTTGTGAATTTGGTTGCGTTAGCTTTCTTCTCTGTAATCTCCTGTAGTTTCATAATAAAAACTTTTTACAAAAAAAAGCAAACCGACTTCAAAAAGGATGAAATAAAATATTATCCTTTTTGAAGTCTATGCGTTACCAACTGATATGTTTGAAGTCGGTGCCAAGCCAAGTAGTAACAATACCAGTCAAAATAATCAGCTTTATAGCTATAAATCCCATTAGAACTGCACTAATAACTATTACAAATGTGTAAGTAATTTTGTCTGCCTCTGTCGCCTTTTCATGGCTAAACAACTGAACCGCTTTAGGTGAAATTTGGCAAGAAGGTAAATTTCTTAAATTGTTTTATATTTTGAAATGTAGTCCTCTGGATAAGGGATACTTTTTATTTATTGATACTTTATCATACTGTAAAGTTTTTTCTGGCTGAGGAATTACTGCGGGGTCCACTACCTTTATTTACTACACTACTGTGATTAGGTACCTAATACTTGCTGATGGGAATATTAATTCGTGATTATTGATGAAAATGCGATATTCATATTAGTACAGTACACATTATTGAAACTAAAATGGGGCTTTATCGTTATTTTTATTTTTTATCTTGCCTCGAACGTGACATGACGACGTAAACTCTTGGTCACAGACGCGCAACTTCTTAACAAACCGCCTGACGTAAGTGCTAGAACTATAGATATAACCTAGCCCGAGTTATACACCGTCTGTTCAAAACCTTAAGCTTTAAAAATCTTGCATTGTTATTTCATGCACTAGAGCCGAAACGTTTCCGCTCCCAGAATGCACAAATGTCTCCTTTTTACAAAGAACAAATTTAAATATAACCAGTCGAATAATTCACCATTTGTTTGTGACATTTGCTAAGGATGTTCGCCATTAAAAACAAAATGTTTCGAGTCAAAAAGACGTATGTGCTTAAGAAAGTTGTGTATGATAAGATTTTTTGTCTTATAAGGGTATAATAAAGGGACAGAGAGACGTTTATTCAGCGTTTAGTAGTGTATACTACTGGCAGTGACAGTAACATGAGTGCTCTCGACGTAATATGCTTGCTGGCTTGTGTCAGTTTAGTATGGTGCGATGGCAAATAGTTTGACTTGTTTTTGTAAAAATAGAATTCTCGCAATGTGTGTTGTAGAAAAAGCGTTATTATTTATAGGTAGCTTAATAATAACCTTTGCATGACCCAAGAAAGGTAAATATAACGCGGCTCGGTGTGGATCATTCAGCTACAAATTGGATATTATAAATTCTGCTTCGCTACGGAGGCATATTCGGATTGTAATAACAGGTTATAAATTTGATCTAAATTTGTTATTGATTTATGATATTGTAAGCTATTAGTAGCAGACCGCGGGCCAGGAGCAAATATCGTCCGTCATCGCCTCCCGCTTGATACTTTGTCAGATGATAGTTTAGATGCTATCGTGAATTAAAAAAATAGTCAGCCGGTTGTATCGCGGTGGAAAGACGGACGGTCTTTGAACGTCCGTCAGTTGAACATGTCCGCAAATCCATAAGGCGTTTATTGAAATGCCTGATGAAATCCAACATGCAAAGTTTCATGATTTAGTTATTACTATAATAAAAATGTACAGCGCTTATTTTTCACATGTTTATGCAAGTAGCTGACGGTCTTTCCATCGCTATACAACCGGCTGACGGTTGTCTTTATTTATAATAACACCTAAACTATCTTCTGACAAAGTATCAAACAGGAGGCGAGAACAAAATTTATTTAATTTTTTTAAGTACATGTTTCGGTGGATGCCATTCCTCAACCCACCAACGGAGCGCCAGCTGACGTCCATGAGGGATCATCATACATAGCCGTTAACCAATATATGAGTTATCGCCCGGGAGGCGATTGGTCATGGAAATCTGTTCGTGGTTGTCTATTGTTTGTCCGAAAATTATATAAAATAATACTCATATGCCCGAATTTTATTTGCCCGAATTTCATTTGCCCGAATTGTTTGTTTACCATAAAAATGATGTGACATACTCATTGTTTACCCGATTATTAGATTCCAGAACGTACGAGTGCCATACGTGTTGTTGTCCATATTATTAATTGTAATAATATTATTTAATAGAATATTTAAACCTCACCTAACCCACTTTTCCAGTAGTATTTCTTTTCTGTAAGGGTCGCAGTTCAAACCTAACCTAACCCATTTTTCTAGTAGCATTTGGTTTCTGTAAGGGTCGCAATTCAAACCTAACCTAACCCACTTTTCTGATAGCATTTCTTTTCTGTAAGGGTCGCAGTTCAAACCTAACCTAACCTACTTTTCTAGTAGCATTTATTTTCTGTGTAGGGTGCAGTTCAAACCTAACCTAACCCACTTTTCCAATAGCATTTCTTTTCTGTAAGGGTCGCAGTTCAAACCTAACCTAACCCACTTTTCCAGTAGCATTACTTTTCTGTAAGGGTCGCAGTTCAAACCTAACCTAACCCATTTGGTTTCTGTAAAAAAATTATATTATGGCTAGTGATAATTATGGCTTACAATGATGATGACAAATGATATTATTGAAATTGATTTTATGGGAAACAAAGTTTCTGGCACGTGACTAATATAGTAAACAATAAGTATTGCATATGTAATTATGGGAAACAATATAATGGCTGTTGACTATTATGGCAAATGAAATTATGCCAAATGAAATTCTGGCAAGTGGGTGTATACCTCTGTTCGTGGCTCGCGATCTATAGTGGGGTAATATTGTGGTTTTTGATATTGTGAAAAAGTGGGGCTTATAAATGACGTTTGTGGTTGAAGAAGTGTCACCTTTGACACTGACAGATCATGTACAATTTTCCGGGACTAGTTTTGCGTCTATCAAGGCTCAACTAAATAACCTTTGCTATAACTTTTAATATTAAACGTTAGTATAAACTGCATTACCAGTAAATAAGCAAGTAAAAAAATATCTTGTTTCTTCATCATAAACGCAACGATGAAAAACGCCCAGCTGATCCTATATTTTCACACTCGAAAATATTTCTATGATCGCTCGCTCGTTTCCAAATCACTTCTGCCGCCGACTTGTTTAAAGAGAAAATGTAAATAGGGAGCGTTATTATCCCTGGATATAGGCCGGGACACGGGAGCCGGATTCTAGAATATAATGTAATAGCTGCAACAAAACTTTATTTGAAATTTTGTGAATTTGGTTGCGTTAGCTTTCTTCTCTGTAATCTCCTGTAGTTTCATAATAAAAACTTTTTACAAAAAAAAGCAAACCGACTTCAAAAAGGATGAAATAAAATATTATCCTTTTTGAAGTCTATGCGTTACCAACTGATATGTTTGAAGTCGGTGCCAAGCCAAATTTTGAAGCATACCATGATTTTGGTGCGATTCGATAAGGATGTACCTACGTTGGATTGCCTTACACGACGACAATGAACGTACTTTCTGTAGGTACAGTCGACGTTAAAAGTATGTTTACACTTTTCGCCTTATTACAAAGGAGTAAGGTGCAAAAGTGTAAATATATCTTTGACGTCGATTGTATCTAAGAACACACCTCAGAACACACGATCAAACCTTCTTGGCGCAGTCTGTACCATGTTTGTCGGCACATTAGTGGAAATCCAATGCATTTTTTTTTCGTCGTATTATTTAAAGAGCATTTCTTACTAATGCTCGAACAGTCTATAGCACGCAAGTGTGAGATTGGGACCGAGTAATTTCCCGTCCCTTATCCAGAGGACTACATTTCAAAATATAAAACAATTTAAGAAATTTACCTTCTTGCCAAATTTCACCTAAAGCGGTTCAGTTGTTTAGCCATGAAAAGGCGACAGAGGCAGACAAAATTACTTACACATTTGTAATAGTTATTAGTGCAGTTCTAATGGGATTTATAGCTATAAAGCTGATTATTTTGACTGGTATTGTTACTACTTGGCTTGGCACCGACTTCAAACATATCAGTTGGTAACGCATAGACTTCAAAAAGGATAATATTTTATTTCATCCTTTTTGAAGTCGGTTTGCTTTTTTTTGTAAAAGTTTTTATTTTTCCATTTTTAGTTTTAACGCATTGTTAAGAGCGCGACGCATGAATGAAAAACAAGATCATGTTTAACACTAAATTCGTGTACCTATTACTTTAATAAATATGTATGTAATCAGGAATTTTCTCGAGTCTGTCTGGGAAATTATAATTCCTGTCACTACTACACTAAATCCATCCTCCGCCCCGCCACTGGCCCAATCCCTCAACGCCCCGATCACTTAACCTCACAGCGCATCAACCCCTGATCCTGGAACCCCTCGACCCTGAACCAGGAATTGTCTCGAGTCCGTCTGGGAAATTATAATTCCTGTCAACTAAATCCATCCGCCCGCCCCGCCACTGACCCAATCCCTCAGCCCCCCGATCACTCAACCTCACAGCACATCAACCCCTGATCCAGGAACCCCTCGATCCTGAACCAGCAACCCTTCAACCGCCATTCCCCGACCCGTTAATCTCTGACCCCTTAACTCCTAACCCTAACCCCCGATCAGTAGCCTTACCAGCTTACCACGAGTTTGACATTGATATATTCGCTAGCATGTGTGTAACTTTCTTCCCATGCATCTCGCTCGTACTAACCTTAGTGTGAGCGAGATGCATAAAAAGTTACATTTAGATGCATAAGACGTTAGCGAATATGTCAATGTCAAACTCGTGGTAAGGCTACAGTTGCAGTACATCAAATTGGTGGTTTTCGGATGCAAATGCTCGAGTTACTTTAGAAAACCCCGAAATCACTTAACACGTGCCTTTAAAAATTGAGGAGTTCCCTCAATTCCTCATGGATTCCATCATCAGACCAGAACCAAAAATAATACGGAAACACCTTGGAGGTAACTTCTTCCAAACAAAAAAAGAATTACTCAAATCGGATCACAGGTGCCAGAGTAATCGCTGAACATACTTACATTTAAAGAAATCATCATCATTATCATCAAAATAATCATCATCATCAGGTCTATTTCATCAAATTAGTGGTTTTCGAGAGAAAATGCTCGAGTTGCTTAAGAAAACGCCCAAAACACCATGCATGTGCCTTTAAAAATTGAGGAGTTCCCTCAATTCCTCATGGATCCCATCATCAGAACAGAACCAAATTAAAATGGGACCAACTCGGAGGTAGAGAATTACTCAAATCGGACTACGGATGTCGGAGTAATCGGTGAACGTACATAGAAAAAAAAAAAAAAAATTAGCCACAACCGAATACAGAACCTCCTCCTTCTATGAAATTGAAGTCGGTTAAAAATAGTGCCTGATTAAAGAAAAATTAATCATCTAAATGGCATATCTATGCCATAAATTCCATTCGTGATATATCTCCCTACCTAATTAAAGAAAAAACTATAATTTAAATGGCATAGATATATTATGAATGGAATTTATTCAAAAAGTGGCCATGCATTTTTGCAGCTTTCCTACTTCTCCACCAACATTGTTATTATTAACCAACTAAATTACTGTTCTGAAAAACAACTGTACTCTGAATTATTTATTTTTATAATTCTAAACCAAACCAAACCAAAAATGATGTTACGTTACATTCCTAATACTGCTAATTTCAAGTGGCGATATGGTTATTCAGGAGGGTGATAAATGATAGTTGTTTACGAAAATACTATTTGAAATCGTCCCATGTGTGATTTGACCTTATCGGCACTAAAAGTTTCAGCCATGGCAATGTGAATGACACTTCTAATACAGTCGACGTCAAAGATGTTTACACTTGCACCTTACTCCTTTGTAATAAGACTAATAAGGCAAAAATATATCTTTGACGTCGACTGTACCTATTACAAGCGATCTTATCCACTACACACCACAAGACACTTACGGCCCGATTCGAACTATAAGATACGTCGAATCGTCGATTAATAGATCTAGAAACGATATGGATTACAAATACAAATACAAATACAAAATCGTTTATTTGTCCAACATAGGTATGAATAGTACATAAGTACAGATCTTATAGTATTACTGTTGTATCACTATGTTGTGCCATAAGGCGTACAATTTTTTGTCATTAATGGACTGTGACTACATGCTGTGCACAGTTACCATTAATTATAGTCTAACAAAAATTCGCTTACACTATAATATGTTTTGTCAACTAAATATTTAAAAACTTTACTTTTAAAACTTGTCATATCCTCTAAATTTCTTAATTCATTCGGTATTTTATTAAAAATTTGTGGGGCCATTCCAAATATACTTTTCCTATATAATGCTGTTTTGGAAGGCATTGAATTTATTCTGTTCCTAAGACGTATACTCTTAAACTGTTGAAATAAGTGGGGATTACTTTTAACAAAAATTACAATTTCGAAAATATACAAACAAGGTAGAGTTAATAGTCCTAATTTTTTAAAATATGGTTTACATGAACCCAGTTGCTGAATTCCACACAATGATCTAATGCATCTTTTTTGCGCTTTAAACGCTACTTCTCTGTCAACTGAGTTTGCCCAAAATATAATGCCATACCTTAGTGTTGATGTTACATAGGCTTGATATGCCGTCAAAACAACTGGTTCACTAACAATCTTTCTTAAATTAGATATGTCAGTGTCAAATGTGACGTTTCTTCAAACAAGAACGTCACTTTTGACACTGACACATCTAATCCATATCGTTTCTAGACGAATAGATAGAGAATTGACGTAGCTTAAAGTTCGAATCGGGCAGTTATAAAAATGTAGCACAAATTGTGTGAAAAATACCCAACACCCACAATACTCCTCTCCGCGGAGGTGAAAATTTAAATCAGTTTAGGCGAGTTGGGATTATGAAGGCCGGGGCGCCATATCCATGCAAATTCGTAGGCCGATATTGTGATAGTTCCGTTCCCACGATACACGGTATACTTGTCTATTGCTGCTTTACAAAGTGCCACTTCTAAGCTTTCAAGCTGAAGACAAAGTTGACTTTTACAGCTTCAAACTTATTATCTTGATACTAATGTTACTTGTTAATTACATACTGAAATAAATATATGTCATACGAAAGGACCAAGGCGCTCAGGCCCCTGTTTCACCAACGTGACAGGTGCGACGAATTGTAAAATCACTGTTGCTGACGTCACAGGCATCCATGGGCTACGGTTACCGCTTACCATCGGGCGGGCCGTATTCCTGTTTGCCACCATCATTGTATTATTAAAAAAAACTTTATGATATCGGAAAAAAACAGATATTTCTCTTGCTAAGTTTATGACAATTGTCACAAGAAACACTAACAATTGTCACGAAATTCCGACATATAACTCATTACCTGTCAAGAATTACCTACAATTCTTCTAAATCTTTGACAATTGTCAGAAACTTCGCAGGAGAAATATCTGTTTTTATCCGATATAATAAAGTTTTTTTAAATAATACAATGATGGTGGCAAACAGGAGTACGGCCCGCCCGATGGTAAGTGGTAATCGTAGCCCATGGATGCCTGTGACGTCAGCAACAGTGATTTTACAATTCGTCGCACCTGTCACCGATGTGAAATTGGGGCCTGGTCTGGTTCCAGCCGTCTCCTGCATTCGCGGTAGATGCCTAGACCACTCGGCTACCCGGGCCATGGTGGCATAGGTCGAATTAACATGTTACAGCACTACAACTAGGCAATAAACCAAACAACTTTATTAAATTGTTTATGGAAAATGTTACATAATGTGACTGAAGTGAATGAAAGGGCCAATCTTTGATACTAGTTCGAGAAATAGCGATAGACTCTATAGCAGGCCCTAGCGCCGCATTTTTCCAATACAGCAAGTGGGCGTACGCATTTGATATTTGTTTTTGGGTAAGATTAGTTTTGTGTTGTTATATTCGGGGTCACTGTCACGGGGTTGTGTCACGTTTTACTACAGATGCTTACTAAATGGCCCATTATGGAAATGGCTTATAACTAGGGTAGGTACCACAAAAATACATATCTGTTACTTAAGATCAGGATTTTAACGATGCACTTTATATTGTAGAAACAAACATTTTACAGTATATAATTAATGCAGAACGGAAAAAAAGCGCGATCAATAGATTGTTTTGAAGTGCATTGTACTAAGAAACCCGAAGCACGAAATAACAATCCAACATATGATATGTCGTGTATCATGTAACTCTGTCTCAGCTAATCCTTTGTGAGATACCCAAATTCAATCCACCCGCGACACGGCAGACATCTTAGACGCTACAGCGTCATGTAAATTGCTCGCGGCATCGGCCTAGCGTCATGTAAATGGCTCGAGGCATCGGTCTAATGAAGGCAAAGATAACGACGATTGCGACATGCGCGAGGCTATGGTGTGAGTGACGAGACCGTAGCGAGGGATTATAGTTAAGAATATTTTGCTATACTGAAACGATTTCATTGTTGAACTCGACCTACCATGTGTCGTTGAAGAGTGCTTTAACATTAAAGATTTAAGGTAAGGTGGGGTAAGACTATCACTTATATGGAATTTGTTTGTCTTGCCCCGAGCAAAATAAACTATGTTAGTCTTACCTTATCTTACGACCGATACGACCTTTAAACTTACGCCACCTTGCGGTCATATTTGTCGTAATAGACGCGTTTTGTTAGAGAATGAACCTTCTGTACTATTATTTATTCTGTAGTAAAAGCTTGTATCTTATGTTTTAAATGCATACTGTAATGTCAACGTGGCGGGTAACGACGTGGGCTGATAGCGGTGCTTATTAAACCTGCCGAAAAACTGGGGCAAAACACTTTGGCGACTTGAGAGACTCCCGAATGATTTAGAAGTTCATCTTGTTCTCTTTTAAGACTGGCGCTAGCTGGCGCCGTTGCACGGAGCGGGTGAGCGGGTTAAGAGCCCATCAACGTGCACACTAGCGCCAATGCTAAATAATCGTGATTATTTAAATTTAACGGAAGATACTCGTATTTAATAAAGGGGGCCGCTACGTACTTACTGTATTTTGTATTTAAGTACCTTTTAAATACATCAAACTAGTTGTTATGTTGCTGGATTCGTCAATCTATGCGTCCAAAGTTAAAACGGCCGTTTTTGTTTTGAGTTCATAGATCGACGAATCCAGCAACATAAAAACTAGTCTGATATATTCAAAAGGTACTTAAATACGAAATACAGTACGTAGCGGCCCCCTTTTTGAAATATCTTTCGTTAAATTTAAATAATCACGATTATTTAGCAGTGGCGCTTGTGTGCACGTTGATGGGCTCTTAACGAAAAATAGTATGAACACCGCTAACTGGCGCGGACGCGTGCGACGGATTTTACCTACAATGGGACCCGCGTGCATGCGTCCGCTCCGTGCACCCGCGCCAGCTAGCGGATGCCCTTAAATAAAATAAAATAAAATAAAAATAGCCTTTATTTCCCTGAAAGTAGGTACATAGTGATTGACGCCCTTATACTCAGTGAAATAGGCGGGTCTAGACGAGTGTTTAATGCTAGGTCGTACACTAAACGTGTGTGAGCTTGCAATACACACTAATAAATGTGTAAACAGGCCCCAATGTGAAGGCCAGCCATACTTATCCCGCAGCCACACTTAGCCGTATTGGCCTTACTTACCTCTTTATCTGTGTTACCTACTTGCTTACTTCTCTCGCAGCGACCCAAAGTGTGTCTTGGCCTCCAACACGACTACTCGCCATGCACTGATCCCGGTCCTGTAATGCTTTGCTTCTCGCCAGTCTTCAATCTGGAGCTCGCGCAGATCAGCGTCCACCACCCGCCCATGGATACCTAGGTCGACCGGCCGGTCGGCATGCTGTGTGGGACCTTAGTTAAAAATCTAAAATGAATAAATATGTATACGTTAAATTGCACAAAAAAAATAAGCAGATTCTAAAAGCAATGTCGACATGTGAATTTAATTAAACTTTACTCTTTTCATATATTATTTAGTATAAGAACTGTCCATGGAACTAGTATGCAAATTGAGCTCATATACATTTTCCTTGCACCTGAGCTCGGAGTTTTTCAGTATTTCATAGTGTTAATATTTAATAAAGTTTATATTTAAAGTGACAACAATTGTCGCAGTAGTTTTAGTTGTTCAACTTTTATTAAATGTTAAAATGAGCACTACAAAGCGTTTTACGCATCCGCATTTGTTTGTAGCTAAAATTTATAGTCGTGATCAAAAATCTGGACTTATTTTTATCCTTACTAATTTATAAATGCGAAGGTAACTCTGTCTTTCTGTCCGTCTGTCTGTAACCTTTTCACGCTTAAAGGATGACTTACGTTAGATCGGGTCGTGTCCGGCCCGGAGCTTCCGGTGCTTACTTTTCTATGACATGACAGGTGATCACGTGATGCTTTCCATAGAAAACGATGCGCCGGAAGCTCCAGCCTGGACACGGCCCGGTCTAACGTGAGTCATCCTTTAACCGCTCAACCGGTTTCAATTAAATTTGGTATGGAGATATAAAATAAATATTGTTCGTTTTCGAATCAATACTAACATTACATTGAAAACAATACTAATAGCTAATTATGAATCAAATTTTTATTTGAATGTTTCCTTTATTTTATGTAATAATTAGTTAACGTTTTAATTAAAACTAATTAAAAAAAGAGTTAAATTATTTTTAGCTAAGCCGTGCTTATCTTATAGAAACCTATCTCTGCCCAATTCACCGTAACCTTATTAAAACCTTTGTCCTTAGCAAAGACCAAAAATTAAATCCCACCGCGAACCCACGTAACTTCCTAATAATTTTAACCCTTTCTATTATCACCTGAACAGTGTTGCCACCTCAGCTTTTCTAAATCCCAAACAAACAGACGGTAGCTGGCAACACTTCCACAGATACATGCAAAAATATTAGAGGGTCGATGAACGTGACTTTGCATGAATTAAGGAATATTTTGCGTGAAATTTTGGCAGCATTGATTGTTTGTTCGCTTTTGACATTGTAATTAGAGGCTATCAAGTGAAAATTGAAACAATATTTTTTGTGGGTATTATTTATTTAAACGATTAGTAGTAGTAGTAGTAGTAATCACTTTATTGTACACAACACAGGTTTACAAAAATAAGTTACAGTAATGGAAGTACAAAGGCGAACTTATCCCTATAAGGGATCTCTTCCAGCTAACCTTCGATTAGATGAGAGGAAAACTCCAGTCAGGTCACATAGACAAACTTACGGGATGTACAGTAATATTTAGAAAAAGTAAACTAACGTATTGTCAACTCATAAAATACATAAATAATATTATAGAATAAAAATACATAAAATACATACTAGCATACATACATACAATACAATAAATATATATATATATATATATATATATACAAGTTTAAAGTAGAAATAAAGGTTTAGTACTTAACCAGATCACGCTGATTGGAAAGCCAAAGCTTCTTCAGATTAGCCTTGAGTGACGCCACAGACCGGGACCGCCTGAGCGACAGGGGCAACTCGTTCCACAACTTCACGAGATTACAGCTAGATCGTAAACGGTGATCACTTCCTTCAGCCAGATAGTTAAATCTTTCCGTTAGGTAAGATGGGGAACGGGGGTTGAAGAGTATATTGAACAGCAACGACACGACATGCACATCCCTGCGTCGGCGGATCGGTAACCACCCGAGCTGGGAGCGAAAGTTGGAGACGTGATCATATTTACGGAGGCCAAATATATACTTGATGCAAACATTTTGTAAACGCTCAAGTTTATCCAGCAATTCCTCATTAAGGTCCAGATACGCAACGTCACCATAGTCCAGAAGAGGGAGCAAGAGAGAACGGGCAAGAGTCAGTTTAGTATGAAGAGGGAGAAAATTCTGCAGCCTTCGAAGAGAGTGGAGGGATCCAAAAACTTTTTTACTCACCTCAGCAACATGGGGAGACCAAGAAAGCGTCTGATCCATGGTGATACCCAAATTTCGGACAGTAGAGAAGGGGATATTAGTCCCATCAAACAAAATGTCGGGTACCACCATGTCCGAAAGCTTGCCTACATAATAAGGACTACCAATGATAATCGCCTGCGACATTCTAGCATTGATTGATTAGTCATACAAATAATTTTAATTTATTAAATCTTATATATGTGTTATGTTAAACGTATTACTTAAACCTTGTTTTTGTGTATCTGTCTGTGTCGAGGTTGTTGCGTAAATTAAGTCAGCATCACAAGTAGTAATTAAATTAATATAAAGTCCTTAATTTAAAACATAATTAAATCCTACCAGGGTGTAAACCGTGTATTACTGGCCACCTTATTCTAAAAGGGCTAAATTAAGAATTATATTTATTTATTCACTCAATTCAAGAAAAAAAAATAGACCTCACCCAATACAGTAATTTTTCCACTTTTAAATTTATTCTAAGCTTAATGGCATCGTTCGCAGACGTTTCTGCTTGTTAAAAAAAAAATTGCTGAAAATTTACTTGAATTATGTGAATATTCAACAGAATCTCTTTTGGCATAAGATAGCCAGTTCTTGGTAAGTGGCCAGTAATAGACGGTTTACCCGAATATTAACCCAAATATTTTCATTGATTACTCTCACGTTTAGAATCATTAATTCAAACCGGATTTCAAGCACGCAAACAATCCAACAACACCCAAAAACTCATTGTGCCAGTTAAAAACAAAAGTCATAACAAACACGGAAGCCCAGTTCGGAGTTTTTACAATTTCATGGCGCTAATGAGAGCTATTGACTCAGCGAAAAACTTAAAGAGTAACTCATTTGAATACGTACAATCCGTTATTCACATCTTTTATGGTACAATACAATCGAATAGAGACTTTGTTACATGATAATACAGTTTCATTTTCAATGAAACGTAACGATTTGTACTCTCTTTTGTAAGTTGTTGGTTTGTTGCGTGTTTACGCATTAATATTTTTACAAAATGTACTGGCTGGTTATACAAAGTGATGCCTTATTAGTTATTGAATATGCTGTCATCTCTTTGTTGTATTATCTGTGGAGGATAACGTGTTTTATCGCGTTCGAAATTAGAAATTCTAATTTAAATTTAGAACATATTTGTTATTACACTTCTTGGTGTACTCCAAAGGTACTCCATTGGCTATAACGTCCAATTTGTATGACTTTCTATCTAATACTTCGCTTTTATAGTTTAGTAAACCAATTTAGTCCGTAGAAAAAGGCTAAATTTGAATCTCGCGCCTTGTCTACTGAGACTATACATATGAGTACATTTGCAAAGTTAAATAATGATAGTAATAAGTGCCAGAATACGACTTGAAAGTGCATTTAATTCAATAAACTTTAGTGCTGTAATTATGCCTAAAGACTTCCTCCGTCTCGTCTGCCGGATTAAGTGTGAGGATTAATAGCATCGGTCTACCATTCTCAAATACTTGGCAAGAGGAAATAAGGATTTGGTGAAGAAATTGGCAATCTTGCCAGCAATACATAGAGTTAAAGTCGACTGTTATAAGACATTATTGTATGTTTGAGTATAAAAAGGATAATTGTTATTTTGGCGTGACTTTTGCAAACATAAATTAAAAAATAGGCTTGTTTTATATGTACCAGGCTGATTTTCATTATATTTTACAGTTAAGGTTTTTTACTTAACATAAACTTACAATGTCAATAACAAATATACCTAAGTTATCAAACTATATTTAAAAGTAAATGGTTAAAAAAATCTCCTACACTGGCAGTTTTATACAACGTTGTGTGACAGGAACAACATAATATTATCTCGTTGTCCCTGTCACACGATATTATATAACGTTGTATAAACTGCCAGCGTGGGAGCACAAATCAAGGTAGGTAATTAAATTGACGGATTAAATGTATAAAGGTTTCTGTAATCTGTAAATGGGTTTAAGAGTTAGACCAAGAAGAGTCTGCAGAGATTTTGACAGCACACGCAGTGCCAATGCTATAGATTTTTCTTGGTCTAACTCTAGTTATCTTCCCATAGTAGTATATAATACAATAATAAAGTAACAGCCTTTTCACCCTCACCAAATTTCACATCAACAGATAAAAACAGCCACAGAAATATCAGCGAGAGCAACTATCAATACCAACTCTCCTGCGGCTGGCTTAGCATAAAAAACGTTCTATCACAACATAAGCAATTTTTCTCCATCCAATAACCATAAACACAATTCCTGCTCACTCCTCAACTCACCCTAAGCGGGAAAAAGAGAAAAATACATAACCTAAACTAAGTAAAAGAGGGACAAAAAACGAATAATTTTGCTGAAGTCTGCCACTCGAGTTTCTCTGTGACGTTACAGCAATAAAATAGTGCAATATTTACTGCAGTTTTTATGCTTCACCGCTAAGTTAAATGTAGTTTTGTTGTTTTGCTATTTGTAACTTTTACTTGAAGCTTGCGGTTCTTTTACAGCTTCTAGAGATGTAACTTTGAGGCTTCAGCTAATCTAGAGTTTTAAGGAGTGCTAAAGTTTGAGCTGCTTTGATATACTGTTTCGTTTTTTTTTTATGGGCGCTCTCAACGAGATGAAGTTTCATTGTACTTATATTTGTGTCGCTTATAGCTTCAGACTCGGTTAAATCCATTCGACCCTCAGTAAATATGTACCCTATTACCTTTTCTTAGTACCAAATACGCATAATCTGACAGATGGATTTACCCGAGTTTGAAGTTAAGCGACTCATTTGTTTAAGTATTCCATTTTAAGGATAATGATTGAATTTAAACTGTCGTGAGACATACTAACTTTCTTCTTCTTGGTCGCATCCATCATGACTATGATGATCGTGGTTGGTGGGTTTTGTTCGGGCACGAACACACTCTCGCCATCGATTCCGGTCCATCGCTTTCCTCACCACGTCATAGAATTTCTGAGATGGTTCCTCGTGCTGGTGAACGGCCCCGTGACCTTTTGCCATCAGTATTACCTAGTTATTGATTTCTAAAATAAAGTGTTATTTACTTAAATATACCCAAGATTTAATCCGAATTTTAAAGCTAGGTTACTTTACTTATTTAACATCAAACTTTTGAAATTACACTCTTTTTCAACTTCAAAACACAGCGAAACGGTTATCTTTTGCTCCAGCCTGAATTTTCCCACCTTCGCAAAATATTAAAAAATATCTCTAAAAACCGGTTTTCAATAAAGAAAGGAAAAAAAAACCGGAATGAGGCGAGTGGCGACACTCAAGTCGTTTAACTGTCGTTGAGAAGCGGAATTATGCGGAGTTTCGCACTTTGCAAATTTACAGGGGTTTTTAGACGCTTTAGCTGGCGTTTTTTTCATAATTAATACTTTTTTTTTCGTGTTGCTTTAAAAAAGTGGTGTGCTTTTTTATAAGTAAGTATTTCACAAGAGTTTACTGTTAAGCGTCTTTATTTGTTTAAAATAGGTCCACTTCCCGAAGTACAAAAAAATGTTTTAAAAAATTAATCGCTTATTTATATCCCTATTTTTAAGTGCTAATAAAAAAACTTCTACTTAATAATATCATTTTATGATCAGTTTGAATATGAACACGAATCGTCATATACCTAGTTTGGTCATGGACTGTCTCATTTCAAACATAGATAGAGAGAATCACACTGTCTTTGTCTTTCGCTAGTTTTTTTTTCTTCTTGTTTACTGACAAATTGGGTTTGCCAGACTATAGTTTATTGATAAACACAAGTATATTTCATATCAAACACACATACACATCGCACTTCGGTGACTTCGGTCAACAATTTACTTTAAAATCGACGACCCTTCCACAACTTATAACCCGCGGTATGGTATAAATAATAGCCTCATTAAAATAGATCGCGTTCAGTATTTATTGACGTATTGCGGCATTCCGCAGCTTTCAACACCTGCCATCCCCAGGCGGGGTATTGTGGGAGTACGAGTATAGGAGACCAATTCTGATTCAGTACTTTGTTAAGGTTTTCACCTCTCGCTGGTTGGTGCTCGTGAAACGCAAATACAATGGTGTCAATAGGCATATCGCTCTTACTTATTGGTGCGCGTTAGATGCCTAATGATACGACTTTACGTCGTCTCTAAGCAAGATGAAAATCTTTAACCATGCTTATGAAGCCGGTAGTCCTGGGTTCAAAACCGGTATAGGCATTTTTTTGTTTGATGAGCAAAGATAATGTTCCTCAGTCATGGGTGTTTTCTATGTATTATTTGTATTTTATATACTTACTTAAGTATTTGTATATTATTAAATATATATCGCTGTCTGAGTTGAGTAGACACAACACAGACTTTCTTAAAATTAACAATAGTCAATTTGTGTAAAGGTGTCCTGTCATAATTATTTATTATAAAAAGCAGAATCAGCCCCTATAGTGGTTGGACGCCGAGTGGTGATGATATGCTTTTATGTGACGTTGATAGCGTCATTAATGTCAGATTAATTGTCACGCTAGATAAACTTGATGATTTTGACTAGGGTTTGCACGACGGATCCAAAATGTATGGAAAGATCCGCGGATCCGGATCCAGATCCGGATAATTTCATACATTTCGGATCCGGATTGCAAACCCTAATTTTGACCATTGTGAAAAAGTAGTACAGTCACCTGCAATAATATGTGCCTTTTTGAAGGCCGCGAAAATATGTGACTCGCTCTTATGGCTCTAGAAACAAGATCGTGTCAGATATTTTTGCGGCCTTCGTTGCGTAGCATATTATAGCAAGTGACTGTACCTAGGCATATTTTGGTACACGGGTTGTTTGAAGTTGTGCTTTAATTTAAAGAAGTAGACAAGGCATAGCAACTTCATTGGTTCATGTATTGAATAATATTAATATCTGTAAGTATTATTGTACCGTTTGTGCCCAAATAAACATTAAAACAAAACATAATATTTTATATCCGGGATCTAAAGAATATCACATCATAAAGCGCTAGACCTTGTTTATTCGATTATTATCTAATATCTATAGCCAAGATAATTTACCAACAAACGACGATCGAAAAGAAAGAAAGAGTATTAAAATCCTTCTAATTAATACAGTTAGAAAAAGACGGGTAGTTTACATCGCGGGCGAGATACTGTCTCGCAACTCCTGTGCTATGCCGGTCAATACTCCTAAAATAGGCTAGTAAATTTTTTTTTGTCATTTCCCCTCAAAGTAGCGTACCGATTTAATACCCTGTATAGTTTGACACCTACTAGGCATGTACTTACAGTAAAATTAAAACTGTACATTAAACAAATATGTGATAAACAATTTTAGCCACATTATAACGTCCATACCATAATTACATCTGCGCATTCAATATTCTGCGGCGGGGCTATCACTCGTTGCCACGGATTAGTGGATCGTGCTCCGAAACTAGATGATTGCTGATCACCCGCCATTTTAATATATACGCAGCCACCGCTAATTTGGAACTATTCATTGAGATAATGATAATGCAAGTATAATATCTAGTATATTAGAATGAGAATGAAAAGATATTGCTATAGAGTTGGTGGAGATGCTGGGATGATCTTAATGTCATAGTCTTAAAAATATTGTATATAATTTTTAAGACTTGCAGAGTAATACCCTTATTCATAAAACTTTAGATACATGATTAAATTACTTAATTTATATTTTGTCTCTTTCGTACATAAGTGAAAATGACCGATTAAAACAAACGATAGCTAATTGAGATTGCTTGTAGCGCGTTTATGAAGCGCCAAAGGTGTATAATATATGCAAGTTTGAAGTCTATATTCATTAAACTCAAACTTAATCAAAATATTATTCCCCATTATTGAATTAAACGTAGCTAACACAAGGCCTATAAATTGAAAAGGTTTTCAATAAACCAAATGTAAACACGCTATCGCACTGTCCTTTCAATTTTCACACGGACGCAATGAATAAATCATTCACATCCAGAACAATGGGAGGCGTCATTTAGAAAAACAATACCTCCTTCGGAGCGTGAACGCTGAACGCTGACATTTCGGACAATGTACGACCAATGAACCGTCGGCGAAACGGTCGAACGCCGAACGCCGAATTTACGATTCGGCTTATCGTCCACGGTCCCTGTAATTCGATGATTCCAATTTTATTGTCCACGCCTCCGGTGTCGGTGAATAAAACGGTAATGAATTTCTTTTTTCTTTTACATGGTATATGAAGTCTTTGAGGCTAGACGGTTTTTAACTCGTTTGATTTCGGACAGTACAATTTAAAAGTAGTAGGATTAGGTACAAATAAATATCTAAATGCCGGTGATCTCGTAGAGGATGTTTCGTGTGAGAGAAAATGTTTTATTTCCATAAAATAATCGACAAAAATATAGTTCAAGGGGTAGGGGCCATTATTGACGGTATTAAAATAAATGTAAAACAAACGGGTGAAATAATTTGATTATAAGTTAGATTTTGACTTGCAAATAAGTCCACTAGATTTGATTACGCTGCACTATAGGTTAAAAGCTTCTCAAGTATGCTGTTGCCGTGTTTTATATAGTGGAATGTAACATTTTTATTAAGGGTCAAAAATTGAATGCTTCATATTTTAGAAAATGAATATGCTCGCAAAGTAGGGAGCTTTAAAAAAGAACGATACATATTGCAATAGGAGCAGCTTTGTCATACAACTGTCATAATACTCGTATATTTTAAAGTAAGGAATTTATAAAAAATATACCTAAGTAAGTTCGCTTAGCTGTTAAAGCAGCTTATTCGTACAACAATCATGAAACAGTATATTTTGTCCAATTTACAAACTCACACCAAAAATATGATGTGAACGCAACTCAAACGGCTCAAACGCAAGTCCCAACTATATGAAAGTATAATTCTTTATCCAGCTGAAATCCGGCAAATCCTCAATTTGTTTCGCAGTTCCGTCGGGGCCCAATCTCCGGCGCTCATTTTTAAAGCATTTCGATGAAGCGCTGTCTGCTAGGCATTTTCAGTTTAAATCTTTCAACTAAGAGCCTGCGTCTGAATATTGGTTATATTCAGGATTTGAGTTAGACCTAGGTATATTAGGTACCTATTTATGAACATTTATGGACTTGGCAATAATTCTAGGGAAGAGAGAGAGAGAGAGAGAGTCTTTATTTGTGAAAACACAGGTACAATTAATGATCTTATATTACAGTTTCGTAGTCTCACCATGCTCTGCCAATAGTGGCGTACAAATACTATAATACTACTTATAAACATACAACATGCATTATTTTAAAATTTACAATTTGTAAATTAAATATTAATCATTAGAACATAGTCACAAAATTTAGAACATAATCATACTTAAGAAATAAAATTTATACATACATTTAATTTTCATTCAAATAGTCGCTTATTTTCAACCGACGAAAAAAAAACGGAGGAGGTTCTCAAGTCGACGCGTATATATATATTTTTTTTTTTATGTATGTCCACGCATACATTTATACAGAGATGTTCGATTTTGATAATTATATAATAACATTTTTCGATTAATAGTGCAGTCAGTTGTTTCTTAAATTGTGATAGTGGTAATGTTTTTAAACAATCAGAAATTTTATTATATATTCTGGTTGCCATTCCAAAAATGCTTTTCCGCATCAATGTGGTGTTCCGTTGCTCATTGTGCAACTTCTGGTCATATTGTGATCGCGTTGGATATTTGCGACGATGAACTTACGTTTCTCCTACGATTTCTACAACAGCGAAGCACTCTCGTACCTAAACTTTTATTTATACCTATTGCCTTTTTCGCTTTAGTCTACCTACCTAATACCATGCGTGTGACATTCAGATTTTTCCCAAGTTGTATGGCTACTAGAGGAGGTACTTACTACATAATTAGTCTAATTGAACTGTGGCATCTACTGTAGCCGATTCGTTGTTTCTATCATGTCAATATTAAATTAAGAAAAGGTTTATGAAATCCAGGACGGAGAAAGTTCTAGATCGATCGGCAGCTTAACAGTATTGTGTGGCTATGGCCACAATATTGGGTTGTAAAAGGTCACATCTAAAGTCGGTTTGTATGGCGCTTACTCCACTTTGGAATACAAGTTATTGCAAAAGTTCAAGTTGACTGCGTTGAGAGGTTGCGAGCAAATTGAAACAAAGAAATAACGATTAAGGTTTTACGTAGGTATAAAAGGTGAGTTTTATGTTTACCTATAATAAATATGTAGTAAGTATTACCTTATATTTAAGCTAAATCTCCAAACATTATAGAAACGTCCAATGCTGACGATATGTCTAATTTCTACTTATACTTTAACTATTGCAATGGACATTTTATTGTAACTTCCAATCACGCGGAAAACTATATAATTACTATCACCACAGAACGGTCAACCGATCGAAAATTGCCAATACGGTACGTTTAATCATACAAAACGTAATACCTCTGATCGCTTTGCCCCGCCCTCTTCAAAATCCCTAAATTCCAATTACTAACTACACATGCTGCGACACGTCTGGCTCGGTCAAACAAAACATTGCAATCTGATAACCTAAACGCTCGTCAGCTAACTGATGTAGATTACATATACACCGGAATATAGCCACGAGGTCGATTGTACTTTAACAATTTGTTATGGCTGTGAACTGGTTTTGATACGACCCTGAAAATCGTCTTGGTATCGGCTTGGTATTGGTTTTTCGGTAGGCTCTCGGGTGGACGTGCGTTTGCTGACATGTGATCCGACCCGGTCTCTGTAAATCGTACAAGTATATTTACTAAGTATTATTATGATCTGTGGCCAGCCTGAGCGATCAACACGACAAGCATTTGTAATGTTCCCTAGAAGGGCTCTCATTGACCAAAATGATTTGAACCCCGAATCATACGTATGTACATAAGCTATAGGGGTTTTGTTAGCCCGGTCAGAGTTTAGAACAGTAATTAATGTGTAGTGTTGACGCATAATATCTTCATCAATGAGTGTGCTCTGTCTGAGGTTAAAGCAAATATGGTCCGTCCGTCTGCACTGATTATGGGTGCAGAACATTGATTGGTCCCGACAGTTTCTATGTTTAACAGGGCTATTTTAAGCATTTAAATCAACGCTGATAATCGGAGTACGTGGGATCAAATCCCTTGAAACTAGTTTTTATTGTGACTATATTGATATTTTTCTTTTCTCTTATAAACAGACAGGATTGAACTATGACTGAACGTAAAATATTTTCTCATTCGTTTTGTCACAGCCTGCAAAAAATTGTTATACAACTATTATTTATGACATGGAAAGCTGGCTATGTGTAACTAATGTTTATTTTTTTTTTTTTTCAGGTATGTCAAATTGGACTGCGTAAATACAATGTAAATAACTATTTTCCTTATTATGTTTTCAAAACTATGACGTGCAAATCTGCCCGCACCACACATGTTGTATTTAGCCATAAAAAACTCAGTCGGTTGGTTACCGTATTATCCTCTGTCAACAGTATTGGATTAAAACTGATTTTCCAATTACTATTACAGTGGGTATGCGTGGTGGAGTAGAATTTGTGTACTGATAAATGTGAGAAGAATATTCTAACACCATGCCACGTAGACTAAGCATTAAATCTATAAACCGTCGCATCTCAGACGTGCCGGCCCGACCGCTTAGTAAACACAACCGTGTGCTAACGTGCAAATACCGCAGTTACGCGAGTTTGAGCCGATAGGTGTCTACTCGTATATATCCGACCGGTTGCGAAAAAGAGATTTCTTCTTGGTGGTTCTTCTTCCGCTGTTTGAGGAAGTTGACAATTATGGGTAGCTTGAACTCTGAGCTTCTTGAATGCTGGCTTCTAGAATGAGCTTGTTCACATTTTGAACATCAACCGTCCATGAGATCATGCGCGCATGTCTTCTGCTTCTCTGTTCGTCTGTCTTGGTGACTGTTGTGGCTTTTTACTATACCTTCGCTACGTTCAAAGAGCTGGCGGTCGTTTAAATATGGTCCTCTTTATCGGTTTCGATGATGGCGTCGGAAGCAGTTCATTGCATTATTTTAGCGAAGACCTTCATGTAGATATGTTATTGACAATATTGACAGTCTTATTGTTATATTGAGCTCCTATAATTCAAACTTTAGTATCACCAAGTTACGCTGCACCTGCTGCAGAATCCGAGAAACCCTCTAATGTGCAAGCTGCGTGCATCTCAACGAGACATGCAACCGCAGCAGCCCTGCACACATTACTCACGTGTACTACACATGAAAACACATACACATAAATACATACAAACAGACGAAACACATGTATTTATATTATACTCTACTATTTACGTGTATGTGTAGTGCGATTGGTACAAAACTACAATGTATCGGTCTATTTGGCTGTTGCTTACTGCTAAATATTATTCGGTTAATATGATAGCTGTCGGCTGGTACTCGGTTGGTTAGACTAAGTAGGTATTATCTCTCACCATAATAAGAAGAAGAAAAAAATCATCTAAAAACTCTATTCTATTTTCCTACGGGTCTCCTATAAACATAAATATACTAATCATTTATTCCGATATGTGACAGCTTCTTATTAAAGGCTCTACGAAAGACTAGCGCTATTTAGTTTGCGTCGGGAACAGCGACATCTTTGAGGTAATTTGGACAACAAACTAAACATACTATACAATACATATCGGCTCGAACAACGTCCTCCTTCCCAAATAATTCCCTTTTCATAAAATAAAATAAGAATGAAGCTTCTCTTGTATGTGACGTGAACATGTGTCTTGGTACAGACATTTCAGTACCAGTTTCTAAAGTAAATTGAAATTATATATGTTGTGCTACAAATGTTACGTCAATATTAAACCAACCAAAACATCATGAAAACTGTGGTAAGTGTAGCAACACGCAATACAAGCAAATCATACCTAGCCCTAGTCATACCCTTGTGTGGTAACTGTCGGTTTAAATTATTGGCAGCTGGCTCCAAGACTGCTTATGCGTAATTCAGACCCTAGACGTAGGTGCGAAAACTCAATGGTATTTATCGCAGCCGCGCTTTTTAATATTTGGTCACAGATATTCTTAATAAAAACTTGATTCACACAAATAATATTCAACGAGCACTTAAAACGTTAATCACAAAAAAAATATATATTCGGAAATAAACCACAATCAGAACACAAATCTCATATTTCGCAGCAAAAACTACCTTAGAACACCAGCTACCCAATACTGGTGACAGCCAGAAGAGGGTTAAAACGATAAATGCACATTGCACGTTCGTACCGTCCAGTTTTGTCGCCATATCGCCTCTGTTGTCCCTTATCGAGGAGATACGTGGACGAAACGACCGACGCGATTTACAACCTTGCGGGACACCCTGGGGTGCTATTCGATCCCCAACTACGAGCAAGTCTCGGAAAAACCAGTGTACGTACATTTTCATGTAACGCATTGTTGTTATGGGGCCACGGGTCGCGTTATACTGGAAAGCTCGAGAATTTGAGTCGGCTAAGTTTGTGGAACCAATGCAAATATCAGTTGACCTCGTAACTTTCAGAATAGCTGATAACCGCCAGTTTTATACGATATGAAACGGAATGCCTTTTGCGTATTATAAGGTAGAAATTCCTGCTTTGGTTTTTTTTTTTTCAATAAAGGAGTCTTACAAATGGTTTTCATAACTTCCAGGAATCCATGATTTTTAAGACTTAATTTTGTACAAAATCCAAAAGTATTTATTATTTATTTTGAAATGAAAATAAATCAAATGAAATGAAATGAAATGAAATGAAAATGTTTATTTGGGTAACAAACAAATTACAATTACAAAATATGGCTGGAATTTCCTAGTAGATGATTACATACATCTGTGTCAGGAAACCCCGGTCTTCCATTTGAGGATTCCGTATTATTTATTCTGGGACTTTACTTAAAAAATCAGGAAAGCTGTAATTTCAGGCTTATTTAGTATGGAATAAAATAATACCTAAAGGGGCCCACTGATTAACAGTCCGCCGGACGGTATCGGCCTGTCAGTTGTTCGGAACTGTCAAAATTTTGTTCTAACTGACAGGCCGATAGTCAGTCAGTCCCTTAAGATATGTATTTCGTAAAACTAAACATAAATACTACGCAAAGCTACGTAAGAATACAATTCAAACTAGAAACTATAATAATTCTTATAAGAGTCTAGGAAATTTTGCACGGGCAGTCAACCATAGACCGTTCTCCTTCATTCAATTTTAGAAACAAATATGATTTCCGATTACAATCCCTAATTTACCGGTGCGCAGTTAACGATAGACGAGTTAGGGGCTGGCGTTGGGGGCCGATTAGGGCCCCAAGAGGGTTCCGCTCGATCGCGCCGGTATCGCTTACGGCATCTTAAGACCGGGCTGAGGTTTCTTGATGGATTAGCGCGGAATCTGTGTAGTTAAGAGTTGGAAAACATGATGTAATGTAACGCAAAATGGGGGGTTAGAGAACTTCACTACACCTTATAAAACAAAGTCTCCCGCCGCGTCTGTCTGCCTGTATGTCTGTTCAAAAACTACTGAACGGATTTTCATGCGGTTTTCACTTATCAATAGAGTGATTCTTGAGGAAGGTTTAGGTGTATTAAATCACTATTTTAATATTGTATAAATTGTGTCTATATACTAGGGATGTACCGACTAGTCGCCGACTAGTCGGGAAAGCAGACTATCCGGCCACATTTGTAGTCGGCGATTAGTTCAAAAATGGCGTTATGGCAAAAATGGCCGATTAGTCGGCACTTTATTAGTGAAAGAAAAACAGAAAAATAAGAAATCAACAGTCAATATTTACCATATGTTTTATGTTTATTTTACTAAAATACCTATTCAGGGTGCATACGAAAACTTTTGTTCATATAATTGACCGTTTGATCGTTATCGTATGTTGGTGGGCTGGTGTTTTCCTCTACAGGTCGATCTCAACTGATTCTCGTGTAATTTCATGTGCAAGTTCTATAGTTATTTTTTTTTATTAGTAGGTATTCAGTTTTTGTTTTTGTTTTTTTTTTAATGGTGGAGACATGAGGAACTATTAATGTTATTGCAAAATTTAGAGACTTTAGTCAGGGCATGTTGCTCGTAAAGATGCTGACCACAGGGGACAGGTTCTTAACTGGCGATTATGTACGGGAAATAGAGCCTTGGAAATACCTCCTACAAGCTGTACTGACGGTCTGCTCAGGATCGCAAAATAAAAGAACTAAAGACAGAAATTAAACGAGGATTCTTGTGATAGGTCTTTGAACCTGTAGAGAACACCTGTTAGCCAAGCTAAATTATGATGAATAGCGCATCCAAAGGAGCAAAACTATTGTTTTTCACCTGAACTTATACGAAACTAATGATCTGGCCGACTAGCCGACTAGTCGGCCGACTAATCGGCCGTTCGAGTGCCGATTAGTCGGTTAGTCGGCTAGTCGGCCAAATCAATAGTCGGTACATCACTACTATATACCTATTTTGCCATCATTTAGCTATATTCCGAAGTATTCGATAACTATTCAACTAGGACAAAAAGTTTATGTGTTTGCACCATTCGTATGAAATTGGAATCCTATAGGCTTTTACATGCTCCAAGTAGCGCGAAACCCGAGTAATAACGGAATAACCAATTTAGTCTGTTTCTAAAAATACATTTAACATGTAAACTGGCATTTATAGTCAGAGCTATCTGGGATTAGTGTCAACACATTTTAAAGATTAAAGATTCACTGCAATCCAATTGAGCGGGCCACATTCTGCAACCAAACATCAAATTCATACACAATCTGTTCGTAAGCTTTTTAGATGTCAACACCAAAATATCGCCTCTATCGTGTTGAAATTAGGTTGAGTGAGCCACTGTACCCGGCCTTTTTCTACCGTGCCACTGTCCCCTTCTTGACCCTACATTTAGTTATGAAACAGATGTGACGTAAAGTTTGATAAAATTTACTATAAACCAATAGAATTTTTTATTATCCTCAACAGGACATTAAGGACACTTTTGTTCCGGTTTTGGAATATCTAGCTCGGTTTCACTTAAATACCTAAAGTATTATTTATTGAGGACATTGGGCAGGGCGAGGTATGTTAAATATCAATCAGTAGTACTGGTAGTGTCAGAACACAGTCCGAGCTAAGCGCATTATCGCGGGCTACAGCGGCGGCTAACGACGCGTCAGGGACATTTGCACTTTGACAAATTGCGCTCGACTGTACCTAGAGCGACAGTAGGGTTAAGTTACACGGAGCTGGCCAAATGGGGATATGTATTAATACGTGTAGATAAATTAGAAAAAGGCGCCTTATGCTGTAATTACTTCACAAAAATGTTTTAAAGCTCACATATATTAAAATTAATACTATAATCGATTTAGTATATTTGGGAGATTTAAATGAGTTTGAGGGGTTAATATATAAAAAACTTCTATTGTCTTGGTTATAAAAAATCATATTTTTATTACTTACTTTAGAATCTGATTGTCAGAAACTATTTTAAATAAGAAACGTTACGATACCAGAATAACACTAATAACACTATATTAAATAAAGAAATGTAATTAATTACGGCTATAACACTCATTTCAAAATTTTAAAAAAGGTAATTGTTTTCAATTCAGTCAGTGGTCATTTATCCCTTTTTTATTTAGGTTTTGTTCAACAAACAACGCCACAATTTTTCTAATAACAAATCCAAACGTACTGCCAACTCAAGCGCGCAGAACACAAAAAGTACACGTCCAATTCCCCATTTTAGCAAAATCATTCACCCTGTACACGCATGGCTGAAATACACGTTTCAATTCGTGAAACAAATTCATCTGACACTCTTCAAAATGTTTCAAAACCCATCCGCCGGGGATTTGAGGCGCAAATCGCTCCGGGCACAATGGAAGGCGAAATAATGGAAAGTTCACACCTCATTTCATTGGGGAGTTATGGAAACTAGACCTTTTGGTAAGTGATGTAGCGACAGCAGCACAGAGTTAATGATCACGGCCGAAAATTGATTCATTTTACTTTTTTTTTTGATAAGACAAGAAGGGTTGTTTATTAGGGTTCCGTGCCCAAGGGGTAAAAACCCTATTACTACTACTGTCCGTCTGTTGAAACAATTGAAATTTTCACAGATGATGTATTTCTGTTGCCGCTATAACAACAAATACTAAAAACTAAATAAAATAAATATTTAAGTGGGGCTCCTATACAACAAACTTGATTTTTTGCCGTTTTTTGCATAATGGTACGGTACCCTTCGTGCGCGAGTCCGACTCGCACTTGGCCGCTTTTTCATTTTATAAGCATTGCATTCGTTGCACTTTTAGGGTCGTTGATCAGGCAAATGAAGACACAAAATATTGCGGGTTTGCTGCAGAATAAAGAGTTAGTACAAAACATATACCTCAATAATTATGGTGTTTAAAAAGTCTCTACAATTCTGTCCCTAGAACTCTGTAAAGCTAGATATCAAAGTAAAAATTTAATTATTCTCATTTCTCTATTTTGACTTAGGTTCTTACGAGTCACAAACCGAAACATTACTTAATCGTAGCAGGTTATATATACCCTAATGGTACCTATACCTATTTTTATATGACAGTTTTTAAGTAATAAGAAGAACGGGTGGGCTTTATTAACTGACCCTATATTTCTGACACTTGCAAAAATGCTCACGAAGCACGTTCCCTATTAAATCTGTCTAGTTGAAATTTTTCTACAATCTCGCGTCGACTGTACTCCTCGCAGACGTCGCGTTTCCTACAGTCTGCATTCAGTTATCCGGCGCGCGTTTATCTAAAATTGATGTATTATTTAACTTAAATATACGGGTACGCTACTTGCTGAAAGTGAAGTTGAGAGATTTATTTTTTCGTATGGTAGTTTTACAGTCGCTTCAATCATCGAATTTAAACTGTTGTGAGACATACTAACGTTGAATAACTATACGGTTTAGACTCAGTTGTTTTAAGTCACTCAAGTGAACAAGTGAGTCTAAACCGTAAAATTATTCAAAATTACAGTCGCTTAATCAATTATAACAGTAAGTTATTACATTACAATATAGATGAGAAATTTAAAGAAAAATACAGTAATACGCGTTTAGGCTTACAAAATTCTGAACAGCCTGCTATTTCGAAATTAAACATTCGTGAGACATATTTTAAACTGTTTAGACGACAACGGTTTCACTCACTTGTATTTTTGGTCGCTATAAAAAACACTAAAAATTCAAGTGAGTGAAACCGTTGTCGTCTAAACAGCCTGCTAAGATAAGATAAGATAAGATAAGATTTCTTTATTGTCAAAGCTGTGTTGGTACATAGGTCTTATAAATATTACAGAAGTCCATCAGCTTGCCCATTTCGGGCGTACAATTATAAACTAACCTAATGCATGCAAAAAAAAACAAAAAAACAATAACAATAACATAACATCATAACTATTAATTGTCTATGTACAGAAAATATTCATTTAAATTATAGAAACTTTTTGTTAACAGCCATTTCTTGAGCTGGTTTTTATAACTGATACCCTCTTGGGCCTTAATATATTCAGGCAAGTGATTAAATATTTTTATTCCTGAGGCATAAGTGCTCTTGCTTAGTATAAAACTAGACGATCTAATCGTACAAACATCATATTTGTATTGCAATCTTATATTATTTTTTGAGTCACTTTTTTTAATAAATATGTCATATGCTAATTATTGATCGTCGAGAGCTTAGGTTTCTAAGCGCCACTTGCACCATTCCACTAACCCGGGGTTAAGCGGTGGTGCAAGTGGCGCTAATTAGGGTGTTTATCTGATAACATAAACGAAAACAAAATACGAGTAGAAATGGCAACTTTTTGTTAAAGAATCGATATAATAATAAGCACGCTTTTCCAATTTTCATACTACACACTTATTTTAAAAGAGCTGTCCATCACATAACAACAAAATATCAAATAAATATTTTAGTATGACTATCTATGTAGGTACCCAGTTATTAAATTACAGATTTGTATAACTTGTTTTTATCCAGTTAGTACTTAAATGTTACAATAATCATTATTTGTATATTACATCTAAAATTTCCAAATATAATTTAAACTCTCCGTCCATATTATTAATAGGATAACAGGATAAATACAGGCAAAGTTTATAATTGCAATCGCGCAGTTCGCAACTAACTTGAATGCATGGAACCGAGCTATTTACTACAACATGCGAACTGTAAATTGAATTTGAGAACTAGTTTTAAATTATCATTTTATTGTGACAATATTTGTAATTATTGTCTGTTAAAAATAAATAGGACACTTAAATACATTAAAAAACACCAAAACAAATACCTATGTTTATTAGAAAAATAAATGCCAGGTCCAGGATTCGAACCCAGGGCCATCGGCTTCGTAGGCAAGGTCACCACCGACAAGGCTAGATTTAATTATATGTATTGGTGGAACTGGGATATCAAAGATCGATGTCAAACAAATTAAAATAAGAAAAAACATTCATAAAAGCATACTTAAAGCCTAAGAAACAAACAATTTTTTTAAATCATTCCTATAAAATATACCTACGTAAAATATAAAAAAGGAACCTCCCTAACTCGTTACTGGTTAGGCATATTTTTTTTCTTCCCCTCATCACTTTAACGTAAAAAGACCTAATATAAATTCTCCACAAACCGTGTGGAAACAAATTGTCAAACTGTTATTAAAGTCTATAGGTACCTAGATTACCTATTTCCCTATTAACTTCAAAGCTCAAACTGCATCGTATTCCTGTCATCCGCGTAACTATTTCTTCCGCAATTAGTGAACACTAATTAGTGTATTTAGTGTTAAGCTGTTTGCGCGCTGGATGCGTATTATGCATACGCGCGCGTTATGCACGCTTACGGCTTGCTGATGTGGGGTAAACGGGTGACGTGGGATTACCTGCAGCATTGAGTTATGGTTACTAATTTTCAACAATTATGCATGTACTGATTAAAAAAACTGCCTAACTATATGATATTATAGTATTTGCTTTGTGTTTTGACTAATTTATAAATAAGTATAGTTAACTTATTGATGCTTCAGTTAACAAAAAAACTTTGTTTATTTAGTATTAGCGATTGAATCTTTTTATTTTTTAATATTGATATACTTATAATGAGCCATAAAAAAAATACCACAAATCGGTTAAAAACGGCGGATTTAATGCTAATTGGTTTTAAAATAAACGGGTTATTCACGTAATATTAGTAGAAAATCGCTCAATATGTGTTGATATGTTTAGAAGATTTTCAACGAGAGCACTGTCTCTAAAAAGTGCGCAACGCGTTCTGCGGACTCTACGGACTAGAGCTCGGCTCGGGCTAATTAATTTTCTCTAACAATCAACCGATAAAAGTTAGAAACGGCAGAGGAAAAAGTCCATCCTTAACTTATTATTACATAATTTGCATCCTTCCTTGCGACAACAAAACGTGCTTAAGCCGCCTGCACACTGTCCGACAAACACATAAACACCAAGCCACAAGAAAAGTATCCTTAGCTTATTATCAATTTCCCCAGTGCGAATGAAACGTGCCCCAAGGGCTGCATTCGAACTTGCAAAGCCGCTACTTGATTCGATATTTATTTCAGTGCATAATTATCGTCTGCGCTTATGGACCGTACGTCTCATTTCAGCTTGAGAAAAATGCATTCAGTCCGTCCAGTTTATCCGAATGTTCTTTACAGGACGCATTCTCAACCGATTCTCGTGAAATTTGGTGTGCAGGTTTAATGATCAGAATTGTTTTTTGATCCAGTTCTACAGCTCACATAGCCACTATAAACATGTTAACGTAAAAACCCGTTCTTAGTGAAAACGCGTTTTCCCTAAAACTAGTTTTCATCGAGGCAACTTGCGAAAACTAGTGAAAACGCGTTTTCACTGAAGCGATACGGAAAACTAGTTTTAAATAGGGAAAACGCCTTTTCACTTAAAACTAGTAACTTACATATCAGAATGAACTTGCAAAACCGCAGTCAGCTTTCTTTTAAAACGAATACCAAATCAAGATTACCACGTCCGAATGCCACCCCTAAAGCCGGCTGCTCACTGTCCGCCGTCACGTACGAGGAAATGAATTAATTCGCCGCAGAGATTTATTACGCGGGTGTGATGCGACTTACGTGTGTGGGGGGCTTTATTAGTCTGGGAGATTGCGTTTGTAGTTGCGATTTAAATTTTAAGAGGACTTGAATTTAAAGTGGGTTCTTTGGTTGTTTTATATACTAGTATGTTTAAAACAGAGCTCAAAATTTTAGTGCCTATGACGTCAAATCAGACAAGGTTATAAATAGTTTTTTCGTAAACAATTACCACTTATCAACCACATACATTATTGCACAATAAGGGAATTATCATAAGTCTAAACCTAGAATAGCCTAATATGTATCATGTGATTATTATTTATTTGAATCTTCAGTATTGAAAAGTGTATCCCACCTGTAAACATGCAGCGATATCTGCAGGAAAGACGTAAACGAGTTAAGCATAAGCATACCTACTCGTGTAATAAAATTTGTGTGACCCAAATGCCTTTCTGTTCATATCAATGCCAATCATAGGACGATTGTCGATGATAAAGACACTAAATAAAAGCAGTAAATTTTATCCATTTTCATATCCATTACTCACTCTGTTCGATTACCATAGACCAATATCTCTACGAAGGTACCACCAAACTTTACACTCTAAAGCAATTTTACGAGTTTAAGCAACTTTATAAGGTTAAGCAACTTTATAAGCTGAAATGCCTATAAAAAGTGCGGACCGTTTACTGCACAACTTTTTATTGGCTCACCGATATTCATATCCATTTGTAACTTTATAAACTTCGTATCTAAACAAATTATTTGTACAAATATGAACCTTACTACACGCAGTTACAGTTGGATGTGGGTCAAATATAAATCAAGTAGTAAGAGTTTTGGTAAATTGTTGCTGAATATTATTGCGATGGTAACTGGGTCGCAACACTCGCAACTGACTATTGCTTCTTTTCACTAAAGGGTATTTTTTTATTGGAAATACATGACACTTACGACCTTTTTGTAATATTACAGTACAAAGGGTGGTAAAACTTTGGCTATGTCATTGGAGTTTTTGAGTCTAGGGAATATGTTGCGTTCACGCTATGCCGCGAGTAATGTACCTAATGGTATTTTCCTTAAAATTGTCCACGATTTTGCTGTTGTCATAGCGCCGTTTTATGCCAAGATTATTCCCAAGAAGCTACAAAATATTGGTTATCATATTTAGGACTAGGTGATACTTTTGGGAACTTGAAATTAAGATACAAATTTTGTTAAATCATTATCAATAAAATTGTTGAATGATTTTTATTCTATAAAATGATATTTTCCAAATGCAATATGTTCTAGGACTTACAGTCCAATGAAACAGAATCACCTCGATTTAGCCACTCATTTGATTAATTAACGCACACCAGCAATACAATGATTATTTAATAACCCTTTACTCACAACGCATTTCGCGGAACCACAATCTGACCAAAATCGGCTCAAATGAGCCCCGCCATCATTCAGACGTAATGCTAATGCTGCTTATTTATTGACGGTAATCCATTATACCACAACCAAATAAAAAGACCCCTCCACGCTTAGAAACCTTACTAATATACGTGTCATGTTATATTAGACGATAGAGTACAAGCAGCAATTATGTCAAGGAATTTCCGAGCGTTCAAAACAGAAGAACAGCGGAGGTCTTTCTTGAATGGCCGCGTGGAGCTTCAAATAAGACCCGCTGAAGTGGTCATGTCTCCCACGCTTTCCAATATACATTGAGCTCCCCCACCTCTCTTGCTTAGTTAATTTAGATAGCGGCCAGGGTATGTGGTCGTGTTAAGTGGGGTCTATCTTCGCTGGGCGGGTGGAGGGCTTTCAAGAAAGGATGCGTCTCGACCGCTTCTTGAGAGTGTTCACTTATGTTCCGGTAAAGTATACAGGGATTACAGGGGGTATGAAAGTAATTAGTTTTGCAGGTACCTTTTGGGGATGTAATCCTACTGAGTGAATTATTCCTCGCTAATACTGTAGCTTAATGTAAACTAAGTGTTGTTTAATGCTAAATACATTTCAACGCATTGAGCAAACCTTGGTGATCCAATTTCCCATTTTTTTATGCCCACCATTTTTTTTCCTTTTTGTGCAAATTTAGACTGAATACAAAAATACACACTAAAGTTAAAATTATATTAACTTAACTCTCAAATGTATCAAAATAAAAACAACGATTATTTTTATAAATAATTCAATGTTTTTGATTCTAAATCGATTTATATCAAAAAGTCTCTAAAAAGATTCAGTAATAAAAACCTTCTACATTCGAAAACCTACTGTGATTATTTTGTCTATGTATTCCAAAGAAATTAGTGAAAAAAAATACCCATAAAAATTCGGTGTGTCCTGTTAGTCTGCTTCCAGCAGCAACGGACAATCACCATGCAGTCATAAACTCAACAAAGGCTCCACATAATTTACAGCCATACATTATATGCCAAATAAAAAGCATTTTCCCCCCAGACCCGCCTCTTCCCTGTCCATGGCCCGTGAATTACTTCCCTTTAAAAGCTTCACTTGTAAACGACTTATATCTCATTGACAGGATACGTGTTCATACGAAAATGATCCTTAAGAACATTGGCGCTTACGTCGTCAGAGGGCCTACCAAAGTTCTCAAATTGCGGGCATCTTTCCCTGTCACTCTGATTACGCCTTATTTGGAGTAAAAGAGAATTATACCCGGAACTTCGGTGTTCACGGTAGGCTCTCAGCCGTTCTTTTAGTATTGTAGCTTGGTAATTAAAGTCGTAAACGCCAATTGCACTTGGGTCGGTTTTTCTGTGGATTTTTCCAAATATACTTAGTATTTTCTTAAAGTTGGGTTGGTCGGATGATCTGGACGGCTTAAGACGCACTTACGGCTTAAGTCAGGGGCCATTACGCCGCCAAATGTCCGATGCTTGTAGGAAATTGTTTGTTTTGTCAGATGCATGTTCTAGTGACGGACAGGGGTTGAGCTTAGGTTGGGAGAGAAAATTACAAAACAAATATGTAGTTGAAAAAAAACAGATTTTGTTTTTTAGGTACCACAATTTTATCAACGTGTTTATTGAAAGTACAATTTTACCAGCGAGTTTTTTTTTATATAATTTAAAGTTCTAAAAAAAGAAGAGCACCGGCGTTTTCTGTTAATTTCAGTAAATTGTATTTGATAACAATTTTGAAACGATTTAACTTTTTTATAGGAAACAACCTTATCACCCGTTAATCTGTAATCAATATCACAAGTACCTATATTTTGTCGAAATTATAAACAATTATATCAAGAAACATTCGCAAACGACCGGATTAAAATAAAATGTCTGGCACAACATTTATTATCCCTATTGAAAAAACTACGAAACAAAAAACCCACAGAAATAAAAACGACAACAAACCAACACGAATAAATTAACCCTATTCATCGCGAATAAAACTCCACAGGATTAACCTTTTTACAGACATGTCACATACGCAACTAAAATGTACTAAGTCTACTTTAACTCCATTGCAATTTCAACCATAAGAATGCTTATTAAGACTCTAATTACATTGAGTAATTTTAACTTTGTTATTCTCAATAGGCTCCATTTAATTTACAATGTCGCATATTCACGTGCATTGATTTAAAAGTAATCTTTATTGTTTACATATAAGGTCGCTTTTGAAATGTAGTTGGTAGTGAGATAAGAGTTTTGGAAAGTAATGTGGAGTATGTGTCGTGTAACAATGTTTGCAAATTAAATCTTCTGAGCGAGCTGATGTGATTTAGTCGTCTGGGAGTAAAAAAGTCGACGGGAAATTTTCAAAGGTAAAGAATGTTTTGTAAAAAGAACTTTTTGACACGGTCTTGTAAATATGCATTAAAAAGAGAATTAAGTTTAGCAGTAAGGTTTTTATCTTAATGTTTGCTTTATATGAGTATTAAATAATTTATGTAATTGTAAGTTTGAGTTCATCTTAGACCTTCAAAATTAGGTGTGGAGGTAGATTTGTGTAGTTACTATTTAAATAAAATCCTAACAATAAAATACAACCATATAAACCATACAAAAAATCATGTGCACAAACCGAATACACAAGAACATTATATACATATACTACTTTTCTCTTTTGCATACATACCTTTACTTAATCAAATACCCTTCGATATTCAATAGGCAGAAGATTGGGGGATCGTCAATTCTCTCTTAATATGGGCATGCCGATGGGCACTTGGAAGAGCAGATCCTAAATACGATTTGGGATTAAAACGTGCCTGGCAGTAAATATAGCGAGTATAAAGGGATTTCATACATTTAATTGCGTTGAGGGATATAATAGATTTATACCTTAAATCGGAAATGTATGTGATACCGCTATATGTCAGGTATGCTTGGCGTTGAAGGAGCATGCGGTCCGCTTGGCATCCTAAACCTAAGAGCAATTTCACATTGTTTGATACGATAAATATCACAAGACAAGAAGTAAAATTAAAAAAGTGCCTTTTAACATTTATTAATTCATTTAATGAATAGTGATACTTAAAGTAGGCTTTATAATAATTGGTCCAGTTTTCTTACGATGTTTTATTTTGAGTCAAGAAGAATTCATCTCTAAAATATAAACCATAAGAAAATTCACATTTTAAGCGAGCGATTTGTACTCGACATAATATAGAAACACCCCTCTGACTGCTTTAACCAACTAAGCAATCAAAGCTTGCTTGATCCATATGACAGCATTTTTTTCTCTTTTTTCCATCAGTAAATACAGTCAGACCACGTTAAGTTTTCATACCAATTGTTACCTCAAGTAAGATGCTTATGTGTAGGGATATGTATGCATTATTACTGCCAAGTTAGTGCAAAGTTAGCATGGATAGAGTTTAATTATTTTAAACATAAATAGTTCTTACCACATTATTACTAACTACCAATAAAGCCAGCTAATTTGTTCCGGAAATAGACAACTATTTCTTTCAACCGGAACCAAAGGTCAGAGACAAATGAGAAGGCGGTACGGTTAATGCCCGGGCCCGGGGCCATTCGGAGGCCGACGTTAAAGGCTTTTTGGGATTCTTTTTGCCTGCCAAGCGTATCAAATGTGCATTTTAGTTTCATTGTAGGTAAAGTATCAGTCATTAATTATGTTGCCTAAATGCTTTGAAGATGATTGACGACCGGTCTGGCCTAGTGGGTAGTGACCCTGCCTGCGAAGCCGATGGTCCTGGGTTCGAATCCCGGTAAGGGCATTTGATATTTGTGTGATGAACACAAATATTTGTTCCTGAGTCATGGGTGTTTTTTATGTATATATGTAAGTATGTATTTATCTATATAAGTATGTATATCGTCGCCTAGCACCCATAGTACAAGATTTGCTTAGTTTGGGTCTAGATTGATCTGTGTAAGATATCCCCCTTTTTTTTATAACTTATATTAACTCACATTTATATACGGGTCTAACAATAATACGGGGGTAGTATGTGTTCAAAACGCGAAAGTTTTAAATATTTAATATAATCTGTCAAGCCATTTCCGTCAGTAGAAAAGAGCGGTAAATTTAAAAATCGTCCCATAGATAATTTTAATTTCGCGCCTTTTTTTACTGATAAAGTTGTTTAACCTGCTATAACAACGCAAAATGATGAATATAAGTACTTATCTACTTAAATAAATATCACAGGCAGTAATAGAGACATTTTAATAACAAAACTTCCGTGAGACACAGACATATCAAATATATTAAAAACTCGACTTAAAATACGTGAGTGACCCGTTTTTAATATATTTAATAGAGACATTCTATATTTTTATTCAATATCATCATTCTAGACATGGAAGAAGATAATCTATCCTTCAATTCGTAGTTTTATTCGCACATGATATTTGACAGTACAATTTCCTTCCTTTTCACAAAGAAATCTTTTAAAACAATAGACGTCTACCGATCAAAAATGAATAACAAAAGCGTTCGGCAAAAATATAATAGAAAAAGCCCCAAAAAGTTGTCCCATTTTAATAAGAAAACGCCCCCTACCGTCAAACAGATCAAACATTGTTTTCCGGAGTTATTTTATAAGACTGTCTCGCAGAATCCTCAAATACTTTTAAAAGATATTCAGCATAGGGCGAGAGGATTCCAATTTAAATGTGCATTAAATACAGCTCGTGTTACAAACGCATAAGGTATATTTTTGAGGAATAACAGTGAATACAAATTTTCCGCAGATTTTCAATATAATTGCAAGTTTAAAGAGTCTACGTAAGCGTCTTAGAGCCTATATTTACTTGACAAAAAAGTTTATATTCTGATTTTAAAATTCTTTGGTACAGCATACAGCTTAACAATGCATTTAAGAGAGTATCTATAATTATTGTCATAAAGTTTATTTTTCCATGCAAGTTAGATTTGTAAAGTACCTTTAAGGAAATTTTTCTGTGTCTGAATCTTGCCAGATGCGGAAACATGAATAGCTTTCGCATTTGGTGTCGTATTTTTCGTTTTTTTTTGGTATTAAAAAAATTTACACTTTCTTTGAAATATACAACCTACCCATTGTTTTTTTTAGAGTGTTACTACACCAATCGATCGACATCGACATGGAACAGTGACATCGATCGATAGTTTCTACCTAGACAAATCGACCGATTGGTGTGGTAACACCCTTAGCTAGGGATGGAATGTTAGATAATTAGTGTAAGATTGTCCCCAAAATGTTAAATAATTCTTTATTATTAACATAATGACATTGACAGCAGGTCATATAAGCAACATATCATATAACACTGTTTTACTTTTGAAATAATTCCTGGCACATACCTATTATTGTATTTTTTCTTTTTCATTCCTTTTTTCTTTCTTTAAATTTCATAATTTCCTTAAGTATTACATCACCTATTAGTTTACATTAGTTTTTTCTTAGCCTTTAGCCTAAGAATTGCGAATCCGTCTGCCACGTCACAGGCTTAGCCTAGTGTGGTTCTTTTCAAATAAATAGGTATTATTCTTATTCTTATTTCTGATGTAGTATCTATTAGAGTACCTATTAAAAAAATGTTATTCATCATATTATCTTCTCAAGTAACCCTAGTAGGTAACCTCTTATTAAACTTATTAAAAAACAACAAAACAAATAACACCGCGGGGCACAAAGACCTAACATTTTTACTTTTTTTTATCACGACTCCCACCGCGCGGCCCGCGGCACATTCTTTCAGCCAAGCAGCTCAAAAATGCTGGCAACACTGCCATAAACGTCCTATCGGAGAAGTTTGACATGTAACGCATATTATGGGAATTAGATAACTGTAATATTGTAACATTTTTGCTTGGAGGCATTCCGGCCATTTTGTTTTTTGCCTTTAATACTCTTTTGGAGGCCGGGGGCGTTTGCTTGTTAGGATTTTATTTACTGTGGAAATGTAATAAAATTGGTAGAATGAGGTAAATATTGATGCTTTATATGAGTTTATATGTTCGAAGATATTTACAAAATAATTGAAAAAAAGTACCTACCTATCAATAAAACACCATTAGTAGAGAATAATCATCATCATCATCTTCCTCGTGTTGTCCCGGAATTTATCCATAGCTCATGAGAGCCTGGGGTCCGCTTGGCATTAAAAATACCAATATTTTGGTTTATGTGATTTACGTAGTTTTATTGTACTAATTCTCTTATTTATTTGTTTCAGGTACCTACTTAATTCTAGCCATATGCAGTATGCACCCTTTTACAAAAGAAGTAAGTTTGCTAGGTTGGTACAATATATTTTCTACATTATTTTAAAATGTAAATCCTATTATAAAATGTGCTTTTACTCCTTAATAATAATAATGGTCCTTTTCATTTATGTCAGATGTTTTAAGCAGCATCTTGGTGACGACACTTTTACTCCATATCGCTAGCAAAAATTTCGCTTTTTAATAAAACTGAAATTATAAATAAATTAGAACCATTAAAATATGTACGTGTATTTAAACTGGCTGTACAGGATACAAAAGTAAGAGTAATTCAACCCGCACTCTCGTTATCAGCATTCCGCTTGGCGGCGCCACTGATGTCTTTATTGGCCATTATATTTATGCCACATCTTGACTTATGTAGCGGGTATGATAAGGGCTTTTGTTTTTGAAGGGAGACATCGAATTGCATAGGAGATTGGTTCATAGAAAATATATGTGCTTATTTTCTATGAAACAATCTCGTATTCAATTCGAAGAATAAGAATGAATATAAAATTACGTTATATACGATAACTAACGACCCGCCTCGGCTTCGCACGGGTTAACAAATTATACACATAAACCTTACTCAAGAATCACTCTATCGATAGGTGAAAACCGCATGAAAATCCGTTCAGTAGTTTTTGAGTTTATCGCGAACATACAAACACACAAACAGACAGACGCGGCGGCGGACTTTGTTTTATAAGGGTAATTTTATACAGTAATAAACTGCCGTATTCGAACTTCAAGATATTCACAAGAGACGACACGTACTAGATTCATTCTAGATACGTTATAGTTTAGATATCAACTATGTAGTTCTCTTTTGCAGCGCAATTCGGGCAACAATGTCACTTTTAAGTTAGATAGAGTAAGATATCTATTAGATGTGAATTGGATCTCTAAGTCATATCCTGTGGAAATCGTTCAACAGTATCTCCAGAATCGCGCAAATGTCAAATTTGACAGGTTAGATCTTAAACATATCGTTATCGTATCTTGGTGATGTCTAAAACATGTCTAATAGATGTTTCAAAATCCGAATCGGGCCGAAAGAGAACTATAGCGTAACCCTTTCTGTATTTAGCATGTGAATAGCATGATACGTTACGCATTGTGCTACGAATTATGTTTTCGCTATAGGTACACGACAATTTCACTTACCACGAGCTACGCCGTAGCACCGTAGCACCTGTGTGTATGTGCGTAAACGCATGAAATCCCCATTCTGATTTGAATTTTTTGTTCTGTAACTGTTATGGATTGATCTGTCAGCTGATAAAGTGTCATTTTTGGATCAGACTCCATGAACAGGCCCAAAACAAAAAAAAATCTTTCCTTTGGCAGTCGTGTAAAAAGTAGGCCGTGAATTATTTAATAATTATAGTTTTAACACATTTTAACGCTAACACATAAATGTAAACTACAATTCACACATGCATAACAACGGGAATTGAAAAGGTAAACTCTCAAAAAAAATTAGAACTCGATACGACGTAGTTCCAATAACCAATATCCAACATTTAATATCGAAATAGACAAATTTACACGCAACACATTTCCAACTAAACTCCAATTCATTACCTGTAGCGTAGGCAATAATTACTCTAACATTAAATTACGGCAACATTAGTCCCGCGAGTCACATTGCCGGCCGCAATTGTAAATTAATTCAGTTTTGTTCACTAGCGCGGCAATGCGTGTTTTTGCCGTGTCGTTGTCATGTTTCGTGTAATTTGTTGGGTTTTGACATATGTCGGCAGTACACTGTTATTAGCCAAATGCCCAACAATTATGCCAATTACTATAGTTTGTCAAAGGACTGTCTCATTTCAAACATAAACAGAAAACCATACTATCTTTGTCTTACACTAGTACTAGCACCCAAAAGAAAAGGATGGGTTTAGTTATTTGGTCTTATTTACTGACAACTTTGGTTTGACCAACTATATGTCTTAGTTTTAATTTTCCACGCCTTGAAATCGGGTTTTGGTTCATTTATGCGACAATACGTGCTTTGTCTTTCGGTAGATATCGCTTTACGCCATCCCAAAGGCGTGTATACAGGGTGATTTCGGGGTCGTGATCCAGAACCACTTTTTCTGACTCTGTAAATGATCCACATTATCATATGGTAGTATTTGATTAAAAGAGAATTACTTGAATTATTCTTATGTTTCAAGTAAAATTAATGTTATACTAAGTAATTATGGTCACCCTATGACTTTTGACATACGCTGTATGGAAAGCGACAAGACGTCACATTGAGTAGGGTCACCAAATTGTATGCAAAAATGTTTTTTCCTACTTGTCATCTGGAAAATAATCATCATTATTGGTGATAAACAATAATTAACAACATCATTAGGCTCATCTTTGGATTATGTATGATGTCTGGCTCTCTTGCTCCACGACCCCGAAATCACCCTGTATATGAGGGAAGAAATGGAAAGATTTGCGAGGTTCTGGTAGGCTTCCATAGCTCAATTGGGCTACGCACGGATTGCGGAGGTTGCGGGTTCAAGTCCTACCGCAAGCGTAATATTTTCCATTTTATCCTTTAATATAAAAAATGATATTTTAAGTGATTACCATAATAATTTCCACAAATGACATGTCGTACAATCGTACATCGCCTAATCATACGTCGCACTAACAATACTTCGCACGAGCGTGTGTCGCACTAACAATACTTCGCACGAGCATGTGTCGCACCAACAATACTTCGCACGAGCATGTGTCGCACTAACAATACTTAGCACCAGCATGTGTCGCACTAACAATACTTCGCACGAGCATGTGTCGCACTAACAATACTTCGCACGAGCATGTGTCGCACTAACAATACTTCGCACGAGCATGTGTCGCACTCCAGTAGTAAACTCAATGATTAGGCATTAAACCTAACCTGTAAAAGCTTCCTCAATATCGTAAGCTCAAACGTCGGTGTGTTTAACTTAAGGGGCCCACTGACTAACAGTCCGCCGGACGGTATCGGCCTGTCAGTTGTTCGGAACTGTCAAAATTTTGTTCTAACTGACAGGCCGATACCGTCCGGCGGACTGTTAATCAGTGGGCCCCTTTAACCCCATAAACATTGTTTAAGCGACCTCATCGCTCGTCAACCAACACCTAAAATAAAAGGGATGACTGGCGTAAAAGCTGCCAGTAACGTCATAATTGCTTAGAATTTTCAAGTTATTTTCATAAAATCTATGAAACATAATGAGAATTTCGCTACCTATCTATTGTATGATATTACAACATTGCCTCGATCGCTGAAAATTTGAATCTAAGGGCGTCCGCTAGATGGCGCGGCAGCACAGAGGGCGCGAACCACGTTCGACGTGTTGCCTCCCTGTCACACTTACGTACGAATTCACAAGTGCGACAGAGAGGCAACACGTCGAACGTGGTTCGCGGTACGCCCTCAGAGTGGGCGCACGCACGCGGGTGCCATTGTAGGTAAAATCCGTCGCACGAAATAGTAGTTTGTGTTACAAGGGATCAAAATGATATATTTCCGTCAAGGGCGTACATTGAATCCTGAATGAAGCGATGGATTCTACAATAGAATCCCGAACGTAGTGAGGGATTCTAAAGTAGAATCCTGAGCGTAATGAGGGATTCAACAGTTAACGCCCAAGACGAAATAATTTTGATACCGTGTGACACATACTGCTTTTCACATCAACTATGAGGAAAATAAAAAAATCTCAGTGTTGACACTACAGTGTTGCCACTTTTTAATTTCTACTCCTTTTTTGCCAGGCTGTACATACGATTTTCATAGTTAATTATATTAACATTTTATACTGGCAATGAAATGTCCTTGAACAGAAAAGTGCCACTTTGATCCCTCCTAGCAGGGAAGAAAAATCAATTTTCTGATTAGGTGACGTGAAAAATATTTTTCGTTAACCCGCTCCGTGCAACCGCGCCCACTAGCGGACGCCCTAAAAATTATATATTACAATTACATTATATAGATACCGGCAGACACAGACTGTTTAAACCGTTGAAGGTAGAAAAATTGGAAGGTAGCTACATCTTTTCTTCAAATGTTGCAGGACTAAGAAATAAAGACAAGACACGGGGTATACTATAGCATACTGCTATAAAAGTTAAAGCACCCGGCAATTGGTTATCCTGCTATAAATACCTGCTAGATGTTTACCTATATGTCGATCAAGAACGATCAAGATTGTATTTCTGTCATACAAATAAATGGAGTCCTTCTAATCTAACTTTGCACCGTCATGAACTGAACAAAACGAGAGTGTCAAAATTATAAGCGTCATATTTTCATAGAAATTTAACATTAAAGAGGACATTGTCATTGCGAATTCCGCGCAGAGTTAGCTTGGTTCGACACTAAATACAACTCCATAGACATATTCTCTAACCGACCTTCCAAATTCAAACTCATCGTTCATAGTTCGAGCCGAAAACAAAAGAATGACTGGCACAAAAACGGCAACGCCATCAAGACGCCCCATTAAGTTGATGAAGAAAGTATTTTATAGCTGGCAACCCTAATTACACAACGTAGCGAGCGGCAGATGGTTCATTTGATTTGTGCAAACTCATTCAATGGATGAGTTCTGTCAAATTCTTGATAGCTTATAGCTTTATAGCTTATAGAAACCAAAGTCACTTCTATGGAAAATTACGTACCTACACATTTACTCATTTTAAGTGTAGGTGAAGCTTTTTTAGAAACCTAGACTTAAATATCGGTATGATACCAAATTTATTTCAACTTATTTGAGAGGATTATATGCATTTTGAAGCATGATAACGAACGAATTTAAACGGTGCGTCCAGTGCGTCTCACTTGCACCATAGTTATTATGTACCATTGTTAGTTGTAAAATCATTGTTGTCATATTTTAAAAACATGCTTATGGTTTCTACTTATTAAATATGCTAGTTAGCTACATACAATATATTAATTACTAATCAATAAAATTCTAGGTTCACTATAGGTGAAGTACATACAATGTATTACGATTTACAAATATGGAATGTTATGCCAATACATTTAAACAACGCAAGAAAGAACTTGTTTTCATTTAAAAGACTTTCTGTACACTTTTACTCTGTAAGTAATTATTTCGAGTTTGATGCGCCATAAGACGATTGTGCTTCTCGCTTCCTCATTCACGAAATGACAAAGACGCAGTCCACTAGGGCTGTAAAACAGCTGTTAAATGCTTAAAGCGATTTGCATTGGAAATCTAATTTTTAGTGCGTTTTCATCACTGGACTTTTGCCTTTTTATATCTCGCGAAGGTATAAAGTTTTATTTGACGTAATTAAAATGTTTTTAATTCAATTAAATTTTACTTTGTAAGTTGCCGACTGTCAGTTTGTATTTTAGCAGATCACATACCGAAATTTACAAGGTCAACGACGATATTTGTATGTATGTATGAAACGCGAATGTATGTATGTATGTCACTTTATTGCACATAAAAGAGTTTACACAAAAAGACAAATCAAAGTAAAAGATATGAGGCGAACTTATACCTCCTAAAAGAGATGGCTACCAACTAACTTTTGAGAAACATGACACACCTTTGAGACATTTTTTACGGTTCCGTACCCGAAGGGTATAAACGGGACCCTATTACTAAGACTCCTCTGTCCGTCTGTCACCAGGCTGTATCTCATGAACCGTGATAGCTAGTCTGTTGAAATTTTCACAGATGATGTATTTCTGTTGCCGCTATAACAACAAATACTAAAAACAGAATAAAATAAATATTTAAGTAGGGCTCCCATACAACAAACGGGATTTTTTTGCCTTTTTTGCATAATGGTACGGAACCCTTCGTGCGCGAGTCCCACTCACACTTGGCCTGTTTTTGTTAGCACAGTAGCGTTTGGGTGATATATTCATATATCTATCTGTGGCAATACTAACAATCGTCTACCTCCTTTAATATCACTTGGTTACCGCAATCTCTAATCCGAAACTAACTCCAAATCATGGTATAATAATATACTCCGCCTGGTACTCCATTCCCGTCTTTTCTAGGTCACCTAACTGACACGGGCCTACGTCATCATGCGACAGCGCTATATGATAATATGCGATAGCGCTATATATAGCGGCCATGTTGTTGTGACGTATGCCCGTGTCACTCTGGGAATGGAAGACCATGTTTTATTAGACTATGCTCCAAATCTACTTCGAAGTTAAATCCCAAGTTAATTTCCAAAAGGGAGTAACTGACTTACAATAGATGGCGGTTACGACCTTTAGTTATAATTATAATAGCATTGTGCACTGGAATGTCTTCGGTTGAACATTTAGAATATTCTAGATGGAGCACAATGGTGTTAGGCATTATAGTTTAAGTTTTAGTTTAGTTTGAAACTTCTGAGGTACGTTAGTTAATTCTTGGCGTCTAAAATTTACTTGTAACCCGGTTATACTAATTTAATTTTGTCAAATCGAAATTAGTAATTAATCACGAAAAAAAAGTCTGTGAATTATTTACAATAACCAAAACACTTTACTATGTATTTTCCGATCATTCTTAATAGAATTCTTGGCACTTTAAACTACGAGTTGTTTGAAATTACCTTGACACGCTCTTATTCTCTTAACAATAAAGTCGCGTCATGATCATTTTGAACACCTGGCCCGCTTAGCAATTTCTGTTGCTGACTGTACAATGCATACTAAGGCCCATTTGCACCATTCCTCTAACCCGGGATTAAGCGCTTAAACGGTTAACCTGGTGTCAAAATGTACTGGTAACCATGGACACGCCAGGTTTAACCGGTTAACCCCGGATTAGTGGAATGGTGCAAGTGGGCCTAAGCAAAACCGAATCAAACAAACGAATAACGCTCCAACGATCAAGTTATTATTAATTTCAAGCAAAACGAAATCATAAATTGGAACTCGAATTCAAAATTCAAACTTGGAATTGGAGACGGTCCGGCGCGACGGTTTGAAATAGACCGGAAATCGGTGATCGGACGTAGGCAGGCCGGACATTGTCTTCCGGAAGCGGACGAGCGTGAGGGACGGCCCGGACCGGAAATAGCGTGTGTTACCAATAAGAGCAGAATGGTGCGATTAAAATTAGCAGTTGAAGGGTTATTTGGTGAGGTGTAAGGTGTAAGTGTAATGGTGATAATGAACCTACGAACACAAACAAAATTTACCACAAAATAAAAATAAAAACCTATGAAATATTATAAACATGAGATGAGAACCACCTGACTGTCCATTCAGAGGTAACAAGGTATGCGTAACAAACCCTATAGGCAAAGAGAATAGATAGTATAGAGGGGTCCTGTCATAGTAAATTTTGTAGTCACAGTAAATTTACTGCCATCTATTGACACACGACTAAAACTCAAAATGAAAACTTATAAAATTATCAAAAAAATGTATGTTTATGGATAAATGATTTTATTATTTTTATATCATTTTGACCCATGTTCATTCACTGATATCTATGTGTTAAAATTGTTAAATATGAAACGGTGTCGTCAACGCCATCTAGCCGACCATAGGCCAAAGGTGTGTGCGCCATCTATCCGAGAAAAACTTTTTCTTGATTTCCGAGGCACGTTTTTTTCTTAGACTTTATTCATCTTATACGGAGTTACATATGTCTTTGCTATAGGTAAGTAGTATATAAAAATCAAGCTGCATAGTGTTTAGATTATGATCATGCCAAAAAAAGGAATACCTGCTTTGCTCTATGCTTACTACGCACATAGGTAAGCTCGTATTTGATGAATAATTATCCTACATAAATCTGGGTAGGTACAATAGGTACATCTTCAATAACAAAACATTGACGACCGGTCTGGCCTAGTGGGGCCCTGCCTGTGAAGCCGATGGTCCTGGGTTCGAATCCCAGTAAGGGCATTTATTTGTGTGATGACACAGATATTTGTTCCTGAGTCATGGTTGTTTTCTATGTATTCAACTATTTATATTATATTATATATATTGATGTCTAAGTACCTACCCACAACACAAGCCTTCTTAAGCTTACTGTGGGACTTAGTCAATCTGTGTAAGAATGTCCTATAATATTTATTTATTATTTATCATAGATATAGGAAGTATCTGAGCAAAACATATAAAGGGATCAGGATTTAAATCAACCATAGGACCACTTTATTCACTTACATAGACAAACCTTGCTAACTTTCTTTTTTAAAATATTAGGCGGCTTCCGCGGTTTAAGTTCCAAAGTCAATAAATACCCTACGATAGCGATCGTCTATTATCAAGTTAGCAAGTCTGAAAAAGGCATGCGAAACAATACCGAGGGATAGAATTCAATTCGGACTCACTGCCAAGACTGTGATTCTCATAGCTTACCGCGGACATTGCTTTAAGTCAACTTAAAGAGACACTTGAGATTACAAATAGTACTAAGTACACTTAGCCTTAGCAATCTGTGCTTGAGATCAACTGAGCAGTTGGGATTGCGAGATTTTGTTACCTCCTCAGTAGGGAATGCAAATCGGTTATTTTCGGTTATTTTTTGTATGGAAATTATCGGTTATTAACCGAAACCGCGGTTATTTCCATACAAAAAATAACCGATTTGCATTCCCTACTCCTCAGCAATTTCCAACTTTAACACAGCAGCTATGAAAGGCATGTCAAGATTGTTTACTATTTCTCTAATACTAAAAAAGGAGGTTTACGGCCTTTACCTCTCGTGAGTCAATAGATATCTTGACTTTAAATTTTGCGCTAAAATACATAAAATCTTGAGGATTTCTCTGTCATTTGAACAAGTTTGGCTTAAGTAGCCAAAAAAATTCACATTTCTTCATTTTGTTATAAGTAATTGAAAATTTGATGACCTGTTGCAAGATTATTTAATTTATTTATCCATATACCCATGACATACCCAACATTATATCGCTTTCGGGACTTTACAGATTTCGAGTGCAACCTTAGGCTGGTTCAACTAAGAATTTGCGTTTGGTATGCAATGGCAACATCTGCGAAGTTCCTTAATAGCGATTCAATATGCACATAAATTTGTCTCGACTTCTGCATTGGATAGGGTCTGCGTTTTGTGAGATCTTGCGTAATCTTTAGGCTGGTTATTCTTTGCGGCTGATAGGGATTTCATTTTTACTTTTAAATGAAGTGTTATATGTAGGTATATATATATGCAATATAATAATGTCTAAACTGAGTAATAAAGACTGACTTTGAAATACATTTACGACAGAAATGCGTTTCAGTTAAAGATTTTGTATTTAGTTGTATCTTCAACTATGGTTTTCTGATATGCTTAATCGATTTACTGTACCTGTAGCCGGACCAGGAGTTGACACTTGACGTTCACGTTAGGGACTGCGTAAACTCAATCGCAGTCCATCTCGCTGGGGTGTTAGTGCGATAGAGAGGGAATACGATCGGGTTCACGCAGTCGTTAACGTAAATGTCAAATGCCAACTCGTGGTAGCCGTGCTAAAGTTTATTAAAATTTAGACTCCGGTTTGACACAATAATCATTATCTTTAACATAATAAATTTTGAAGATAAACAAAAACCTATAGTAAAAATATAAAATATATAAATGCTCAAAATTGCATTGCTGGCTAACCAAAATAATATACACAGATAACAAAATGCAAAGAAACTTCACTCTCCACTACACAGCTTCAAATCACAAAAACCGTTGAGAGCGTATTTCAACCGTTTTCAAACGGACGCAAATAGCGAAGGCGATATTTTCGCTAGCTTTTCTACCACGGAAACAGCCTTCTACTGTTCGAACTTTATCTACGAGAGGCCGATTATATTTTAACATTTTGGTACGAATTTCACCTCGTTTTGATACGACCTTGATTTGGGACATCGGCAATCTCACGGGCAATACATTATGATACTCCTGTGGACCTAACCAAGATGCCAATAGATTGTGCTACGAAAACGAAACGCTTTCTGTTTCTCTATCATTCTTCCATATTAGTGCGATAGAGACAGATTGCGGTTCGTTTCGTTTCTTTGCGAACGATTGTCATCTTGGCTAGGCACCTTCATTGTACTTCGTCAGCACCTATCAGAGTGAGCCGCTGCAGTTAACGTCAAGGTCATATTAAAATAAGATAAAAACCCGGGGGGGAGGGTTTTCCAGCTGCGATCGCGCCATTATGTGCACTTCAGCTCTTTCGTGGTGCGCGTGCCGACGTCGCTGCTGGAAACCATCGCGAGCGCGGACTTCTGGCCAAAAGGACCTACACCAGCAAGGCTAATATGGTCGCTTTTTAGGGTTCCGTACCCAAAGGGTAAAAACGGGACCCTATTACTAAGGCTCCGCTGTCCGTCCGTCCGTCCGTCCGTCCGTCTGTCTGTCGCCAGGCTGTATCTCATGAACCGTGATAGCTAGGCAGTTGAAATTTTCACAGATGATGTATTTCTGTTGCCGCTATAACAACAAATACTTAAAAGTACGGAACCCTCGGTTGGCGAGTCCGACTCGCACTTGTCCGGTTTTTTATCATCTGTCACCATGCCTGTCACGTTCTAACACTTCTAACAAGTATGAAGGTGCGATAGTGACGTATGACATGACAAGTGATAAAAATGCGACCATGATATACGTGCAGAACTGCTTCAGCAGAAAAAAACTGTTGTTTCGCCAAAATTACTTTTAGTTTTTAGATTGTTTATTAGGTATGTATGTTAGTCCGAAATGGACTGTCTATGGGCCTTTGTTGCCTGACAGTAAAAGATTTTTTTTTAATATCAAATTGAAAAAAACAGAATCGTCCTCCGAATCGTCATTTCAACTCGGGTGGCTCTTTGAGTAGTGTTTAATACTAAAAGGGCTTACGGACTTAAATGGTACAAAAGACTTAGAGCCTTTTAGTTTGACGGGTATGCGATTTGTGGCTTGGCTTTTAAGTTTTAGTTTAAGGTTTGTGGATGATATGGTGTCGAAATTTTCCTATGATTTAAAATTCTTTTGAATTTTGCGTTCTTTATAGTACCTATAGGTATTTTGTAGGCTATTTCTAAAGGGAGGTTTGTAATTTACAATAGGAGTAGCTTTACAAAAAATAGGAGTAGCGGACTTCTGTTAAAGTGAATTCGTACAGCGACATTTTTGTTCCATTCTCCTTATTATTGGAATAATATCTGAGAGACCATATAAAACAGATAAAAACTCAAAAAGACCTAGCTAGATCGATTTATCGCCCCCGAAAACCCGCATATAGCAAATCTCATCGAAATCGTTGGAGCCGTTTCCGAGATCCCTGAAATATATATATAAATAAATAAACAAGAATTGCTCGTTTAAAGGTATTAGATTTATAAGAAATAGACGTTTATAACAAATGTTTCATATTGTTGGTAAGTTGTATATTTAAAAAACAGACATTAAAAACACGATGTTTACACTAAAAGACAATTTAGATTTAGAAGTACACAAATGTTATAACGAATAGTTAAAAGGTTATAAGTTTTAAGACTCTTAGTATTTAAACGGTACAAAGTTTACTTACTAAAATATCCCCTAGTTTAATTGTATTTTCCTTCCAATTTGCTTATCCCGTGCATTCCTTTAATCTCCTCAAAACTTCGTCTCGTCCAACTTCGCCCTCGCTGTTTCTAGATAACGATGCACTGTTGGGCTGTTAGTTTCGTATACATTTTTGGTAACGTAAGTTTTAGCATGTAAGAAACCACACTATAGATTTTTTTTTCTCTCTCTCTCTCTTTTGTAGTTTTTATGTCCAGGAGGTCGATTCTGACGGTTTTTGATAAGACTTTGACGATCGTCCTCGGATTGGCGAGCATGTCACGAATCTTATCCATGCTATTATACAAGTTACCGAACACGGAACTTTTACGTCGCGTCGAGATGCCTGGTATAGAAGCACTGATCATGAAGCATCAGCTAAGGTGGTGTGGCCATGTCGTGCGTATGGACAATAAGAGACTTCTTCTTCTTTATATTTAAGAGCTGCGTTCTTGTCGGTGGAGCAATCTCCAACTCGTCCGGTCCTCTGCCAACTCCTTAACCTACTGGTATGACACGACCTGAACCTTTTTTTTTATTTGGTTGAAATAATTTATTCTCGGTCTTCCTCTTCCTCTCTTAATAAGAGACTGCCCAAAGCAATATTCTACTCGGAGCTCTCTTGTGCAAAATCATAATCCGAATAAAAATTGTTGATGGAGTCGCCATTGCCGGATACGGCAAGGAAGGAAGAGAGATGACTTCGAAGTCAATAAATAATAGCATGGAAAACACTGGTAATTATACCACCAGATTTATATTTTCACCAACATTAAAATGGTGAGAAACGTTTCTTGATAACAGGTTAGGAGGACACAAAACGAGTATTTAGAATGTTCGTTACATTTAAATTATTAGGTACCTTGTAAATTTAAGGTTCACTTTACAATAAATTAAATTCACTTAACGAATAACTTGTGAATCATGATACTTATTCGATTATGATGTACTTACTCCAAAATTGATTTTGTAATTAAATATTTAATTACGATTATGAAACTAACTAAAACATCCAAACACCAAGAATCACACAACAAATGTACCATTGGCGCCCATTTCCCGTACCAATTACCCAAACTGCCAATTAGGCCAAGCAGAGCTGAGGCAAGGAAGGCATTACTCATTTGTAAGGAAAAAATCCATGGCACAGAAAATGTCGCCAATAGTGATGGGGCGGTCATGGGAACGTTTGTGGTAATATGGGTCAAAAACGTTTGGGCACACAAAACAAAAAACAAAACAAAAGTACTTTTTCGTGGGCTTGCCCAGGGTTTGTATAAAAACGTGGGCCGTGGATGTAGCGTGCGCAGCAGTGGGGCTCCGGCCTAACTGTCAATCAACCAATGAGTGTCCATTTCAAGTATGTAAAACATAAAAACTGAGTTAACGATTAAGATGCAATTTTCTAAGATGCAAAATCATCATATGAAATTGAATTAATATAAAGTTAATAGTGTTAACACCTTGTATTAACTTGCCTAGAAGGATAAAGTAACCTTGAAAATTAGGTGTTAACACATTAATATAAAATACAAACGAAAGACACTTACCTAAGGATAATATTGTAGTAATCCGTGCATGCCTTTAATAATAAATCTCAGGTACCTACATCAAAACAGAATTATTACCTTATATTTTAAAACCTTATTATTCATAAAAACATCAAGTTTCATCTGAAATAATAAACATGAACAACGCATGTTTATTTATGAATGACAAGTAACTAATTTAGATTGTAGTCGTATTCGATAGAAATCAAAAATTGTGACACAAAAGACAGTTACACAAAGCAATGATGATATTTCAGGAATATTCCCGGAAATAAGAAAACATTCCCATGTCACGTCACTAGCCTCCACTATCTGACCTACTTCCTAGCTCAACGACCTCAGTGTATACCCGGCATTATTTTAAGGCAAGCCCGAAATTCACACTCCCATCTTCCAAGGAATTCCAACCTTATCTCTATTATCACAAAGTCTATATTGATTTGAAGGTATGTTAATTTAATTTAGGAATTTATCTGGCGGATCATGAGTGTAAACTTTATGGTGTCTTTATTGTGCGTATGTGAAGGTATTAAAGGATACAGCTGTTTGTGTCAATAAACGTGAATATTTAATTTGGCTTATGATTTATGGTGGCTATAAATTAGAGATAGTAAATGACAGTAGTTTATTGCAGTATGCAGGTTTGTGTTTATTTTGTGGAAGGTTAGAACTGAACTGCAAACTACGATTTACTTGACTGCCTTAGGCTAGATTTGAACTAGGTGGAATAAGGACTTAAACTGAGATAAAACTTCAATTTTTTTTGAGGTAAACTTTTCTTTTGGCGGGAAAGTACAAACGACAGGGATGAGCGCAGGAAAGGACAGGCTTTGTTAATTGACTTTTAATAATCATTTTGACAAAGAACTTACAGAAACAGTCCGGCCTATTCGGATTTCGAGATAATCACAAGATCTTGAGACGATTTAGAGATCAACTAGATCTACATTAGATATCGACTAGATGTGACTTGGATATCTAAGTCATAACTTGTCGAAATCGTTCAAGAGGACTTCCAGAAACGCGGAAACGTCAAATTTGACATATATATCTATCATACAAATATCTTTAAATTATCCGCATCGTAACTTGTTGAAGTCTAGTAGAAATCTAATTCATTTTCCGAATCGAGCCGAGTCTCAAGTAAAGAAAATGGTAAACTAAAGAAAATCCAATTAGCCGTCCTAAAGAAAAGATTTTTGAACTATTTCTATCAAAACTAATTACCTATTGGTATCAATTTTTTTTGTGTAGAACTTTCATCAATCAAAATATAATCATCAACCAACACACAACGAACTGCCTAAAACAGAATAAATTCAACAGCCGTCTAATAAAACACATAAAAACATTCATTCGCCAATTTATTCACATCCAATGCCCCAATAACCTCCTTCAAAAACAAACTCATTGCCAAAACTGTCGCAACTAGGCACAAAAGAATCGTAAATAAGAGAGAATTGGGGCAAAAAGGACTAAGTGAATGCATCCAGTAATGAGAGTCGGAATTAGGACTCGGGTAGGTTCGGGTATGCTCGGGTGTCCTCGTAAATTGTCGCCGCAGTTTCGAATGGAATTGTTCTGCCATTCGCAAACGTATACCAGCCACGATAAAATTTTCGACCAGCTAAATTCGACCTTCAATTTTGCGTGGCTCTTAAGTAACTAGGGGTCATGTTATATGGAAAGTTCAGTGGTAAATCCATTGTGAATGAAGCTGTGGAGAGTTGACTAGGAGTTTGGAGGTTCTGTAGTTGGAGAAGTTTTGCAGCGATATAATTAAATGAGAAAACGTGCGAGGTTTTGCATGGCTGGGAGCGGGTGTGAAAATATGATTATTCAGGTTTTACTTATGTTGTGGTGGTATAAAGCAAGCTTCTGATTAATGGTGAATTGGTGATTGTATGTTCAACAGCTCTCTAAATCAATAGCAACTTGTTTTTGACGTCTGTTCAACATTATAATAATTATCATAATCATTATATATACTGCTCATAACCTAAGGTACCTAGGTAAACGTCACGTGACCGCTTTTTCATACAAACGTTTGTATGGAAAACCGGTCGTCCACTATCCTCTTATGAAATGTATGAAGTGAAAAATCTAAAATCTTAATCTATTGTAGTTTTATTACTGATTGATTTAGTTAAAAGTTTTACTTCTTTGTTTTGTAATGTATTGCTTAACAGAAAACAAGATTTCGTTTCGGAGCCGGACTTAACGCGTTCTTCCAGGCAATGTTTGGACAAAATGTAGGCAGTGTACAATCAAATTAACCAAATACTCTTGTAAATATCCTAAAGAGGGCTTTAAAGGAGAAAGCAGGTGGCGGAACATCCACCCGAATGAACGGGATACTAGCGAAGAATAACTCATAAATAACCTAAAACAGTCAATTTGATTCAAAGGTTTTCACATGGAACCCTAGAGAAGGGAAGACAAAAAGGACCAAGAGGGCTATCTCAGCCCATTCCTTTGATTGCCTCGAGGATTTGATCGCGATTGATTTGTGCACTGAATGGCGGTTTAATGATACGGTCGGAGAAAGCGTACAAAAAGTAAAGTTTATGTGTAGATCTTTCTTTATCCGTACTTTGTAATACCTATATTTTTTACCGTGATTTTAAAATGCCTAGAGGTCTAATTAAAATTTGAATATATCCAATTATCCACTGCCAGCGACTGGCTGGGCGGGTCTGTTCGTAGGTGCTTTTCGCAACAAAGTGGAAAAACGCATTATCGGCTACAGACGTAGCGCGTTGCTTGCGCTGGTAGTGAATGCGGGAAAAATCGTAATATACTCTAATTTGATATTCAGTCGACATTTACTCACAGTGCAAATTGATATCAATTAGACCTCGATTGATCGTAAGGTAGGTATCAATTTATCCAAAGTTTTTTTTTGCTTTGGAATCAGGACAACCACTTAGCTGTCTCATTTCATTACATGCGCGCATCTACCCCGTTTCACTCACAATTTATAATATTGCTTGATTATAACAAATGTAAACCATTTGCCATTTGTACATTGTTGTGTATATTTTGTGCAATAAAGTTTAAATAAATAAATAAACTTACATATCGCGATTGAAATTTGTAGTCCGGTTGTAGTCCATCTGTACCGGCCCTAAGTCCATACAATGTAGCATTACAAACTTGATGTATCACAATCATATGAAAGCGCGCATGCGCCCTAAACGAGTTAAGATAAATGTATATATAAAGAGTACTTAATATACTCCATATAAAAGCATCTTGCGCAAATTAAATTATCATTTCCATTTCATGATTTCACAAACAATGCTCCTGTAAACAATATCTCGGAAACATTAAGATTTTGCCTGTTTTCAAACGAAAAACAATATTCATAATAATTTGATGAATATTCACCCTGAAAGGGTAAAGTGATACAATGAGAACGTTATTAATTATGTTTTGTGAATTGTTCCATTAATTGTAAATTTTGGGCTCGCATATTGTTGATATTTAAATGGGATTCGTAGCGGTGTTTTTGTAAGATTTACATATTGTTATATCTGGTGTAATTAATTAGTATTTATTTATAACCAGTATTTGCGTGTAATTTATTCAAGCATTTAAAGAATACATTTAACAATATGTACAAAACTTAAGAAAAAAACGCGTTCTGAGCCATGCCGGGTCCAAAGGTCCCCGTCACACTAGCAGCGTTACCCCGCTGTATGGCGATGGAGACCTGTTGGAGAAGCCATGACTCAGAACGGCGGTCATTCCACTTCTCCCTGAGGCGCTTGCCAAGCTCTGAAGAGCTCACGTGCCCCTCGTCCCCAGGGCCCGGCTGTCTCAACGGCGACGGCCACGAAGTCGTAGATGGCTCCCAAGGCAGAATATTTTTGACGCTTGTTTTTGGTGGCAGTCTCTGCCGCTGAGCCTGCGGACTTTGCGTGTTAAATACACAACATCCGACATTGACTCAAGTCACTGACATATATTTAAAATGAAAAGGTCCAAAATATCTGAACACGAACTGTAGCGCCTTGACAATAGAGTTCAGATATTTGTGAGCACCTTGGCCGTTCCGATATATCTGATGGTGACTGTACCTACACCCAGCCGCAAAATTGCATGGCCCCTTTATGCATAAATTCATTCATGATGTGTTCATACAATTTTGGAGCTCGCTGTTCACACAGCTGCAAAAGTGCATACCCACATTATGAACATACAAGTAGTTAGTATTTGACGTCAAGGTCACGTGGGGAAAGAGAAACAGTTTATTTTGTCCTGCAACGGTATCATGGTCGCGTTTTTATCATCTGTCACGTCATACGTCACTTTCGCACTTACATACTTGTTAGGTGACAAACATGGTGACAAATGATAAAGAGCCGGCCATCTTAGCCCTTCTGGGCAAGATAAACAGTATGACGATTCCCTAGAACTGTTTCTGGTGCCCCAATGTTTCTTTACCCCATCCAGGCGTGGCTCACTCCGCGATTTCGTCGCTTTGCTACAGGTTGAGGAGGTTGCGAGCTGCACGAGGTTACACCAAGGCCTCAATCACTCGTCTCTTCAACTTTAGCAATAATGAGAATGATGTTGGCCTTAGTGCAATTTCTAACTTGGAAACGAAGCGCGCCAGGATAGGTGAGTTATTCAAAGATTACGAGCAATGTAATAAGGAGATTTTAGCCTTAGACGAAGCGGACGCGGAGGATGTGGAGGACTATGAGGCAAAGTACTACAACATTCTCACTATCCTCAATGAGGCTATAAAAAACAAGTCGTCCTCGTCTGATGCGCCCTCGTCTGACGCTCCCGCGTCTTCCTGCAAAAAGGCTAAACTGCCTACTATAAAAATTGAAACTTTCACTGGTAAGTATAGTGAATATACAGGTTTTATTAACTTGTTTAAGGCAATAATACACAACGATAGATCAATTGATAATGTCCAAAAATTGTACTATTTGCGCTCATTTCTCGCAAATGAACCCTTTGACTTGATTAAGAACCTGCCTCTAGCTGAAGGCAGCTACGAGGAGGCTCTTAAGCTTTTAGAGGAGAGGTATAACCATAAGTTCAAAATTGTAAATGAACACATTAATGCCTTGCTTGATATAAATGCCTTGGTCAAATCTAACCCTGCAAATTTAAGACAGTTTGTGTCATGCATCAAACAATCTTTATCTGCATTAAAGAATTTTTAATGTAAGTACAGATAATTGGAATCCTATTATATTGGCTATTTTGTACCGTAAATTAGACACCTACACGTCACGGGCGTACCAGTTGGAGCGTGATGACACTGAGGAGCCCACAGTCACCGAGTTCCTGCTGTACTTGGAGAAACGCGCCTTGGCACTGGAGAATGCTGAGCCGTCGCCCACACCGGGGAAGTCTTACCACAAGGCAGTGGTGAATGTGACAGCGACCGCCTCGCCTGCCTGCAGTTATTGTAAGTCTAATCACCGACTATTTGACTGTAGCAAATTTAAAATGCTTACTAGTAGTGAAAGGATAGCTTTCAGCAAAAATAATGACCTATGCTCTGTCTGTCTAAACAAACACAATGGAAAGTGCCGCTTTCATTTCCGGTGCAGTACTTGCAAACAGGCACATAATACCTTACTGCATCCGGACTCGGCTAACCAACCCCAAGTTTCTTTAATATCAAATTTGGGGCATAATGGGGTACTATTGCCCACAGTCAGAGTGAAGTTATATTCACGGACAGGTAGTGAGGTTCATGTGAAAGCTCTTTTAGATTGTTGTTCACAAAGCTCTTTAGCCACCACTAAATTAATAAATGTTTTAGGATTGACCCCAAGCAAGGACAACAGCAACATAATTGGTGCTGGAGGAAAAAGTACTGATACACAGTATTCTATACCTTTAGATGTGTATTCTTTGACCATGCCTTACCGAGTCACTGCGAATTGCAATGTAATGGAAAAAATTACATGCCAGCTGCCACAAAATGCGATCAAATTGGACGCTATTAATATACCTGATGGGATCACTCTGTCTGATGCTGATTTCCATCAGCCGTCTGAGATCAATTTACTTCTAGGTGCTGACATATTTTTCCAGGTCCTCCTTCTGGAGCCAGTTCCGGGTCAGCAGGAGTGGTCTGCGCAGCCTGTTGAAGACCCAGCCAGTCCACACCCGACGGTTGTAAATACAAAGTTTGGCTACATCATAGGTGGGGGTTTACCACGACAACAAACCAGTGACAAAAGTAAGGTAACGCTTTTATGTACACAATGTGACTCAAGTCTTAATGACAGTCTACAAAGTTTTTGGAATGTAGAGAGCATACCTGAAACCTTTTGTGAACGCATGTCAGAGCATCAAATGTGTGAAGATACTTTTAAGAGCACAACGGTGTTAGAAAATAACAAGTTTCAGGTTGACTTGCCTTTGAAAGTTCCTTTGAATGAGGTCAATGATGTGCTTGGTAGCTCTTTTGATATGGCTTATTATAGGTTTCTTAACCTCGAAAAAAGATTGCACAAAAATATAAATTTGCTATCAGATTATGAAAAGTTCATCAATGAATATGTGGACTTGAAGCATGGGCACTATATTGACTTCAATCAATTGGATTTTGAGAATGATCCTCTATACTTTGCATCCCATCATGCTGTAATTAATGACTCTAGCAAAACTACACGTACCCGGGTAGTCTTTGACTGTTCCTTGCAAACTAACAAAAAGGTATCGCTTAATGACATTTTGCTTAACGGACCTCCGGTACAGAAAGAGTTGTTTGACATAATGCTTTTGTTCCGATTAGGCAACTATACCTTCTCCACAGACATACGACGCATGTTTCGATGTGTTGATGTTAATCCGATGCATGCCAAATTGCAAAATATTTTGTGGAGAAGCAATCCTAATGAGCGTCTAAAATGCATACAGCTAGATACTGTTACATATGGGCAAAAGAGTAGTACATATTTAAGCACTCGATGCTTACTAGAGTTAGCAGATAGGTTTGAAAGTGATTTCCCACTTGCAGCTTATATATTAAGAAATTGCACCTATGTAGATGATATGTGTTTTTCAAACTCCGATTTAAAGGTTATGATGGAAGCCAAATCGCAATTAAGGGAGTTGTTAAGTAAGGGTAGTTTCAATACACACAAGTGGGCATCTAATGATCAGAGAGTCTTAGAGGGCATTCCCAACGATAAACGGCAGTTTGATGACTTAGACTTCCAGAAAGATAATTTATATTTAAAGACGTTAGGTTTAAAACTGAATATGCGAGACGATGTCTTTGTTTTTTCTTGCCCCGAGGCCTTTAAAAAGGAAAAACCTACCAAAAAAGTAATATTAAGCTATATTTCGAAATTTTATGATCCGCTAGGTTTTATAGCGCCAATTATCATGAAGGCAAAGGCTTTCATGCAAAAAATATATGCTGAAAAAATAGGTTGGAATGAGGTTCCTTCAGCTATGCTGCTTCAGGAGTGGTCTTCAGTTGCTTCCAAATTATCTCAAATGGAACCCTTCACTATTAATAGGAACCTGCATATACCCTCCAATGCTTCTGCATTGCAATTGATAGGTTTTGCTGATGCATGTAGCACGACTGGTTACGGCTGTTGTGTGTATCTTCGGGTGGTCGACGAACACGGTAATGCTTCACTTTCATTACTTTGTGCTAAATCTCGAATCAACCCCCGCAATAAGGATACGCTCACCATAGCTCGCTTAGAACTGTGTGCCATGCTACTATTATCTAAACTAATCGCTCGAGTTTATGAATCGCTAAAATCGCAATTAAATATACAAGATGTATATCTGTTTTCTGACTCGCAAATTGCGCTAGCATGGGTGAAAACAGAGCCTTTAAGGCTCCAAGCTTTTGTTGCCAATCGGGTCAGGTTGATTCGAGATCTCACAGATAGATGGCGCTGGCTGTATGTACCCAGTGGAGAAAATCCGAGCGACTGCTTGAGCAGAGGTACAGATCCAGATGAGCTGCGTCACATACCCATGTGGCTGCACGGCCCAAGCTTTCTACAGAAAGGTAACTATAATTTTAATGATAAGCTTAACCCTCCTACAATCGATGACCTACCTGAATTGAAAAAGGCGCCCTCTAGTGCCAAGGTGACGTTAGTTACCCAAAAAGGATCAGATCCTTACGATTTCTTAGAAAGGTTTTCTGATCTCAACAAAATGGTAAGGGTAATGGCCTATATAATGAGGTTTTGCTCTAATTTAAAAACTAATGACACAAATAATCTTGAGCATCTCTCCGCTAAGGAGCTTCAATTAGCTTTACTTCAGATTATAAAACGTGAGCAAGGCATTTACTTCAAACATGAAATTGACAGTCTCAAGGCTAACTTAGATAATGTTAAAGGTTCGCTCAACTCCTTACATCCTTTTCTTGACAATCATGGTCTGCTGAGAGTTGGTGGCAGAATAAAAAACGCAAATGTGTCATACTCACAAAAACATCCTGCGATACTACCGAGGGAATCTCGCATAACAAAGCTTATTGTAAAGCACGAGCACCTTAGGCTGCTACATTCTCCGCCCAAGTTATTATTGTCAAGCTTAAATGATAAATATTGGATTGTAAATGGTCTTAGCTATGTAAAAAGTATAGTTAACAAATGCTTACCTTGTTTCAGAATGAAAGCTCAGTGTGCAAAACAGCTGATGGGTTCTTTGCCACCTGAAAGGGTCACGGCCTGCCGAGTATTCCAAAAGGTCGGCATCGACTTTGCAGGTCCGATAGCAGTAAAGAATTCTCGCGTAAGAAGAGCTTTACAGACAAAAGGCTATATATGCGTATTTGTCTGTTTTGTGACAAAAGCTATACATCTGGAGCTCGCTTCAGACTTAACCACTGATGCTTTCCTTGCATGTTTCAAGCGATTCATAGCGCGAAGAGGCCTTCCTACCGACGTATTTTGTGACAATGGTGGATGCTTTAAGGGGGCAAAGAACCAATTAGATGAGCTGTACAATTTAAATGCATCACAGGATCATCAGACTCTGGTGCAATCCTATGCGGCACAGCAACGTATTGCCTTTCACTTTGTGCCAAGCTATTCACCAGTGTTTGCTGGTCTTGCCGAAGCTGCTGTTAAAAGCACTAAGTACCACTTAAAGCGCATATTGCAAGCTTATGTACTGACGTATGAACAACTTAATACTATTTTATGTCAAATTGAAGGGACCCTGAATTCTAGGCCACTTTTGCCTGTAACTGCTGATGACATTAACGATTACAGCTACCTTACGCCTGGCCACTTTCTGATTGGTACTTCTATGACATCCTTCCCGGAAGCGGACTTGGCCGAGTTACCTAATAATAGATTAAAGTTCTGGGAGATCTGTAACAAGGTTAAAGGCCACTTTTGGAAGGTATGGCATAAGTATTATTTGAATGTATTACAATGTCGTCCCAAGTGGCGCGATAGCCAACCAAATGTTAAAGTTGGTTCGTTAGTTATTATGAGAGAGCCTAACTCTCCCCCCATGACATGGCCCATGGCCAGAATTGTTAAAGTATATCCTGGTGATGATAATAAGGTACGCGTTGTAGACCTCTTGGCACCTAATAAAAAGGTGTACAAACGATCTTTAAGCGGTTTTGCTGTGTTACCCATTGAATAATTTTCTATTGTATAAGTAAGCTTTTATGCATTGTGTGTTTAATACAGCTTTAAGTTTGGACACTAAGTATGTCTAAATATGTGTGTAAGCTTAGTTTATAGTTTGACAAGGTTCTTGTTTCTTTGATTATAACTCTTAAGTGTTTGGCAGGTAAACTGCTGCCTTGTTAACACTACTTAGAAGTTAAGGAGAGTACATTTAGTTCTCTTTCTTGCGTTTATCAACATATGCGTTGTATTTGTTGTTATTTAGCTAATATTTCTTAGGATGATCTCAATAATATTGATTTTCTCTTGTTTTTTTCTGTAGGATTTGAATAACGTTTAATAAGATGTTACTCTTTATTGTTTAGCTTTCATTGTAAACATAAGTTTCTTTAATTGGATTATACCATGATGCTGGGTAATGAGGTTATACCTATTGTAGTAGCAAATTATGGACTTATTATTATTTAAGGCGAAGGTTTCGGCCCGCCCCAGCATGTTGGCAAGTCCAACAGAAGACTAATTCCTTTTCATAGTTATCTATGGTATTGTTCTATCCTTGAATTATATTACCATGGGAACGAGAATAATTTATACTTCACATTACACCAAAATATGTAACTTGTGCTTTTGATAATATAATTATTTGTGACTATACAAGACGGTTTTAATTATCTTCGCCTCAACTGAACCGGCATTATCCACCTCACCGCTGAACAGACAATAGAGTTCAGATATTTGTGAGCACCTTGGCCGTTCCGATATATCTGATGGTGACTGTACCTACACCCAGCCGCAAAATTGCATGGCCCCTTTATGCATAAATTCATTCATGATGTGTTCATACAATTTTGGAGCTCGCTGTTCACACAGCTGCAAAAGTGCATACCCACATTATGAACATACAAGTAGTTAGTATTTGACGTCAAGGTCACGTGGGGAAAGAGAAACAGTTTATTTTGTCCTGCAACGGTATCATGGTCGCGTTTTTATCATCTGTCACGTCATACGTCACTTTCGCACTTACATACTTGTTAGGTGACAAACATGGTGACAAATGATAAAGAGCCGGCCATCTTAGCCCTTCTGGGCAAGATAAACAGTATGACGATTCCCTAGAACTGTTTCTGGTGCCCCAATGTTTCTTTACCCCATCCAGGCGTGGCTCACTCCGCGATTTCGTCGCTTTGCTACAGGTAGCTAAAAGTACATCCGTTCCACACCAATTTTGGTGGCTAGCCATAAGCCGCGCGTGGCGCTGTCGCCACCTAGGGGCCATATCTGTCCTGATCGTATATAACGGACGCGCTTTGTTAGAGAGTGAGTCTTCTGTACCTAGTACTATTATTTATTATGTGCCCCATCTAAACTTATTTATATGACATTCCTCAGGAAAAAAAACAGGTTCAGGATCAGGCCGTTGAACTCTCGAACCAGTCGGCATCCTTTCATCTCTTATATTTAAATCAGGCTGTTCCGCCAAATCCTAGCCTGACCCATTTCCGGGCCGTAATGCTGCACACTTCCGGCCGAGGTACGGCCCTTTGCTCGCGGATTTGTATGGGTTTCAGTGGATTATTGAAAAAAAAAACGTTGATTTGGTGGAATGTGTTGTTTCTAAATTATACTTAGGTACTTATTTAATGTGTTTAAAGTTATCTAAGTGCATCTTTAGAAGCTCAAACTATTTATTTATTTATGTTACGGAGATCCAACAGATATAAATACAAAATAGCGCCGATGAATAGGAGATGGAAAGCCAATTACAGGATCACACTTAGCTACATATTAATACATTCAAGTTCATCTAAATCCCGATATATGTATGTTCCTATTATTGTACAATTTCCGAGAGCATTTATATCCCCGCGTTATCCCGGCATTTTGCCACGGCTCATGGGAGCCTGGGGTCCGCTTGACAACTAATCCCATGATTTGACGTAGGCACTAGTTTTTACGAAAGCGACTGCCATCTGACCTTCCAACCCAGAGGGGAAACTAGGCCTTATTGGGATTAGTCCGGTTTCCTCACGATATTTTCCTTCACCGAAAAGCGACTGGCAAATATCAAATGACATTTCGTACATAAGTTCCGAAAAACTCATTGGTACGAGCCGGGGTTCGAACCCGCGACCTCCGGATTGAAAGTCGCACGCTCTTACCGCTAGGCCACCAGCGCTTCCGAGAGCATTTATATATTCCCTATATTAAAATTACAAAAAAATCTGGCGGATATAGGCGTTATATGTATGTTTAAAAAAGATATGTTTATAATATATAATTTGTGGAAAAAAAATATGGCCTTCAACCTGTTAAATAGTCTGTCAATCTAAATGTTTTTAATTTTAGTAGATTTTACACGTTCTCTCATAATCCTCATTCTAATCGCCTGAACTCAAACCCGTCGCAAAAATACAACAACTCCTACACCCGCATCCGCTGCGCCTTCAATTCAAAAAAATAATAATAACACTTTGCATAACCATCCCTCGCCGGATTCAAAACGCGCATTTTTCACTGAAACGAGCCTTCTGTAAGTAGGTTAAGTGAAATCTGGTAGCAAAGTCTTGTGAGTGCTTCGATGTAAGCCTCCTTTCTGGCTTTAAACGGCGAGATGACCCAGATGTGTCTTAATCGAGTGGCGAATTTAGTTCCTTCGCTTTGAAAGCGTTTTCGCCATTTGTGCGTAGGGAAGATTCTACGGCGAATGAAATGCCAATGTTTGTAGTATAAATCGAATTAAAATAACTACAAATCTAATCATAAGTGATACCTACCCTTCGCGATCCGAATCTTGCCGTATTTGACAGTGTATCAAGTAATTGGGACGTTTTATAGTAGAAGAGCTGGCCGCAAATTTTGTAACCGACTTGATACCACGATGAAATGCACAATGGTTTCCCATAAAAGTGATGCTAAGACCGAATTCGATAGTCTGCCACGGCGGAACTTGCCGAAAGTACGAAAAAGAAGGCCACTTCCGGTGCGAAAAAAGGGGGCTGATTTAACCCATCTGATACCGAAATAATAGTAATGGCAGCAGTTAGAAATTTACATGTAGACACAGAAAAGCGAAGTCTGCCAGTATTTTTTTTGCCGGAAGTGCTTGGCAGACGCTCTCAAAGGTGGCTACCAGGACCCCTAATTTAACCCATCTGATACCACCATGAAACCAATTCCAGTCGGTAGGTATGAACCCTCATGTCAGGAATATATAAGTCTGCCAAGGCTTTTCCTGCCGAAACACCTTGGCAGACGAGATTATGTAAGCAAGGTAACCATCGGTTACCCTACACTAACCCATCTGATACCACCATGAAACCAATTCCAGTCGGTAGGTATGAACCCCCATTTTAGGAATACATAAGTCTGCCATGGTTTTTCCTGCCGAAACACCTTGGCAGACGAGATTATAAGCAAGATGACCATCGGTTCCCGTACACTAACCCATCTGATACCGCGATGAAACCAATTCCAGTCGGTAGGTATGAACCCTCATTTCAGGAATATATAAGTCTGCCAGGGCTTTTCCTGCCGAAACACCTTGGCAGACGAGATTATGTTAGCAAGGTGTACATCAGTTACATGAAACCAATTCCAGTCAGTAGGTATGAACCCGCATTTCAGGAATATATAAGTATGCCAAGGCCTTGGCAGACTTGACTTGGCAGACTGGACTTGTCAAACAAGGTATCAGATGGGTAAGACCTAGCCTTGGCAGACTTATATATTCCTGAAATGCGGGTTCATACCTACTGACTGGAATTGGTTTCATGTAACTGATGTACATCTTGCTAACGTAATCTCGTCTGCCAAGGTGTTTCGGCAGGGAGGCCTTGGCAGACTTAAATATTCCTGAAATGAGGGTTCATACCTACCGACTGGAATTGGTTTCATGGTGGTATCAGATGGGTTAATGTACGGTAACCGATAGTCATCTTGCTTATAATCTCGTCTGCCAAGGTGTTTCGGCAGGAAAAGCCTTGGCAGACTTATATATTCCTGAAATGGGGGTTCATACCTACCGACTGGAATTGGTTTCATCGCGGTATCAGATGGGTTAGTGTACGGTAACCGATGGTCATCTTGCTTATAATCTCGTCTGCCAAGGTGTTTCGGCAGGAAAAACCTTGGCAGACTTATATATTCCTAAAATGGGGGTTCATACCTACAGACTGGAATTGGTTTCATGGTGGTATCAGATGGGTTAGTGTAGGGTAACCGATGGTTACCTTGCTCACATAATCTCGTCTGCCAAGGTGTTTCGGCAGGAAAAGCCTTGGCAGACTTATATATTCCTGACATGAGGGTTCATACCTACCGACTGGAATTGGTTTCATGGTGGTATCAGATGGGTTAAATTAGGGGTCCTGGTGGCCACCTTTGAGAGCGTCTGCCAAGCACTTCCGGCAAAAAAAATACTGGCAGACTTCGCTTTTCTGTGTCTACATGTAAATTTCTAACTGCTGCCATTACTATTATTTCGGTATCAGATGGGTTAAATCAGCCCCCTTTTTTCGCACCGGAAGTGGCCTTCTTTTTCGTAGTTTCGGCAAGTTCCGCCGTGGCAGACTATCGAATTCGGTCTTAGCATCACTTTTATGGGAAACCATTGTGCATTTCATCGTGGTATCAAGTCGGTTAGAAAATTTGCGGCCAGCTCTTCTACTATTACATTTTTGGCCACTAGTATTTATCCAGTGCTGTAAGAAGTAAGTTTTTTAGGATTCCGTACCCAAAGGGTAAAAACGGGACCCTATTACTAAGACTCCGCTGTCCGTCTGTCCGTCTGTCTGTCCGTCTGTCCGTCTGTCTGTCCGTCTGTCCGTCTGTCACCAGGCTGTATCTCATGATAGCTAAGCAAGTGAAATTTTCACAGATGATGTATTTCTGTTGCCACTTTTTTGCGTAATGGTACGGAACTCTCCATGCACGAGTTCGACACGCACGTGGCCGGTTTTTTCTATGTTACTTTATATGACAACAAGAAACACAAGTATAAGTATGTCTGCGCAAGGCCAGTAATTTCCTTCAGAGACTAAAACAAACCACACTCAGAGCAGACCCTTCGTTAGATGAGCTATTTCATGAATAAACATAAAGATGGCGGAAACAGCTGATTTACTACCCCCGCTCGGTGCAAGCATTATCTCTGTAGAAATGAGTTTGTGCTCTTGGAAATTCTGTTTACTTTCTGGTTTTTACATGTAGCACGAAATAAAAGTGAACAATAGTAAGAAAAGTAATAGAGGTGATAAACGAGTTTCCAAAAGGAACTTTAGTTGCAATTTCTTGTTTTCAACTTTTTTGTACGATGTAAATAAGTAATTGATTAACTTGATTCGTTGCTCATTAAATTGTAATTGTTCTGTAGCTTTAATATATTATAAAAAAATCTAAAATCTAAAATCAAAAATATACTTTATTCATGTAGGCCTAGCAACAAGCTCTTATGAATCGTAATTAATCTTAATCTAATTATCAGAGCAATTTATTGATGTTAATATTATTCCATAATAAAATTGGATTATTATACATATCAAATTTAACACTAAGAATTTCACAAAAGGATCGTCAAACATTAAAAAGATTGTATAAAAAAATACTAGTCTAGAATTTCTAGAAAAAAATCTAAATGTCAAAAAAAAAAACCAAAAAAAAAAAGCTATATGATAAATAAGAAGTTGAAAATTTGCGTGAAATCTGTTGGCTACGATCGAGCTGATGGTAACGGGTGAAGACAACGTTTGATCCAAATAGTCATATTATTAAAAATAATATACATAGAACAAAAAGACCAGAATTACAAAGTTATATCACCAATAACCAAAATGCATTTGATCATGAAGAAAACATGAGGCATATATATTCGAACATTATTTCAATTGGCCATCGCACAGTGTATTCTTTGGACGTATATGTTGGTGCGAGCGTAATGCGCTGCAAATGATGTCGAATGTCGATGATATATCTGATGGCGACTGTACAGATGTGCAAGTTGCGGAAAGTCTCGAAAAAGTACTCGGAATATTAGGAAATTTAGGAAGCATTCATTTTGGCAACGAAAAATTTCGATCCCCATACAAAAATTCGTGAAGTTTCCACAATTATATGTGAAAATTTTACAATTTCGGAAACTTTCCGACGGCACATCGGCAGTCGTAAGCCTTGAACGGACTAACCTCAACAACTTGAGCCGAGATTTGCATTACCGCGTTAACTCCCGACGGGCCACATCTCTAATTCAATCTGCGCCTATCAAGTATTCATGTATATGATAATCCGCTCGAGTCGTTGAATTCATAGCTCTGCGCCGTGTTATTACTTATTAGTTATTACCCTCGAGTTCATATGATTGTTAATTAAAATATATTTCAAGTACTTAATCCAAATATTTATATGAATCAATATCATATTTTTTTTTAATACATTGAGATTTTGGTTTGTGATGAGGCATTTGATTGTTAGAAGCGGACCAAGTTTGCAGTGACAAAGTGTCGCCATATCATAATTAATGACAGAGTTATATGATGAATAGTATAACGACACTCCCTCACTTTGTTCTGTTCAAATCGGTGCGAAGTTAACTTAGACCATACTCTATACCTGTGAGGAATAGAATACGATACCTTCATTATTATATTAAGAATGCCTTACTGACAAACAATTATATTATATTCTTAATCACTGTTATTCGATTGAACTATAGCACAACAACGTTCTTAATATACAACACAACAGTACACAACAGTTACAACAGTATTATTTCTGCTTAACTAAAATTTCTAAGGCACCAAACCTGCACTTCCCGTTTCACTTTTGTTTAATAACGCGCCAACATTTTTATGAAGTAACTTATAAGGCTACAAAATACAAGATATTGCTCCCAACATTCATAAAACACACAACGTAATACGTCAAATATGCTACGACGGATAACGCAGCCCCTCATCAAAAATCCTAATTTTAATATCTTCCTCAGAACAAATATGGGGCCAAGTAGCTTACCCTGAGCGACTCAAACAATTCCCTGAGAAAAAAGTGAATTTCATCAAAGCGACGACACCATACACTTCTAAATTCGTTATCCACCAATTTCTTCCTCATAAAACGTAATCTTGTTAAAGAAACTTATTTCATAAAGTCGAGGGAAAACTGGGGTAAAAATTAAAAGAATTTCGGGGGAAAGAAATTCTTATTAATGTTCGTTGTAGGAGGCCCATTGTAACTGTTCTGTAGGTTTAACCATTACTTTTGTCTGTGGACTTTCGCGTCATTAAAAAGTTTTTCGTCGGACTTATAAAGTTAATCTTGTTAGGATCGAATCTACCTACGATAACGACTTGCGTCATTGTTGTTCGTATTGTGTCCACTTGTCTTGTGTTTTTGTATTGATGATGACAAGTATTCAAAAGTTAATATGTATCAATGTTTAGACATCATTCGTTTTGGATACTAATTACTTACATTCTTGATATAAATATAAAGAAATCAGTAACTTATTCAATAATAAATACCTAAAATGGTTAATGGGTTTCGTTGTCTACAATATCACTAATATTATAAATTCTTTTTGGAAAACAAAAGGATTTTTTTTCTAGTTAAAATAACAAATTAACACTCAGCATATATTATGATTGCAATTTATTTTTAATTATCCTCGTAAATGTAGGATTGACTAAATGGCAAGAATATAGAAATAATAAGTAAAAGCCGTAGGTCTCCCATTTATTTGTTTCACCATATCGTATTAAACAATCGTTATCCAATTTCAAGAAAGAATTCGGCACCCCAACCAACAAATTAAATTATTTGAAGACGGCAGTATAATCTAATAGCATACCTTGTGAAGTTGTTTAGCAAAATTAAAAAAAATATGGCGTTCGTCTGCCGTCAACTCAATTCCCGTCTTCATTTATTACGAACGAATCAAGTTGGTAATATTTTTTTATTACTTAAAAACTCAATTTACGATTCCAGGTCCTCTATTTGCGCGGTGGTAAAATTTTATCTTTATTTTCTTAAACAGTGAAAACTGGCCTTTTTACGAAAAGGTTTTAATTTTGACCTATTTCCTTTGTTTCATAGTCGTAAAGATTCTCGTTTTATGTTTCTTCGTGGCTACTTAGTTACTTAACTAAAACGTTGTAACAAAAGGGCAAATCACAGTGTATTAATTTTGAAACCGTACTACGCTAATTCATATACGAATGTAATTTTATTGACACGTATATACACATTTAAACTAGTGGCTCTATGAGCTGCAGACCTCGAGAACTTCCATAGCTCCGCCATTTTGAAAAATTTTCAAAAAGTTATACAACAAAAAAGTAAGTATATTTAACTTTAACCTGCTCACAAAATTTCACGGGAAACTGTTAAAAAATACCAGACATACGAAAGAATTTTTGCCCGTGTTGAAACAGAGACCTTTGCTTCACTTTGGTTAACAAATGCAGATCTATTGCAATTAAAACAAACTCATAAGCCACAGCCGTTTTCGCCCTACAGATCAAAGCGGGCATCTCAAAGAGTCAAGCTCGGAGCTCGATATGAATATATAGCCATTTGATTGCCACATACAGGTCGGACTGACCACTGAGGGAGGTGATTTTGATTGGTTCGGAGAAATCTGATACATTTGCAGTGGCAATGACCTCTGGCGGTGAAATATGTGGAAAATACGAGTAACGACGCAACACAATAATCTAAACTAATGTTGTAAATACGAAAGTAACTTTGTTTATCTGTCGTTTTTTCCTTTTCACGCTTAAAACGCCGAAACCATTGAAATGAAATTTGGTATGGAGAAAATTTGAGACCCCGGGAAAGACAAAGGCTACTTTTTATCAATCATCATCATCATCCCACACAGACAAAGTCGTGGGGAGAACCTAATACACAATAATTTCCTGCAAACTGCAGCCGCTGCCGCTGCAGATTCGATAGCTTCTAATCCTCTCCCGTCCAGTGTTTTCGTGCGAAGCCGGCTGTTTGCTCAGGCCAGGATATTGCTGCCCTCAGGCTGCCGACTGATACGTAATTAACCGTGAAATTTATTTGTTTTACTGGCTATAGATATATTGATGCTTGAATAAGACCGCTGTTCATGAGTAATAAAAAGTTAGAAACTGGGTAGCGTTTTGAAAAACACAGAGGGTGAAAGGCGCGGTGAAAAGAAGAGGAAACTTTTTAACATTATCACAATATAAATTGAAATAGATGTCAGATAAAAGAGAAGGTAACCATGCAGTTCAGTGAACGTTATATATACTTAGTAGTCGAAATAATTAAAAACAATAATTACATTTGTATTAAAAATAATTGGATTTGTTTTGGGAATTGAGAATATAAGTAAACGTATACTATAAGTATAAATTGGCAAAACATACAAACTGACACAAGTTTTAGATTCCAAGCGTGGATAGCAAATACAAGTTCAATTAAATGACACGGACCGTATCCAAATGTAAAATATATATGACGTAATGAATGATATTTGGGACTCAGTAATACCATTGACCGCTTATATAACCGAGATGAAACAGGCGAAGATAATTTGACTATTGAACAGATTTTGACCGTCCTTTATCATTTCAACAAAGCATCAATTTCAATAGCCAAAGCACCTCGACCAATATTTTAATAATCCCATCTTCATACAAATTGAATTTACAAAGAACCCGGTGGATACAAGGGTCTCGCAAATATCCCGAAGGATAATAACCCAGGAGCGGACAAACAAACATACGAACCCAATTAAATGGCCGATGTGTGCTTAGGACCCTTTAGATACGTTTCTATTTGCCAAGATGTAATGTTATTGAGTGTATTTTATGTAGGGTATGTAAATGTCGCTACGCCTATGTCTGGTTGAAGATACATTCATGCTTTGAATTCGGCTCAGTTAAAGTTTCTGAGGTCGTTCAGTGCTCATCAATCACTGTACAGGATATATATCATTTGCTGGTGCTGTTGGTGTCTCTTTCGTTTTAAAGTTGAAGGAAAGAAATGCGACTAAACATCAGTGGAATGAAAAGGTATTAATCAGTTTCTACAAATACAAATGGTTTATTCGCAGTAAAGTAGGTACAAAATTGTTCTACATATACACCTTTTCTGCATTCTCCATTACTGATTATTATTCCTTTACTTATTGTTATTTTTTTCATTTGTCTTTTCTACAGTAAATAACTGACGCCAATTCTTCTAACAAATGATTACTTTATTACCACATATATCATATCATTTGATAATGTGGTATCTAAATGAAATGTGTGTAACCTTTATATTTTTTGCGAGTTCCTTGCGTATACTACAAAACATATTATATTTTATGACTGCAGGATTCTAATACTGTTAATTTATTAATACCTACAATAAAAGAAAATAACCCTTTTAAATACGTAGCAGTCTCGTCGCTAAAAAGCGATATCTTTCAGCCTACCGTTAAATACATATGTATATTACTTAAAGTAGGCCGGTGGAACTGGTTTTAGGTTACTTTTCGTTCATGTCATCTCAGATATGGGTAAGTATGGTATGGTATTATCTCGATTGAAAATAATTTGCTCAAATATTTACTTTTACGTCAATATCCTGTAAAGTAAATATATTCTAATACCCTCACATAGTAAAACGGCAAACATTTTACCTCACAAAAAGGGAGTTTTCCCAACCAAACCTGCAGGTACGCATATTAAATTTAAGCAGAAAAAGCGGAGTTCAAATTGCGAATGCCATACACTAATCTGCAAAGTGTCTCCCCCAAGGGAGCTGCTGGGCCCTAATTTACTTCATATTTGTACGTACAGATATTCTTTTAAAGGCCGTTTCTACAGTTAATTAGATTTTTAAATTCATGCATTCAATAGGTTTATTAGATTCAGAGTATGAAGCTTTATATGAGGCTATTCAATGTTTGGAAAAAAGCATTTCTGTTTTTGTGTGATGGTTTTAATTATAAGTTTAATTAAAGTCAGAATTTATTTCAGAACCATACCTATAGTTGTGGTAGTAAAACAGTTTATGTCGCGCGAGTAAAAAGACATGAGTTATACCGTAAAATGAGCTTAACCCTGACAAGCACGAAGAGGGCAGCGCTCAACCAGTTGTTATTGGAGTACTTAGGGAGCGGACGTCTTCTGGCTTGTTAAATAAAACCAATTTTTATATACTTCACAAGGCAGACAAACGCTTGTTTTTAATAAAGGGTTGAACAATGTAAAAGGCCAGAGCTTGTTTACCGTGCCCATCGGTCGAGAAGCGATCAGCTCTCAAAGCAAACACGCAGTGGGACTACGCTCTTCCAATCGCTTACCGAACCAAGTGTTCGGAAATAATCGTAATAAACGCGATCTCCAATTATGACACATAGTTGTCATTGTCATTATCCCTTTGAACGCCTCGCCTATCATGCGTGGCGTGTCGTCGTGCACCTTTAAGGTGATTATGGATTAAGCTTAATGTTTCTTGTTGCTTAAATTTGTTGACATTTGTAAGATTGCGGATCACTTCTGGATGAGTGTAGCTCAGGACCGGGACAAGTGGCGTACTAGAAGAGACACTTATGCTCAGCAGTGGCCGATAAAAGGCTGATATATTGGTATGATGATGAATAGCAACTATATTCCCAATATTACCTCTAAGTGTTCTAATCGCAAACTGCAAATCAGGCGTGTCTTTTAAAAAGGGCTTATTTCTCCATGAACACCATACAAAAATTTTGAAAATCCTTTTGCAAAGACACTCCTCAAATAAGTATTTAAGTTTCTTGGATGTTACTGTTCTCGTGGTCACTATTATACTGGTTGACCTGATCATCATACAATTAAGTAAGCACCAGGAATACGTGAACTGGAGTCGTTTGGACTCGCTACACGTATTTGCGAATAAATATTTGGCGTTTATCTACTGTAGAGCGTTTTTAATTAATTAAAATCAATATTGTGTCTGGTATTAGCTTTATGAACACAACCCGCTAGCTTTGATTGGGTTGGAGGTATGAGACATTTCATCAATGTTTGCATTAATCCATATCCATACTAATATTATAAATGCGAAAGTGTGTCTGTCTGTTACCTCTTCACGCTTAAACCGCTGAACCGATTTGGACAAAATATGGTATGGAGATAGTTTGCGCCCCGAGAAAGGACATAGGGTATTTTTTATCAATCTTTATAATCATTCTTTTCCTTGGTATTCGTATACCCATGTTATTTGTTTATTGTTGTACTTATTAAAAGATCCTTACAATCAATTTTGAAAATACATGCAACAGAAGTTACGACCTTATTAGTTAAGGTATAACATTGTAAAATTCATAATTAGTACTCAGATAGGGTATGCTGACATTGCTGATGTTTAACGGGCGTGTATGAGATATAGTATAAAGGGGCCCACTGATTAACAGTCCGCCGGACGGTATCGGCCTGTCAGTTAGAACAAAAAGATGACAGCTCCGAACAACTGACAGGCCGATATCGTCCGGCGGACTGTTAATCAGTGGGCCCCTTAAGTCTCGTTTACTTCTAGAACTCCTCTTGCTAAATGTATAATTTTACTCACAAAATACCATTATAGTAATCTATTCATTTACTGAAGTACAAATAGTTTATAGTTTATAGTTTATTTTATTTCATAGTTTGGATGTTAATTACATAGGTGAAGTACAGTGATCCCCAAACTAGGCTTAGCCTGTGACGTGGGGATCTAAGCCAAATACGATTTATTATTAAATCTAGGTACATTAAAATTAATAAAAACTAAATTTTTTTATTAAATGACTGTGAAGTGGAAGTGTTTATGTGAAGGTATGTGTGTATATATGTGAGTATGTATGTATGTACGTATTACCTGCGACAAACAGAAGAGAAGAAGAGTAGCCGTGCATGTTATTCATCTTTTGGGATCTGACGCAACATAATGTTGAAGTCTATAACTGACTATTATAGTTGCCCTGCAAAGCCAATTAGCGGTATCTCAAATAAAAATTTAATGCAAACATATACCTTACATTCTTTATCTGAAAATTCAATTTTCAACGTCATTTGTTTTTGAGATGCCGCTATTCGGCTTAGGAGGGCAGGACTATAATAGTCATTTCAAAATGTCCTCTGACTCATCATAACTCCAAGAAAATAGTAGGGGTTTGATTTGCTTTTTTGCTTCAGGTAAATCACAGTGCCTTATATCGCAGATTTTTACTAATTTATTATATAAATGCGGAAAGAGATAAGACGAGAATCTCATAGCAAAAGTTGTTTTAACAAGGGGTATAGGGATTTTATAGACTCTTTTTAGTATCATGTCTTTTTGATTAGGATCATGACAGATCTGATTGTGTACGTAAAGGGAAGCACGCAGTAAAAATAGTTTACGAACACTTAAGACGTGCGCTTTGTTGAAAAGTTCAGACGTAGAATACCGACGGGGGAGTCCCAGGCAGACCTTCAGAACTGCTCTTTGTGCTCGCTCTAGAATGATTAAAGTTGATTTAGCAGAACCACCCCAAGCGAGTACACAATAACCTAAAATAGATTGACACAGTGCCAAATACACAATTCGAAGCAGGTGAGTATCCGCAACCTCCCGTAAAAGTTTCATAGTGTATATAAGTTTGCGAACCCTACCAGACGTCGCCGTAATATGTTTTTTAAAGTTAAGGTTTTCGTCCACAATAACGCCTAAGTATCTGAGTGAGCTGGTTCTATTTATGCCGTTACAAGGGCACGTACAGATTTGAGAGGTAGGCGGAGTCATGCACGTGTGACTGTGGATTTTAAGACATGAAATGGTAGATGGAGGACGAGAAGCCGCTGTTTTATGAAATGCGATGAATTTTGATTTGTCAGCGTTAAGGGTTAAAAGATTTTGGTTTAGCCAAGTGGATAGTCGTTGTAACCCTGCTATAGCTATATCATATGCGTCCTGCCAAGAGTCACCATGGAACACTATGGCTGTGTCATCGGCGTAACAAAAAACTTCACTGTTTTTGAGTTCAAGGGACATGATGTCGTTGATATACGTAATGAATAACATCGGACCAAGTATGCTGCCTTGTGGGACGCCGAATGTTACAGGCTTCGCAACACTGGTAATGTTTTCTATTTTAATACACTGGCTTCTACTCGTAAGATAGCTAGAAAACCAATCTAGCGATTTACCACGTATACCAAAAGCCTCCAGTTTTCTGAGCAGGATGGGAATTGACACAGTGTCAAAGGCTTTCGCCAAATCGAGGAAGACACTAATGCATTCTTTGCCTTCATCAAGATGTGAGACGACAATATCTGTCAATTTTTTTACAGCCTCTTCAGTAGACTTTCCTTGGCGAAAGCCGAATTGACGGTCAGACAGGAGTCGATTTTTTTCCATGTATTTGACAAGTCGCTTGTGTACAAGCCGTTCAAGTAGTTTGGAATAAGCTCCAAGGAGTGAGATCGGTCGGTAGTTGTTTGGTGTATTAGTGGGTCCACCTTTGTGTATTGGAACTACGGCAGCGGTCTTCCAGTCCTGGGGAAATGAGCCCGAGGAGAAACTAAGGTTAAAAATAACTGAAAGTGGGAGAGATATAATATCACTAACAGATCTTAAAAGTCTATTACTTATACCATCTTGACCAGAGGCACTGTTAAGGTCTAGTCTGTTTATAAGACTTTTAACTTCGTCCGGATCTGTAGGCTCGATACAAAAGGATCCTGAAGAGTTGTTTATTTTCGCAGTGATTACTTTCGAGGCTAAATATTCTTGATTGGTGTTTAATTTCCGTAGTATAACCTCAGCAAGTTTCGAGCCGACTGTTGAAAAATAGGTGTTACATGCGTCTAGGGACTCTGAGACTGTTGGTTTAATTTTAAGTAGTTCGTCAGATGACTTAAAAGGAACATTGGTATGTGTGATACGTCTAATCGAGTTCCACAGCTTTTTAGTCGAGTCTTTATTTTGGGTTAATTCTTTGCAGTCGTGTTCGGACTTAAGTTTCCTAAGAAGGGTTCTGTAGAAGTTCCTATAATGAATGTAAATTATCTTTTTGAACATATTAGTAGGGTCTCTACGCGAATCCATATGAAGCTTATCTCTGAGCTTCGAACACTTAAGCAACCCGGGGGTCATCCAAGGCCGAAGGACATGTTTAGACCGGCTTAATCTTAAAACTTTTGAATTATTAGATACCGCAATAGAGACTTTTGTGGAAAACAATTCTATGGCTTCCGGGAGGCTGGAACTTTGGAGGATAGGGCTCCAATCGAAGGCTATCAGTTCTGATCTCACTGATTCGAAATCGATAGTAACCCTAGAGCGCGCAAGTTTGGTTTTTTTATGTATTTTAGGAGAGATACCTACCATCGTGATATCGTGATCAGTTAAATCAGCGGTGCAGATAACGGATTCAGTTTGACAGTTCCCGGAAACAAAAATATGATCAAGGCACGATTTATCATGAGTCACCGTATCGATGCAGGAAAGGAGACCGTGTTCTGCCAGCAAACAGAGATAGTCGGATGTTTGAGTATGAATACCGCCCATATCTAGTATATCTATATTTAGGTCGCCGGCAAAAACAAAACAAGGGCTAGAGGAAATGGCTTTAAGAGCAGAGTCCAGGGACGAAATGAAAGGATCGATGTTGTGGAAGCTCGGAGATCTGTACACCCCCAAGACTTGGAAGGTATTGGGTACTTCTACGAGTAGGCAGTTAGCATCATCAACTTCTAATTCCGAGCAGACTGGGGCCCACTTCATGTTGACATAAATGACCACCCCACCTGACCTATTTATAAATTTAGTAGTTTTAAAAGATGAATAACCATGGATTGAAAAAATAGTGGAGTATTCGTTTATCCAACATTCACTTAGTACAATCACATCAAATTCAATGCCCGTTCGTTTTAATAAAACAAGAAAGCTGTTGAAGTTCCTTTGTAAGCTTCTAATATTCACACTTAATATTTTTAATTTAAATTTAGACAATACTTGGCAGCATTCTTCAGGGTATGAAAACTTGTGGCATTTAGTCTTGTATGTGCTATCAATTTCCTGTAGTAGGTTTAAGGTCGCCATGGGTACATTGTTGGGAAGTACGATAGCTTGTAGTACATACGACAAAGAGCCAAACCGGAAGTAAACAAAGAGAGCATTAAAGTATAGATATTAAAAATCTTACCGTTCACACGTAGGCCACGATGAGTGTTTTGTGTAATAACGTAGTGTGTATGTGTATATAGTGTGTAGTGTCGATGAATGTACTTATTGTGAGACCATGATAACAAACTTGATATAAAAATAGTGAGTAAGCAATGTCTAATAGAAAGTAAGGAGAGTAACAATAGAGTGTAGACAATAAACACTATTTCTCTAATAGGTTGATAAATGCAAAAGGTCAGCTGAGTCCTCTGAAGGAGTGTTTCGGTCTGTTGATACTTTTTCGGATAACTTGCCAAGGTGCTCCTCGCTGTGGACACGTATTGCGGGGCTTCCTTCTGATGCATCTCGTTTTCTAAGAAAAATAGATCCGTTACGGATCCAACTATGCTTGTATTTGTGTGTTTGTGCGAATTCCCTGGTGCTACGAAATAAACGACGGTTTTCGCTCGTTAGACGTTCATTTACGTACACTGATCTTTCTGGTCCTTGTCCAACTATATCATTACTGTTTAGTGTTCTACGGGCCTTAGCTTGCTTTAATAGTTCATCCCGTTTGACACGCCGTGTGAACGCGACCACTAGAGGGCGTTGCAGCTGCGTTATGTGTCCATTATTATCACGGCGTTTAGGTCCAGCGCGGGACACATACATTAAGTCGTTATCTTGTAGGGATACGCCGAGTTTTACCGCCGTTGTCAGTGCCAGGTGGTAAGGGTTTTCATCTGGGTATTCCTCGAGACCAATCATTTCTACCTCGTTCCTCAAAAGCACTTGGGCTTGGGTGCTTACCTGGCTTTGCAAGTTTGAAACTGTGGCTTTCAATTCACTATTCTCAATTTTTAAGGCCTCTAGTTCCTTTAAAGTTGCGTCATAGTTAGAAATTTTTTCATTTATGGCGTCCAGGCGAGCCGCGAGAGAGTCCCATGTTTCTCTTGCACTGACTCGAAATTGTGTTATTTCTAAGGAAAGTGAATGCTGTTCTTGCAATATACTTAAATCGTTTACAAAAGACACAGATGCAAAGCGTCAAATTACATTCTATCGTTTATTAAATAAAATTCTAGTTCCAATTCTTCTTGTAACTTGTTAAATACCCATGGGTTGCAACTTGCAATGCACTTCAACAGATTCAACACCAATGCAAATTAAACGAGTTACAGGGCCGCAGATGCGAGAGGAATGGATGCAATCAGTCCAACAATAAATGCGTTTTATCTAGGCACTTGATGAGAGGGACTTATTCTCAGTAGGATTTATTTACAATCTCCATACTTTTTATTCCTGTGTGTAATTTTTTACTCGCCACTTTCTAAATGCCTCACCAGTACCACCCATCCCTAGATTACATTCTTTTATAAAACAAATCACGTCAGTAATGAATTAGCGACGTCATACGTGGGGCTGTAATTGTGACAGACAGACAAACGGAAAGGGTTGCGCTAATCACGTTCTAAACGTCATTCACTGTAATTATATTAATGCGAGCTTTTTCCTTTTACTTACGGCAGTCATTTGTCTAATTTCTATCCTTTATTCTGTCTGATTTATTACCTATTGTATTTTTTTCTCGTTCACCTTTTTGTTTTATCTGATGTCGCTACGTGTTTTTTTTTGTTCTGGTTTGTTTTAAAAAAGCGCTTTTTAACTTAATGGAACTAAGTAATTGGTTTATTTAATAGAGTAGAGGTTAAGCAAAGTCCGTAGTACTGTAAACTGGGGTTACTTTAAAACGATGATCATATTTTTTTGAGAAAAAGGGATTTTGATTTTGAACGTAAGCTTACAAATTTTATGATGTGGTCCGCAACCTTAACAGAATATACACAATGAAAGCGTTCAGAAACCAATGCCTTGTAGTTTAAAAATCGATTTAATTTTTAATATTTTTACCGGTAGTTAGTTTATTTTGAATTATTTCTTATTTTTCGTCAGATGTTAAGGTTTAATACTGAACAATTTATTAATACTGAATTAAAATGTAGACATTTCAATACAATTGGGTACTTTCCTCTAGTTCAAATAAATTATTTCACACCGTGCACGAAATAAATCACCAGATCATTATTAGAAAAACATAGATAGCAGTTATTTTTAAACACAATTTCTATTTAATAAATTTGATGGAAGTATAAAAAGTAGGTGAGTTGACTGTGACATCACTACACACGTTTTCATATAAATTCCATATTAGCAAATCGTTTTGACAGTTCTAAAAAAGAAGCTGATTTGACTAGTAGGAAAGTAGCCAATTCAAAGACACCGCAAAATGCTAATGTCCAACTAGACGTCTAATCCTAATGTCTTATACTTTATAATCCACTCGACAACTTTGAAACAATCTAAATAAATCCATCTCAGGCGGAAACTTTACCTCCATCCCCCCTACCCCAACCCCTCGGCTTCCAGGAGTATGAATATTGAAGGAATATCTACTAATCTCCAGGGGAAATTAGTCTGGGGTGCAAACATAATTATATAGCTTCGTATCTTTCCACAACATTATATGTACTTGGAAATATCGCTTCCAATTCCAATATAAGTAATAATTATGTTATTAAAGCCCAGTCTCATTGTCCATCCAAACTTCAATCCATAGACCGGTATACTATTCACTTTTTCTACAATAGTCCCAATGCCTGCTGCGACCGGTTCATGGGTGTTTATTGTTGCGCCTGTGAACGGGTTCCAGCAGGCGTTCTACATGACATTAAAGCTCTCCAAGGGGCCTCTACGTGTTGGATCTATATCTCCACGCAAGCCTATCAAAAGACCGGGTTTTGTAGGCCCGTGAATTCCAAAATGTTATTAAAACTACTACTATTGTTTATTCAAACCACACAGTATCAATATTTAATTTATTCATATGCTTGCTTATTTTCGATCTAAGTGAGTAATATTTGATTTTTACTGTTGGTATATGCAGTCCTTACAAAAAATCTAGTGTAGGTACACATGTTTTGGGTACTTTTTTTGTTTTATTTGTTCTTATGACACAGCAATGTAGTTACAAATTTAACAAGAATTGACACTGTTTAACGAAGACTTCCTTGGTCCTTTGTTGTAATTGTTTCTGTTATTACTTGTTCCTTAACACTACCTAATTGTTAATAGTACAAGCACAGAATAATTAATAGTACTACCGTACAGAAAGGAAACTTCCTACTAAAACGAAGTTTGACAGCGGTTCAGGGTCGAATCTTGCTGTCCCTTTCTAATATATGGCACTATCCCTTTCGGCAATTTAGGGTTGTCAAAAATCAAGTGATTATCTTATCTGTGGTCGTGCATGCAAAAGGAAGTCAAGTGGTGCCAACCCTAATAATTGCTCGGAGCAATGCTGAGCCGAGCGGAGCCGAGTTTGACCGAAGTCAGGAGTTTCGCACCCCTGGTACAAGTCATTCCCATAAAGTCAATGACACAAACAAATATAGTCTTAATCATTACAAATGCCGTGCAGAGCTGTCATCAATCCATCATCATTACCATAAAACAAATCGCTACACGCTCATACCGCGGGCCTACATAAATCAAACCTTAAATAAGCCAACAGAGTAAATATTTTATCAAAATTTAAAATGTATACCTCGTCAAATGCCTTAATGGCAGAATAAACTGAATTTTAAGACGTTCAAACTTGGCTTGGGAAATTACTTCCCCATGAGACATTCTTAAGTAAAAGCCGGCAATTTGGGCGGCGAAAACCCTCGCATCTCTCGTGTTTTTTTTATAATTTAATCAAGTTGCTTTTCGATACTTTTATAAATGGATGAAATGGTTCGTTAAAATATACTTAAGGGAAGCTCTTGGATTGTAATACATTTGATTTTTAAAAGGAATGGGGGCGTATGTCTACTGTCATATATTTTTAAATAAACTGCTCTATGTATATACAGCACAAACGAGTTTTGAACCCACCATGTTTAACTACCACACACATTAAAGGTTATACAGGGTGTTTGGTACATCGTTTGCCAAATTAAAACGGCAGATAGGTTGAGTCATTTGCTATCTTCCCGGGCTTAGAAATTTTTAATTTTTCGCAAGTTGTTTTTTTAGCTCTACGCCAGTTTTTCGTAAATTTCAAATTTTTACTTGCGCAGTAGTAAAATAAAACCATGGCCAATTTTTTTTTTCTGGGCATGGGTAGATAGCAAATGACTCAACCTATCTGCCGTTTTAATTTGGCAAACGATGTACCAAACACCCTGTATTAATAATATATTTCAATAAACGCATACATAACTTTTGTTATCTGGTAAAGCCGTAGACCAAAGTTAAAAAAATTATTGAGTCGCTTAACTTCAAAAACGGGTAAATCCATCTGTCAGATTATGCGATTTTGATATTAAAAAAAGGTAATAAGGTAGATATTTGCTGAGAGTGTCGAATGGATTTACCCGAATTTGAAGTTAAGCGACACAATTGGCAGCCATTGATTGCCACAACCGGTTTCATCAACGACCAGCCAGATTTCCATACCTAATTTCCCGGTTTCCATAACTTCAACAAAAGCTCATTCGACGTTCGAAAATCAAATGAAAGTTTTTTGTAAAGTTTCTGTAACTGAATAATCATTTGGCTATTTCTTGTTTCAGGTATGAAATGTTGAAATTCGAAATTAAAATCGGAGGGCAGTTGGTAAGTGAAATCGTATGAGGTTAGAAGCGATGAGAAATCTAATTTGCTATTTGGCGGTTAAAAGGTATATTGCTACTAGGTAAATTTAATTTATTTCCTATAAATAGGTATGTATTATAAGTTTAGCCAGCTGTGGACTGGTTGGAGAATAAGGAAAGAATAAGTCGTAGATAGGCTCAGATAATAAATAAATATTTTAGAACATCCTTACACAAATTGACTAAGCCCCACTGTAAGCTCAAGAAGGCCTGTGTTGAGGGTACTCAGACAACGATACATGTATATAATATATACATACTTATACGTAGAAAATACCCATGACTGAGTAACAAATATATTATGTGCTCATCACAAAAACAAATGCCCTTACCGAGATTTGAACCCAGGGCCATTAGCTTTGTAGGCAGGATTACTAGGTACTTCCTAGGCCAGAATATTTAGTCGTCAACATGTACAAGAAATATTTTTGGATGGTATAGTGCCTTTTTAAAAAATACCTATTGTAGCCTACATTTAATCCAAAACGTTTTACTAATACTTAATATTCTTTGTCATGCCTTGAATTAAATCTTATCAACTAAGTGAATACTTCCATCAAACAAAGGGGAGGCCCTAAACGCGAACGCTGTAAGAAATTATCTTCCCTTCCTCTACATTATCCTACAAGTCATACAATTAAACTTCAAGAGAATTCAAGAATTCTGAAGCGTTGTTTTGCACAAAGGTTGCGTAACCCTGCCTTGCCTTTAACGCTCTCGAGTCCAAAGTAAAATTAAATTTACGGATTACTAACGCAATTTCACTTTTTTTACCCCTGACGAACTGAGAATCTAATTCAATGAGTTCGGATTTTTTGGAATAACTTGTTTGCTGATGAGCATTGAAGTGAAAAAAAAGGAAGTTTTGAAGTCGGTAATGAGTTTTCTTTTAAGGTTGGAAAGGATTAAGAGATAGTCTTCTTGGTACTTGAAGTTAAAACGTTGAAAGAGTTGCTAAAATGTTTACTTGAGTCACAGGAAAAAAGTGGGGAAAAGGCACTTTATTTTGCTGATATAAAATTGACATCCTTTTTATTTGCGCGAAACCGGTTGCTGCTAACTTTCAAAGGAGGAAGTGAAATATAGAAACTTTTTGTAGCTAATTGCATACTCAATAATATTTATCATTCAGAAATGTACTTATACATTTCTCATCATCATCATATCAGCCGAATGACGTCCTCTGCTGGACATAGGCCTCCTGTCACTACACCTTATAATTTTATAAAACAAAGTCCCCCGCCACGTCTGTCTGTTTGCGTGTTTGTATGTTCGCGATAAACTCAAAAACTACCGAACGGATTTTCATGCGGTTTTCACCTATCGATAGAGTGATTCTCGAGGAAGGTTTAGGTGTGTAATTTGTTAAGGTTTTGGGTAACCCGTGCGAAGGCGGGGCGGGTCGCTAGTACTCAATATATTTTTTCGATGTTGTTTATATTTAATGTGACGTATAATCATTAGGTGTTCTATCAACTACTATACTATCAACATTTAGATGTAATAAATTAAAATCAGAACTTTTTTTTTAACCACAGACGACAACGGAAATCAACCATCGCAATTTCATAAATCTAAATTAGAAAAACCGCTATTTCTACACACAAAGGATTTTTAATACGAAACGTCATTACCAGTCCTTAGAATTAAAAACATCCCCCTGCCGTGTCCTTTGCGTAGTTAATCAGCTGAGATATTTCATTACCGGGACTAACATTGCGGCCTCAACCCTTCAGCGTGCAAGGCGCAAGGGTTAAGGAATAAGGAAGATTTGAAGTTTAAGGAGAAATGGGATTTAAGTTTTAGCATATGGCGAGTCACGGATGAATAGACACAGACAAACACCGAGGATATGAAACTAGTGATCCGTTTTTACTAACTTAAGTACACTCAAGATTATTTGTTTATAATATGTTTTACTGTTTTTTTAGACGAGAACGACCGTAATAAAATGACTTCATTCAAGTTAAGTGAAGATGCCAAACCGAATTGTCACTTTACGTTGACGAAATGTTCATCAGAATTTCACATTTAGAGTTAGACCAAGAGAAGTATGCAACGATTTTGATAGCACACGCTGTGCAAGTGTTATTTATACGTCATAATTCCATAGAAGTTTGACGTTTAAAATAACAATTGCACTGCGTGTGCTATCGTAAATGTTGTAGACTTATCTTGGTCTAACTCTAGACATATTTTGACTTTTTACAAAAGTACTTAAGTACCTAACTATGGTATCGTAGCTACGTCAGTTTTTGCAACTCTCTCTTTCCGCTTATCAAACCGCTCTCGCTCTTGCCGCGGGCTCTCAATAATAATTCATAGAAGGCTCAATATTTCACCCAAGGCGGACTCCTTGTTTATTAAGCCCACCAATCTGCCTTTTTTACCCCTTTAATGCCCCCTCGGTGACTATTTAGGCGAAGATATTAAATTAATCCCGATTTTTAAATTCAATTTGGATTTTTTGTGGAGGGTTCCTCATTGAAATTATTGTGTTATGAATATTGTTATATGCATTTCTATTAAGTACCAGTTATTAATCTCAGTCAGTACTTAAGCAAGATAATAAAATTGTAATTTTCAACTAGCGACCCGCCCCGGCTTCGCACGGGTTACACAAAACCTTAACAAATTATACACCTAAACCTTCCTCAAGAATCACTCTATTGATAGGTGAAAACCGCATGACAATCCGTTCAGTAGTTTTTGAGTTTATCGCGAACATACCTACATACACACAAACAAACAGACGCGGCGGGGGACTTTGTTTTTTAAGGGGTAGTGATGATTGTATTTTTCTGATTAAGATGAATTTGATTCCGCGGTAACAAGAGGTAACAGACAGATAGAGTTTTTTTTGGCATTAATATAAAGGTAACATTCCATTTCTGACCGCATCTGCACTACTGCTCCGACACGTCGATGTTATTGTCAATTTCCATAGTAAAATGAATGACAAGACAATGAATGACGGTAACATCGCAACAGTAGTGCAGCTGTCGTTGGAAATGGACTGTCACCTTTACTATTATAAATTATTCATTTTTACATTACATTGTAACTTTAAAATGTATAATTTCCAGCACAAACCAGCTAAGTTCATTTCGCAAAGCAGATAAGCTGCGAAAAATGTCCCCAAGAATTAATTAATGTAATAAGTCACGGGTTGCGAACTCGGAGCTGTCTTAGAAGACGAGATTAGTCTGAGGCCGTTTACTTTGTCTAGGCTACAGACATTAATCTGTTTAAACAGACTTTGTTGAGGGAGAATCTATGGGAAATATCATGTGTAGGACATGATATATGATAGATTATAGTATACTTTATTATACATAATCCTGCTTATACAGCATATATTTTTAATATAACCGCAAAATTAAACGAGGCGTAGGTTTTAGTGCTGTGCGGTGAAATGATTTTGTGTGAGTGGCCTATACTAACTACCCATGGAATATGTGATCGTATTCAAAGTACACTCTGTATACAAGTACACAAAGTACACACATGTTAAGTTAATAGTTGCGGCATGATGTATGAATTGATTTATTTTTACGTCCCGGATGGCGTAGGTTACATTTTCTTCTACATAAAATAGAGAAGATCTCTACGAAAAAACAATGCCTTAAGTATTATTTTTTTAAAGGTGTACAGTCGCCATTAAATATATCGGAGCTGCCAAGGAGCTCACAAATACCTGAACACGCCTCTATTGTGAAGGCGCTAGAGTGTGTGCTCAGATAATTTTGAACACCTCGGCCGCTCCGATATATCTGATGGAGACCGTACGTAACATACTCGTATTATGCAATTCTGAATTCAAGTGTAATAAAGACTGAATCTTAGATTGTATACATATGTCAAAAAATATATATTATAGGTAATTTCGAATCCTTGATAGGACACCAAAATTTGCATTTACTTAATGTCCCACGAAATAATTCATTCTTACATAAAAGCAGTTCTATTAACTTTCTTAATACACATCTTTTCATTTTTATTTTTTTCATTGCATTTATTCACAAGCAATATTTACATCGCATTGGAAATTATACATAAAAAATTGGCTAACACAAAAGAAATACACAATAACATACAATAAGGAATACATATCCATAGATACATTCGTGACCGCCAGCCCTAAGCTCCAAATGGAATCCGAAGAGGCGTTCCAAGGTTTTATGAGTTAATCACTTGCTTTTGGTAGCTCTAGTTACCCATCAACCTTATTACCTAAGAAATAGAGTTCTAAGTGACTGATTAATGAATCGCTTTGAAGTTTGACGAATGGGGAATATTTATAGCTTCGATCACGTCAAGCTAGGGTTGGTACGTGATTACGGGACGCCATTGTTTCTGTGATTGGAATTTTCTTCGTTTTCCATGTTTCGTTTATGTCTGAGCTACTGTGAAAAGGCAATTTCTCCGAGAAATTGACAAGAAGAGTTCTAGAAATGTATATAATTAAAACTATACTGATTTCTCGTTTATAGATAGGTGATTTTTGATAATTTTAACGCATGACAGACACTTAAACCTTATGTCAATTTGCATATAATAAAAATTTAAGTAGGTACCTACTATAAAGTAATTTTAATAAGAAAACTTCCGAGAGACAGACATATTAAATATATTAAGGTGGTTCGCTTTTGGTATTGCATTGATAAAAAATAAAACGTTGTTTTGCGTGAGGTCTGTATAAAACAAAGTTTTACTATCAATTTAGCGCAAATAAACATTCGAATAGATAGATGAGCACATATTTATGTAGTGATAGTGTGTAATTACTTAATATAACGGTATTGTTTTTTGTAAGGAAAGCGAACCACCTTAAGAACGGGTCACTCATGTATTTTAAAGTCGAATAACGCTCGACATGTTTCACTCCGTACCGAGGAGTGTCATACTCCTCGGTACTATTAAAGTATTAAAACAAAGGCATGTATCTATATATTCATATGTGAATACTCACAAAGTTACCAAATGATTGGTCGATATTAAAACTTGACGGAGGATTTCAAATCATTTCAATTATTAAATATTTTATACCTTAATGTAGGTACTTATATAATGTAAATTAAACTATAACCAAAAAGAATAGATAGTATAGAGGGGTCCTGTCATTGTAAATTTTATAGTCACTGTAAATTTACTGCCATCTATCGACACACGACTAAAACTCAAAATGAAAACGTATAAAGTTATCAAAAAATGTATATATATGGATAAATGATTTTATTATTTTTATATCATTTTAATCCATGTTCATTCACTGATATCTATGTGTTAAAATTGTTAAATATGAAACGGTGTCGTCACGCCATCTAGCCGAGGATAGGCTAAAGGTGTGTGCGGCATCTATTCGAGAATGACTTTTACTTGAATTCCGAGGCACGTTTTTTCCTTAGACTTTATTCGTCTTATACGAAGTTACATATGTCTTTGCTATAACACACGTAACTATTATATATACCTATGTACTTACTTAATAGTAAACGAAAAATAAGTAAACATAACTTTATGAAACACAGGCGGCACAAGGGTTATGTATACTGTTTAGCAGATTTCTAAGCGCTGAGCGCGTTTATATGACAGACCGAGCGAAGTGCAAATGCTAGCTCAAGTTGCTGACTTGACACTTGACTTGCTTAGCTCAAGTTGCTGACTTGCCACTTGCTTACGAGTTACTGGAGCCAGTGAAATGCGGTTGTGGTCGTTTAGACTTAGGTCTTGTCTGTGTCTAGAGAGTTAGGAAATCCGAACCTTAGGAAACGACTAATGTACAATTACTTCTGTACAGACAGCAAAACCGTTAGCTGCATAGATATTTACATCCCTGCATACATATTTGTATGCAGGGGTGATAAACTAATAGTTTTGCTGAATGGACCTTGATTCGTTTAGAACAGCGGTCGGCAACCTTTTTTTGCGTAGTTTTAGTAGCGTAGTTAACGATGAGTAAGTTGACTCGGGCCGCACTTTGTTAATATTTATGACTTTATCAGACATTGTCGTTTCTCAATATTACATAGCCAAAGAGGCTCGCAGGCCGCAAGTGACAGTTTCACGAGCCGCATGCGGCCCGCGGGCCGCAGGTTGCCGACCGCCGGTTTAGAACATACACCCAAATATGTCTAAAGGGGTCATTGATTAACAGTCCGCCGGACGGTATCGGCCTGTCAGTTGTTCGGAACTGTCAAAATTTTGTTCTAACTGACAGGCCGATACCGTCCGCGAAATGTTAATCAGTGGGCCCCTTAAAATGAAAGGCTGAGTATCACAAAAGAACAATTCCGAATTTATTTCTACCATAGCGCTTAATTCAAAAAGATAAAAACCGTCTTATTGCATTATACCTTACCACGCAAACCTGACACAAAACATATTGAACACTGACTTACGTACATTTAAACGTAACGACTACCGATATAACGCCATCCCTAAAACCTGCTTGCAAAAGGGCATATCTTAAATAAAAGGAAAATGTTTCATACGACTTTTTCGGAAAAACCACTAAGTGAATAAGGTCATATCTTAAATATACCAAAAACGTGTCTTAAGTTCTTTTGTGTGGTATAAAGCCGTATGTAATAAGTTATTTATCGTAAAATTCAATGCCACGTCGATTCCGTGCCGGTCGGCATGAAGGCGACATAAAACGAAACGCATAATAACATCAAAAGGAACGCACGGATTGACTCGTAAAGTGTTCAGTATAATGCTTTTGGGGCGCGAGTGTGAGCGGGTTCATAAGCGGAGCGGATCATAATTTTATAGAGTCAAGTGATATCCAAAAAGAAACGATCTAAAGTGCAAATTTGTGTAAAACCTAGTAAATATTAAAATTGTATGTCTGTTGTTTTATGTCTTTTTTTCTTTGTGTCGTTGGCGTACCTACGTGTCGCAGTTTTAAGTCAGGTCACTAAAAACCAGCGCGACGGATTGCCGCGGCACGGCATCGGCGTTATGTAATGCTGAGTCCTATTTTAGCGTCCTATGTTTTTTTTATATCTACATATCTTATTTTTCTTTATATATTATGTTGTGGCATGAAATCAATGTATTATCTTTCTTTCTTCTCTCTTTCAAACGGTTTCCGCTATAACTGTGTCCAACCTCAATATCAGCGGCACGAGACCGCGCGGATTTATATCCGCATAAAGCATAAAGGCACCACTCGCGCCTTGACGTGAATAGCCGCCGTGAATTATGACTTCTATTGACGTACTATATTATACTATTATTTAAGAAATAAATTAGTCAGTCGCTTAAGGAACTATTTACTCTATTATTTAGGAAATTAGTACTGTCATGAGCACAGCAATAACGTTGATTTATTTAGTTAAATGATTAAATGAACGTTTAAGTGATCATAGCTGACGCCTTCGTGAACTATTAAGTTATTTTATTCTTACTCTTAAGTACCTACATATTTTAACCTATTTATATAAAAGTAGCAAACAAATAAATATGCAATGTATGCAAACAAAAGAAAGGCAACGAACATTTTTTTGAGGTCTATTTTAGATTTTCTTAAAACTTAAAACGAAAATGTCTTAATGTAAGTTGATCTGTTTTTGTTGTGTAATAACCAAGACCTCGGTCTCAGCAACATTAATACCTATATTGAAAACATACACAAATTTAAAATACGAGGATTTAAGTAGACTAGTTACATAAGAAGAAACTGAATTAAACAATATCATATATTAATAAGTATCAGATATTGTAATTATATTCCCATATATGAGTACCTACCTACCTAATACCCTGTGATCTTCAAAGTAAGTACCAACATAATACCGCAAGATTGCTCTGTCTAGACAACTCACAGCTTTATTGACTAGGTATAGGAAATAGAAGATTTATTTACATTGCTTAAGCGTTTATTACCAACATGTAATATTCGATATTAAACTTTCGTGAGACATATTTTAAATTGTTTATACGACAACGGTTTCACTCACTTGAATTTTTAGTCGTTATTGGCGACATGTTCATGTCATGTTCGAGCCTGAGGAAGGACCCCCGACGGGCCCGAAACATGTCGCCAATAGCGACTAAAAATTCAAGTGAGTGAAAACGTTGTCGTATAAACAATTTAAAACATGTAATATTTCCGATCTCAATCGACTGCAAAAAATTACCTACTGTTTCATAGTCTGTTAACATGAATTAGCACCCGGTCTGTTGAGAATTACTAATTTTAGACTTGTGCTTAATGTACTTTTCTAAATGGTACTTAATTGTTAATGAAATGGAGTCAAAGTCAAAACATATTTAAGTTTAGTATTTTATTCAGCTACTGTACCAAAAATTCATCACCATCACATCGTTAAATAAAAACAACACAAGAAAATTGCATACTATAAACACTTTTTACTACATTGTAATCTCTTCCAATACACCGTTCCGGCCTTAAACACGATTTTATTATTATTACAACTGTTTTTATTAAGACGGCGTAACATTTACGACTTTTAAGATCGTCAAAGTGTTATAAATTTGCATATGTGCCTGAATACTTCACATAAGGTGTGTTCGAGAGTATAACGCAATTGTTGCCTGAATTTCAATGAGCTTATTTTTAAAATACACCCTCTAATCTAAACTTTACTTAAACAACTTAAATTTAAAGTCGAAATTCGCACGCAGGCTGTATTATACTGATTTATATAGGGCAGGTTGATAACCGCTCCGTTTTTATGACGTCATCAAAGCGTTTAAACCTGTGACGCCATTTCTCGTATTTCGCTCACGAAAGTGAAATACAGCGTTTAATTTTCCGTCTTCTTAGTTAAGTTTGCTTAAATTTCAACCTTGCGGCTTTCTAATAAGATTGAGTTAGTATTTGAGTAGTTGAAAAGATATGTTGGTCGCGTGAATATATTGTGTGTGCGAATTATGTATGTTTCCGGCGGTATGTTTTATGGGAAGGTTTCGTTGGTTTTTACGTAGACTGTATTTCAGCGAGTCAGTATGGTTTTCGAGTTATCGCTTAATAATGGCGCTTTTATTGGCCTTTCCGTCGACACCATTAAGTGTTATTTGAATTGCCCGAATAAACTATTTTTGTCGCTCGTTAGTTAAATATTTTCAAAACTCCTTTTTGTGGTTTACTACGTGGATGAAAGATGTTTTTATAGTTCAGGGGATTTGGGCTAATTTCGGAAACGAGGTTGCTTCTATAGCCACTAATAAGTTTCTAGAAGTAAACTAGAAGCAGTTCCAATTTTGATAATATTTTAAGCCTCTATATTCTCTGCGACACTATTTAGCAAGGCATGCTAGTAGAGAGCTATCCATTCATTTTAATTAAGTAGATCATTAAAATTTTCCAAATTCTGTTTCTTTTCAAATCACAGATACCTATGACAATTAAGCTGTCTTTTATAAATTCTGATTCAAATTTAAATTATAACTTTCGAATTAATCCGAAAATCTAAAATTAAATTTTTAAATCTGTTCCGATTGTTTGTGCTTACGAATAAATCTATTCTAATCTAATCTAATCTAATTATAAGTATTCTTTCTTAAATTGCTGTTACTTCACATTTTTATTTCTGTCATTGATATTATTCATTATTTTAACATGTTAATAAAAATATATATTCTCTTCTGTGGTTATTTGTTCACACGAGTATATTTCCATATCCACACCTCGATGACTACGAATTTTCTTAAAGTTTACCGACTTAATGTATTATTACAGCAAGCGTAACATGTTACCTGTCACGCTCCCCCATTTACAATATACCAGGTTTTTCTAAACTTCACCTTGTAACTCTAATATTAGGGTCGCATTTTGAGTGTAAGTTAAGAGGTATAAAATCTTGTTTGAATGACAGACTCAAATATGCGTTGTAGTGACAGGAGTAAATGTGCGAGTCTTGTTTTTAACACGTTACGTGTGCTTGTTCTATCTTTTTAACCGACTTCAATTTCATAGAAGGAGGAGGTTCTGTATTCGGTTGTGGCTATTTTTTATAAGTTACATTTAAGGCGCGGTATGTAGGTATTATGTAGGGATTTTCTGTGTGTAGGTATATTTTTAACAATAAATGGGTAGGTTTTTATCAAGATTGCAGCCGCACTGGAGTAGGATACGTGAAAGATAAAGATAAGATAATAAACTATCTTTATCTTATCTTTATCTTAAACTTTTGTGTCAGAGCTTAGGCCTCGTGCAGATTTACTTTCGGCCTCGGACGAAAGCGCGTCGCGCTCAGACGTTCCTATCAACGCTTAGGGCCAACGAAGACGGCCTTTGGTCTGTGCGAGGACTCGAAAGTCACGGCCTGGCAATTCGCCTTGAGCGTATTTGATCATTGAATGGTGTCTGAACTCCTACAGCCTGTCGGTCTTACATTAAAATTCAGTTCAATAATGCATGTCTCCTGTCAAACCTTCTTATAAGTAAACGTCGTTTTTATATGTATTTTTTTCGTTCAAACATCACCAAAAACTCATAAATTCCCTGTTATTGCAAATAACTGATATATCATGACAGGGGGGATGGTGAACGATGACAGGTAATGACACCTGTGACGTCATGAAACGATAAATGGTCGGCAATAGCACGGCAATCGTTTACTTTAGGTGATAGATTATGCTGTTGATGCGAATTTTCATACATTTACCTGATAATTTCTGTACCAATGTCATACATTCGTGTCACAACTATTTTATAGTAATGTAAAAATTAGGTAATATATGGTTCAATGAGAAGTAAGTTGATAATCAAAACATAAAAACTAAAATAATAATAATATTATATTTGTATTCTTATACTTTCGGCACTCAATGTGTTCACACCAGTGCTGCATTATCTAAACTAAACATAATTTAAATACCTTCATACAGGCCTATTCGGATTTCGAGATAATACAAGATCTTGAGACGATTTAGAGATCAACTAGATCTACATTAGATATCGACTAGATGTGACTTGGATATCTAAGTGATAACTTGTCGAAATCGTTCAAGAGGACCTCCAGAATCGCGGAAACGTCAAATTTGACATATCTATCTTACAAATATCTTTAAATTATCCGTATTGAACTTGTTGAAGTCTAGTAGAAATCTAATTCATTTTCATAATTTAAATACCTTCATTGTTCGTAGCGCTACGACACGTTAACGGTAGCCGCAACTTGCTACGCGGCCAAATGCTACGAGTTCACGTTGTAGAGTCCGTAGAGGTCCGTTCGTAGCTTGCTCTACCTACACCGGCTCTTCCAATATACAGTAGCAAATTCGAACTTGTACAGTCACCTGCAATAATATGTTACTCTTCGAAGGCCGCAAAAATATGTGACACGCTCTTATGGCTCTACAAATAAGATCGTGTCAGATATTTTTGCGGCCTTTGTTGTGTAACATATTATTGCAGGTGACTGTACTTGACATGAAATCGATCGAACTATTATTTTTGTGGCTGACAGGACAGAACAACAACAAGAAATTTGAGTGACCCAAGTCACCCAAGGTCATGGGTGGTTTTACTAACCTTAAATAGTTTGTTGTGTGCAAAAAATATTTATGGGCTTTTCTATTATTACTTATTTTTTGCCAGCAATCTTCGAGAAATTGTCAAGTTCAGCCCTATGTATAGCAATATCTTTCTAATATTAATAATAATATTCACAGGTATGAGCATTGGAGCAGATTGGAGTATTCCAATTATGATTTTCCATACCTCATTTTAACTTCCCTTTTACATTCCTTACATCCCGATTGCACGTTCATCACGTTCTCCATTTCTTAACTCCAGTAACATTGTTCTAACCGTCTTTTAACTTTTCCAAGTCCCACCGTTACCTCAAGCAATTGAAACAACTTTGACTAATGCCAAGAACTCAACGTCATACACATCTAATGAACGCACGATTTAAAACGACAAGCGATTTTCAACTCTTATTCTTCGTCAGTAGAGTTCAGAATTGGGTTAAGTGAGGTATCGCATGTGTTACAGTGCTAAATTTCAGCATTTGTTTGCTTAAATGGAATTTTTCAACAATGGCCAGTTAGTGCGATTTATGCTCGAAAAAAGGTAAAATTAATATCCACGGCTCAACGTATGAATATGGGGATTTTAATTTCATTGCTTCAATTTCACCGGAATGTTGGTGAAATCGTGACTTTTAAAGATTATTTGAAATTACGATTTCCCTTTTAATAACACTTGATGATTACATAAGGTATTTCGATTATTTACATTAAAGGAAAACATATTAAATCATTATCGCTAAATACTTTTACGATATATATTCAGGGTCGAGCTAAACTTCAAAATAATGTAAATTATCTACGTTTACGTTATGAAAAATAAAACAGCGTTAAGAGCCCATCAACGTGCTCACTAGCGCCACTGCTAAATAATCGTGATTATTTAAATTTAAAGGTACTTAAATACAAAATACAGGACCTAGCGGCCCCTTTTTTAAATAACTGTCGTAAAATTTAAATAATCACGATTATTTAGCAGTGGCGCTAGTGTGCACATTGAAGAGCTCTTAAGCGTTGGTATAAGATAATAACGAATTTTTGAGACTAAATAAATAACTCTTATGTGACGCCAAACCCGTCAAATAACGTCTTAAATGTCTCCTCCCTCACAACTTTATCAACTCGAACAATACAAAAAACAATCTCCTCGAAGACGCTCGTTAGACAAAATACACATCCATTTCACTCAATAAGGAAAACGCGTCTTATTTTAATTCCCGCCGAATAACTCCGGAATCTCGCCGTTAAACATATTATTCGTGAAAAGGAACGTTTCTAAATTTAATAAGTGGAACTGAGCTGCGCGGAATGGAACGTAATCCTGTTAGAGGAGACAAAAAGAGGAACGTAACGATCAAAGTTCAGTTGAACAATTAGGACGGATGTTGTACCTGGGGCGAACGCTTGATTTTAATAATACGAGAAGTTTGGGACGTTTAAACATGTCGTCGCCTTGTCGCAAACCTCGTAACTCGATTTCAAGGAAATTAATAATTGCTACCTTAGCCAACAATACTTAAAGTCGTAAACCTCGTAACTCCCCCGAAGGAGTTCCGAGGTTTGCGACTTAAGCTGATGTGCGTGTTTTAAGTACAATTGTAAATGTTTCATATGCGATTGTTTAATGGATGCATATGTATTTTAAGATTGGAGATGTACGCAAACGTTTCCAAAAAGCCTTCTTGTTTTTTAGTTTATACTTCGAGGTATCTTGAACTAAGGTGCAGGGGAGCAATTTAGACTGCGGCGTTTTAAACTAATCGAAATGTCTTCCATGTTTTACATTATTAACTAGAGTGCCATATATGTCTATATAGCGAAAAAGATGTGTTGTGTGTGACTCTAGTTAATAATGTAAAACATGGAAGATATTTCGATAAGTTTAAATTATCCCGCACTCTAAATTGCATATTTACAAATGGTCACAGCGCCAAGTTCACTTGTTGACGCAATTTAGGATATGTAGTCTGTGTAGGTATTAAATAATTTTATCCCCAGCCCTTTCGGCCCTAGGTTGTTGCATCCAATCAATCGGGATGCACCGACAATACGCTGCGGGCGTTATCTGCTCTTTGTCATGGCACGGCACGTGGTGTCATATTACATGGGACACTCTGTTTGACTTGCTGTACATGTGTACTATGTCCTGTGTTGTGTGTAAGTCCTGTATTTATGTGTTGACTTGTATACACATTCTTTGTGTTGAGATGCATCCAGGAGATTCAGATTAGACAATTCGTAAATGTTTTGAAATGGTTTTGATGCGAGCTTGACAATCGTTTTGGTGATTGGCGCGCATCTCGCTTCGTGACCTTTACTTCATTTCGCATGCACGATCAACGTGAGCCGCAGCGATTTTCAAGGTCATATCTAAATAAGATCTAATAGCCACGTCAAATTAAGCCAAATATGGGCGAACAGCGGAAATAATGCGTGTAGTTTTGAAAATTGGTATAGTTATACCTTGTTGTACCCAGATAAACATACTAAAAGTCCTTGAGGGTAGGGGGTGTGCTGAGGGTGTAGATGGGTATGAAGGGTGACGGTACCTTTTTTCATATTTTTGCTCATATCTCGAATACCTGTACGAATAGCATTACAATTACTTCGGACAAAAGTTTTAGCATAAAATAGCAAATTTGGTTTGTTTAATTTTACTCTACGATCAATACTTCAGGAGCTACAGGCTGTTAAAGTTAACATATCATAATACGTCAATGTACGTTCGAATTGACCTGCTAGGTTAAATGTAACGTACCATTAATCTTCCCACACCTGTAATAAGGCCATATAATGGCAACCATCCCCCATCGATGGAAAACCGCCACATTAGCGCCACCTGTGCCCAATGAGTAACGTCCGTCCTATCAACTGTAACAACCACCGTAATGGTCATCATAATGACCACTAGCTGTAGGAAAATGTTATGAAAATATACAGGTAATTGTGTAAGGCCAGTGGAACATTTCAAGAAAGTTACAAGTCTTAATGTACATATTTAAAACCGATGTATAAATACACATGTAGGGCTAAGATGGTCGGCTCTTTCTCATTTGTCACCATGCATGTCACGTTCTAACCGTGACGCATGACAGGTGATAAAAATGCGACCATGATACCGATGCTGAAGGCCAATTTAAACTTTGAAACAGATTTTTTCTTAACAGACTTATGACAAAGATGCATTTTATTTACAAGAGTGACAAAGTAATTTGATGCAAAATTTTACCGAAAAAAATATTTCAACCAAATAAAAGAAAAGGTTTCGGGTCGCCGCAGACCAGAAGGTTAAGGAGTTGGCAGAGGACCGGACGAGTGGAGATTGCTCCATCGACCACCGTCAAGAGCACAGCTCTTAAATGTAAAGTAGAAGAAATACCTAATATGTCTAAAATAATCATCAATCAATCCAATAGTTCAACTCCTGCCACAGTTTGAAGTAAACATTCAGAAGATTTGAACCAGAAGTTCCTTATTGAAGACAATCTTTATCCGATCAAACGATATAAAAGACTGTAATAGATTCCTTTTAATATGCCAAACGCCTTTAAGAATTGGCCTTTCATACCTTCTCATTGTTACCTAGTTGAACCTTAAAGAAACGACCAGTGTAAATAGACCTGTCTTATCTCGAAGCTCAAAGAGGAGTGCTAAAAGAAATTTGTAGTGTATAGACTGTCGCGGGTCTAGTTATGATGGATGAAATGCTCGATCGGATTCATGGTGGAAGGAGATAATGTGAGGTATTTTACGCGAGTTGACTAGGGAAATTGAAAAAATTGGATTATAGTTTCAGACGTGTGTTTGAGCGCTAAAAGCTAGTAATTGGATAGTAGGCACGCTTGACGCTTAGCTTTACACTGAGCGAAGTTTGATGATTGATATGTGCATTAAAAAACCGGCCAAGAGCATGTCGGGCCATGCTCAGTGTAGGGTTCCGTAGTTACTCGTTTATCACAAAAGGCCTGCCTTGAAGGGGCGCAATTAGTTGGTAAATATAATGTACATTACAAGCACGGACTGGTAAATATCAAATGATATTTCGTACATAAGTTCCGAATAACTCATTGGTACGAGCCGGGGTTTGAATCCGCGACCTCTAGATTGAAACACTTACATAATTACATAATTCTAAAGCATGTACAATTGTCAATTACATAATTCTAAACCATGTTAGGTAGGTACGTATCATATAGTAATTGGATCAGATTTCATATGTCTTGTGACTAAGTAGACCATTATAGACTGTTACCGTTCAAGCAGCCAATATACAATACACCGATATATCGGCTTTCAAAGGTTTCCGCGCTTTGTCAGCCGTGTGAAGATGCTTTTAGAACGGTTAGTGCACGAGCGGGAGCGGAGGCGGAAGCGACATTGCCAAACCTATATGTTTTGTTAAAAATATAGGGATGGAATACAATCCATAAAGGCTTGAAATTAAAGCTTAATAATGGTATTTAAACAAATTTAAGAAATATTTTTTGTAAAAGCAGACTTCGATGAAAGTTAAGTAGAAGGTAGTAAATAAATTCAATTTCAATTATTTATTTAATTCAAATCCAGAAAATAAAGAGGGCAATTCAACTTCAATAGATCTTCAGCCTTTAAAAAATTTAAATGTCGAATGACAATTTACGGCTTTAGCCGTCTGTAAACCCTTTAGGTATATTTAGGGCACACTTAGATTTTATATGGCAAAATAACATCATAACATTATATTTTTGTATTCAGAAGAGGCTTGAGTCGTGTATTTTTTTAATCTTGACCCGTTAAATTGTGGATCGTACAGCCAGCCGACTCGCCACAGTCATAAGCGACAGCGGCAGCGTTATACACTCACACCACAGCCTTACCCATACCACGAGCGCGAACGCCTCACTAAAAGCCTCTCCACACGCCACTTATTGTTCCATTGTGCGCCATTGTTTTGTTCTAGTGGCTTTTCTACCGTAACCCACAAACTGGTTATGTAATGCCCTGGTAAAAAACAGAATAGGACTACGTGTTTTGTTGTGGTCAGGCACAGTAGGTAATTAAATAAATTTGTAATGTTATATTACAAAGGCCGGGAGATAGGGAATTGTCGGCCGAGTGTGACATAAAGACGTTGGAGGGCTATTTTATGAACACCGAAGGCCGGTAATTACTTTCCTAGCATTGGCTCTTACCACCATCTTATGTATAAGTAGTGATTTTTTAAATGCGTGGCAATATAACTTAAACCAGATTATTTTTATACATAAAATAAAAGGTATTTGGAAGTCAGTTAAAAACGTATATCACCCTAACCATAAAATCGAACTAGGACCTATTTATCAAATGGTATTAGACTAAAATTTAGATAACAAGGTACTTAGGGATCCGACCTCCTCCACTCTTATTCTTTAGATTATTTAGTAGTTGAGCGTTTTCCAAAAAAATGTACATTTCATTCATGTCTTCAAAATATTGACTTCTTGGGCTCATTTTACTCAGAATCATTTATTTTGTACATTCACGCCTCATAGACGAAAAAATGTGTCCCAAGATTTCCTTTCCAGATCGTCACATTTATCACGCACTGAAAAAATATATTTCATACAAAATTTTGGGACACATTTTTTCATGTATGAGGCGTGAATGTACAAATGATTCTGAGCAAAATAAGCCCAAGAAGTCAATATTTTGAAGACATGAATGAACTGTACACTTTTTTTGGAAAACGCTCAGTTATACCTAATGACATTTCAGTTTATAATTTGGTATTACTCTCTTCTTCTTCTTCGTCGTAACCTCATGACTGAGGGTCGTGACCGCCATAAGTTGCGTTTTCTTGGATTGCTCTCCAACCTGGCCGATCTTCTGCCTTCCGCATAGAGCCCTGGAACTTGACGCGTGTGACTGCCTCAATGGCATCAAACCAGCGTGTGGGTATTCTGCCTATGCCTCTTCTGCCCTCAACCTGGCCACCAATCATCAACTTCTCTAGACTGTCGGGTTCCCGCCGGGCCAAGTGCCCAAAGAAGCCGAGGATTCTCCTGAGACAGATAGTAGATAGACGGGGGTATTACTCTACTACTTCACAAACTGTCGAGTCGTTAGGGTTTTTAGCAGTTATGTTTATAAATTAGCCAATGACGTGTTTTAAGCTTGTATACGTACTTAAGTATAATCTACCTCGTTCAAACGCTTCAACTGCGCAATAAAAGTTTAATATGTGGCGACATCAAATGCAGGCCGCAAAACGCAACATTCCCGCTTTATTGCCAGGCTTGTTTACATTGCTGTATTTGTTCATGTTTGGCCATTTTACACTATATACATATACAAAACGTAACACAAAAAAATTCCAGATTTGCAGCCCAAAAAGTTCAATGAATTCCATACGGATGAAGTCGCAGGCGAAGGCTAGTTCCATGATATATTACGACTATTTTATAATATATGTGTCGTTTCCAAGCAAACACACTGTCGCTTGCCATACGGACGCTGTAACAGGGTATTCGTATAAAGATACAAGCAAATCTCGTCTTTATGATAAGCGACAAAGTGGGACCTTTGACTAGACTTCGATACATAAATATAGGTACCTATTTAGTAAACAGTATTTTTTAATAGTTTTTCTGAAAACAGTATTACATTTAATGTGTATTTTTAGATCGACCGTTGGTATTAACGTCCAGGCTATTTAATGTCAACTTTCGAAACCTTATCGTTGAGTAAACCAAGCATTTCGCTTGTAAATCGGAAAGACGTTAATCGAGATTAATAATGCAACTGAAGGCTGAACAGGGCTGAAAAGTTAATGCCGAGCCGAGGCTACGTAAACTCACTGTAGCGAGGCCATTATTTTTATTTACAGTACTGTAAAAACACCCAAGTGTGTCCAATAGCTCCCAACTATGGTTCTAAATTAATTCGAATATCTTCGTTCAGGTGCATTTATTATTTAAATGTTACAGTTCTATGGATAAAATACGATGAATAAAAAAAAATGACAATACTAAAACATTGCAATTTTCACAATTTTTTATTGATCTTGTGGACCATATTTGTAGTACTAGACTACGTATATATGTATAGCTATCAATCAATCAATCAATCAATTAATGTCTTTATTTTGCATAAAAAGTGGTACATAATAGAAGAAATTAGAAGATATTTACAAGTTCACACAATTTACCAACATCTGGCATGCAAAATATGGTGCAAACAAATATTCCGAAATTTATAAACTACCATGCAAATCATAATACCATAATACCTAGGTAGTTTTAATGTATATAATTTTTATATACCACAAAATTACCTCAACGTACCGGAAGGCGCAGCGTCGGTAGGCTCCCCACAAGGTGGACTGATGACCTGCTTAAGGTCGCGGGAGTCCGCTGGATGCGGATGGCGCAAGACCGGTCATTGTGGCACTCTTTGGGGGAGGCCTATGTCCAGCAGTGGACGTCCTCTGGCTGATATGATGATGATGACCTCAACGTATAACTACTAAACTAACTATTCAATGCATGTGTTCAAATTGCCAACTTATCTTCACTTCTTCACTACACCTTATAAAACACAGTCCCCTGCCGCGTCTGTCTGTTTGTGTGTATGTATGTTTGCGATAAACTCAAAAAATACTGAACGGATTTTCATACGGTTTTCACATATGAATAGAGTGATTCTTAAGGAAGATTTATGTGTATATGTTAAGGATTTGTTTAACCCGTGCGAAACCGGCGCGGGTCGTTAATTAAGTGATATTTTCCAAAGAGGAAGATGTGGACTAAGTTTGTATGGAACAGCAGCTTTGCTCCTACTGTTCGTAAGTTTATGATATTATTAAAAACAGCGATATATTCTCTTACGCCATACACACTCCTCAAAACACTATCTATTTACCCCCGAGACATGACAGCAAACAGATACACAAAAGTTAAAACATCCCTTACCCAAAGATGTTTACATTTACACACACACCTGTACATTACATTACATCCTCCATTACAAATATCAAGGCATTAAGGTAGTGGAGAAAGTTTTATTTTCCGCCCACTTAGCTGTTTAGTTTATGGCGCCCGTTTCCTTATGTTATTTTGGCTCGAAATGGCAAAGGTTAACTTTACTCACTTGAACGTGTGTTGACGACGTGTAGGAAAAATTGAAGCCATTTTTCAGTCACGATGTGTTTGTTTAGAGTTAAGTTTTCATGTAGCATTATTTGGGCGGCAAGAATTTTAATCCGTTTGAAAGTCAAGTTAATTAAAACGCAGTCGGCTGAAAACAGTCATTAAAATATTCTTTCGGTCGTTTTTTGCTATGCTAATAGAAGCAAAAATACATAAGAATGAAAATAAATAAACACATCATACTTACATACATGGTAAAAAAAAATCTATGTGTCTCCACTGTAACTCCAATAAATGAAATATTTTTATTTCGAACATGAAGTCCAACAATAAAGCGTAGCCAGCAAAACTTAGAAAATATATGTTTTCCTTACCTAGAGCGCAAAGAACCCCAAAAGCCGAATGCAGCATGCACCGGCATTGTGCACACAGCGAGTCAGCAATGCCAACCATCACAATGCGATGTTTGTGCCCCGCATATACGTTTGTATTGTAGTTCCTTAAAAATACGCTTTCATATTGCATTCGTTGTGGGAATGAATATGTATGTCGGACTACGCGAAAATAAAAACAGGGTCATTTGATATTTTCAGTCTTTACGGGTTAATCTCGTCGTCACCAGCTTATAATATGGATGCAGATAAGCAGCAATAATCTGTTATCTCACAGTCATTTTGCAATAAGAGTGAACTCAAAAAATTTGATGCTTAATTATGACATTTTAATAAAAATAAATAAATAAATAATTTAGCCTATATACGTACTGCTGGGCACAGGCCTCCTCTCAAGCATGAGAGGGTTTGGGCTATAGTCCCCACGCTGGCCCAATGCGGGTTGGAGACTTCACATACACCTTTAAATTTCTTCGCGGATGTATGCAGGTTTCCTCACGACGTTTTCCTTTACCGAAAAGCTAGTGATAAATATGAAATGATATTCCGTACATAAGTTCCGAAAAACTCATTGGTACGAGCCAGGATTTGAACCCGCGTCCTCCGGATTGAAAGTCGGACGTCAGATCCACTCGGCCACCGCCGCTTCATTATATGACATTTTATTGCTAAATTAATGTTGTCATTACGTGCACGCCTCTTGAGTCATAGTCAAAACAAATTTCACTTTGTAGTAAACATGTATTAGGTATTGAAATTAACTTCCTTTGGTCTAAGTTTAGTTTTTATTACATGCCATAATGCATCTATCAATACTTTTCTATAAAATTCGATGCCAAGATCCTTTCAAATTGGTTAATTACTGGCAATTGCGGGAAAAAGTTTTCCTGGCTGTCTTCCAGATCAATTTCTTACTCTCTAGAATTTATAATAATAATAATAAATCATTTTATTTCAAGTAACTTTTACAGACTCATAGATATTGTTAGTATGTACTTATAGCTATGTTAGTTTTTACACTTATCACTATACATACAGAATAAATATAATTAAAATTTGATGCAATAAAATAATGTTTCTAGAAGTACAACATACCAAGTAGCGTTTAAACATAATAAGTACTTCTAGAAACATGCATATTATCACAGTGCCTCATATATGGGCAGTCAAACCTCTCGGCTATCAAACGCAGGATAGGGTTGGTGCCCTACTAACTAGCTACCTAGCCTAACTAAACCTCGTTGCTGGCTTGAATGTATTAAGAAGATAACTTTTTACTATAGTTGGTCAAGCAGATCTTGTCAGTAGAAAAAGGCGGCAAATTTGAAAAATGTACGCGCGAAGGGATACCGTCTCATAGAAAATTTGAATTTCGCGCCTTTTTCTACTGACAAGATTTGCTTGACCATCTATATAAGTAGTAATAGGTTGAAACTAAACTATGTGTATGTTCTTACCGCCTTGGTACATAAACTTTAAAAAATATTGTCACCTAGCGTAACACGGAGCGTGTTGAGTAAAGTAAGATAGTAAACAGAATTTAATCTATGCGGGTAAACAGCTAGCTCCATAAACCGTCGGTGAACGTGAAATTTCAAATTTAGAACGGCGTCGTAATTTAGGCGCGTTCACAGATACGGCCTAGTTACACGAACACTGATCACTATTTACCACTAGATGTTGCATATGAGACGACTGATTGTCACCACACGCAAAATATGGTCTCCGAGAGCGAAGACATTATAGACGTATATATACTCTGGCAAACTTTGCTTAGGTCGAGCCTTCGTGCCTACATTTTTCAAAGTTGCCTCCTATTTCATCTGAAGTAATCATCCTAAGCTGGTTTATCAGAGTATAAATCTGACACTAAACACATAACATTATGTAATAGGTTTAGTATGTTTTTCTTATTGTTTTATGGATGAAAAGCATCGAGAAAGATATGGAAGGCCTAGATTTACAAAAGTCGACGCTCTAACTAGAACTGGAGTCTCAGAATAAGAAAAGCTGACCTCGTATCGCGGGAAATCTTGAGGAGGAAAAATAAGGTGCTGCATAATCTACCTAGCGGGAGGTAATCTATACACGAACGTGTACATTTTTAATATATTAGCGAAGTGGGTCAGGTGCACACCTGCCGTTTGGGAGTCATTGTGCGCGCGCCCTTATCCTTTATCTGTCGTTTGTTTTCAGAATGTTTATCATGTGTGGTGGTGTCATTTGTCATTTTGACGAGAATTTTCGGCAAGTGTATGAAGTGTAGGCGTGTGATGTGATGCTATTTATGTGATGTGAATGCTATAAGCTGCTATAAGTTATAGGAATACAGTATGGGAACTGTAAAACGAGCAAAATCATTAGATTGTTTGGCCATAATATGTATGTATGTATGTATGTATGTATCAAACATCAACATCAAACCTCAACATTTATTCAGCAAATAGGCCACAAGGGCACTTTTACACGTCAACATTGAATTTACATACAAGCAAAAATAATAACATCAACAATTTTATAAAATAAAACTAACAATTCAATCTAACGTATTACAATTACTAAGAGATGTATATGGTCTCTTAATGTCGAATTACATACAAAATACAGATACAAAACACAAAAAAGAACTATAATATTTAGAGGTGTAAATGTCTCTAGGTGTCAGAACTATAAAATTATATAGTTTATCAAGTTATCCTTAGAGATGTATAGGGTCTCCAAGAGTCAATATCCTGTATAATTAACACATTCATTGAGAGAAAAGAAACATACGAGAGCAGAATGAGGCGTCTCACTGTAATTAATTAATAAAAATAAAGTTACTAAGTATAATAGCTCGTGTAAGCTTAAACAGACCAGTCTCCACAAACAGCACCCGTTCACGAGTATGACGCGTATCTCAGCCATCGCCTCCCTCAACCTTCATTCGGGAAAGTGGCATGTATTTATAAGCTCTTTATTGTACAAAACACAAATTTATGGCACAAGATCTTATTGATATAGTGATCTCCTTGAATATAACGGACATAGAGAATCATGTATTTGTTTTACGCTAGTACTAGCACCCAAAAGAAAGGGATGAGTATAATTTTCCTGGTTCTTACTGACTGACAACTTATGATTATAGTATAGTATGGAAAGTATGCCAGACAATATTATGGAAATTTGCGTTCACGAATGTTTTAATTTTTACCACATTACCGCTTTTAGTTCAGCAGTTTTAATAAACAACACACACACATACACAGCACGCACTTCTCACATAGCCAAACGAAACACGTGAAAAATAAAACGGTCTAAAAAAGTTTGACGAATGATTTGTACGGTAAATCGAATTCTTTTTACCGGCCGTCTGGCTCGGTGCGTCGGCCATCGTCCGTTCAGGGGCTCTACCGCGAAAACCGAAATTCGCAAATTGCGGGGATCTTTCTCTTTTACTCTCATTAAGACGTGATTAGAGTGACAGAGAAAAATGCCCGCAATTGACGAACTTCGATTTTCGCGGTTATAGCCCAGGTGCGGATACAATCCCTGGATATACAATTAGGGGACATTGATACTGGGCGGGTGGGGTTGGTGCAATTTAAAGCAGATAGCGATTTACTTAACCGAACCTGAGGCCCAACCGCGAAACACGAAAATCGACATTTCTGTATCTACCTCTCTATCGCTGAAATGCAAGAGCGATATAGAGGGAAATAGCGATTTCAATTTTCGTTTTTCTCGGTAGGCTCTCTGTATCCTACCTAATTGTACATATTTTGGTAGATAATCATTCTGTTTCGCCTGAAAATTTGGTTAGGTACTCTAAATTTTATACGTAACGTCAATCTTGTTCACGGTTTTCATATTAATCCTATATAGCTCAGTAGGAGATATTTACCTCGCTGAATGAGAGGCTAGACGTTGAAAAAACACTCAGTGTACCAAACAATAAAACCATTTAAATATCCTGCTCAAAGTCACCAAAACATGGCATTTAAGAGTCTCTCTCTATATTTAGATACATGAATATGTGAATCAATTGGACGTGAGTTTTGCAAAGAAGAATTAGCCATGTGCATGACGACTCTTCCCACCTATGTAAAATACCCTCAAAATGAGTTTTACTCGGCCTTAAACGATAGCGACTGCGTTAACTCAAACGCAGGGCATCTCGCTTGCACAAATATCAGTACGAGGGAGATGCAATTTGAGTTAAGTTTACGCAGTCGTTAGCGAATATGTCAGACTCTCAGTGTCAAACTCGCGGTAAGAACAGTATTGGTCTACCTTTCTTACTTTTGCCTTGTGTACTTTTCTTTTGTGTGTGGGCAAATATCACCTTTCAAAACTTGGACCACACTCGCTCGGGCGGGTTTAATAGATAAGATTTACGACAGCACTCATCTGGTCAAGGGTTGGACGCGGTAATTTGTCGCGAGGGGCGATTTTCCTGTACAGCCACATACGCAAAACGCTTTCCAAAACGCTAGTTTTAGTTTAAAAAACGTAGAAAGTTTAATCAAAAAAGCTGTTTATTTTCCATTTCATTCGTATGATTGTTACTAAAATTGACCTCTGTGGGCCTACCGCAAATCACGTTCGACGTGTTGCCTCTCTGTCGCACTTGCTAATTCGTACGTAAGTGTGACAGGGAGGCAACACGTCGAACGTTGTTCGCAGTAGGCCCTCTGATTGGGGCGCAGCAATAACTCTGATTTATAGGCAAAAACTACGAGTAACTATAACGCTTACTAAAATAACGTGCAATTAGTTACTTTTTCTACAAATAAAATGTATTATCTTTATTAAATAGATCCAGGAAACATTCCAGAAATTGAAGCAATTTAACTTTTAGCTTAACAAACCTAGGTACACTATCCATCAACCACTTCAATTAAAATCGTATAATGTCAGGCTCACATTCCATTAAAAAACTAAAAATAGCCAAACTACACGCTTTAGAAATAGGAAAAGCTCCCTGGCAGCTGGTCGATATTGTCGTGACTGGCCGCCGTAAAAAAACAACGTAGGAAAAAAACAAAACATTAAATTATACTGTAATAAGCCGAAGGCCCGAAGCCCAAACAGCCAGGGTGATCGACCGCGCGCTCCTAGATTTTCCACATGGGAAATTTGCGAAAAAGTAAATTGTTTATGGTCGCTTTTTTAATTACGGTAAAGGGATAGCTAGAATGAATTTGGCCGCAGCTCTTGTTTATGGTATGCCGACATGTGTCGATGCTTTGTAATCGAGTTTATAATAAAAGCATATTTTCGAAATTTAAAACATTCTTATCAGTACGATCAAACTAGTGGCTAGACGGGATTTTACTTGCTATGGCATAATATTATTACCACTTTCTAGACGAAATTGAAGGTATTATACGGAATATCAATAAAACCGCCTATTAAATTCTCTTCATAGCCCCGCAGTCATAGCCAGTTCGAATTTCAAATACTTGGAATTTGAATTTAGAATATTGGAAACGGTTGCGTTCTATTGTAATCAAAAATCTGGCTGGGTGGAAAGAAAAAGAGCGAGCGCTGTGTGCCAGTTGCCAAGTTATCTGCGTTTTATTGAGAGGTCATTCACCTTATCTTTTTAAAAGATTTTTATTTTTATCGTCCATTATATTTTTATTAAAAGTTAAAGAGTCTCGTATCTCGTCAGATGCGAGATTATTCACCCCTAACTTTTAAAAGGATCCAAATGCCGAATCAAATTCCGTTGAGTGTTATTTCTAATATTTACAGAAAAAAATACCATTTAGAAAAGTGTAAGAAGGTAATAAATAAAACAATACCTGCAGTAATTTTTTTTATAAGTGTATTCTACGTAAAATGTACTTAAATAACGGTACACTTTTAAAAATAAGTAGGTACCTAGGAAATAAGTATCTATATTAAAATAACTCTCCGAAACATCTTCATTAGTACGTTCAAATTAGTGGTTTGCATTAAGAAAGTATAGTAAAAAGTTAAGATACAAATTAATTAAGCTTTCCTTCAAGACAAAGCTGGCTGCCAGAGTATACTGTAAGATTGTGTATGTATTCGCGTAATTTATGAAAATACAAATCTTACGCTCCCAAAGCCTTTCTTCACTCACAGATCCAAGATAAACCTACTCAAATAACTCCATTAGGTTTTTCTTAATACTGTAATCTGCTCTCAGCGGTGTATTAATAATTAAAAGAGGGCAGAATGATTATTCCCGGCCGGGGGTTTTGTTTTAAAGAATGTAAGCCGATTTAGGGGACCCCCTGTTTGGTTCGGCTTTCGAGAATTATGGATTAAAATTGCAGGTCGGATTTCGGCTTCAATTAATATTCTGGTCAATTGCTTTTAAATAATAAAAATGCTCATTTATGGAGTTCAACTGTTATTACAATTTGGTACAAAATTTAGCACGAATTTTGCCGTTTCTGTGCTGTAACTTTTGTCAAAATTGATCACAATTTAGTAAAGGACCACCCACATTAGACATTTCATAAGCCCGGAAGGTCGGAAACTATTCCAAAGCAAAAAGTTTAAAACAACATGAAAAAGCACCACAAAATGACAACTTTTATTTTTAAAACGCTAGTTTGTCCCAAATCTAAAATCATAAACAAACGAAAACAATTCTTATTTCGAACGCGTCATTTGACAGCGTCGCGAACGGAAGCCACCCGCTAATGAAGTGGCTACGACGTCAAGTGCACTTCCTCTCTGTCTCTCTTTCGCACGCGTGTTCAATAGCCTGCCGTCTCTATTTGTCGTAGAATATGCAAATCCTCGCGTCTAGAGATTATGCTCAGTTGGCGAGTTTGATCCATCTACGTAATGAAGTACGTTGAGGAAGATCGTTCCGGCTTTTGTTGCCTTTTTTCGAGGCTCTCTGTGAAATGACACAGTGCTCCGTTCTTATAGTAAATGAAAAGTGTGGTGAATAGGAGCTTTATTGAGAGATCTTCCCGTAATAAGATGCCAGCTATATAGAAGAGTTGTAGAATCGAAATGTCTGTACTTTTACCAATTCCCTATTTTGTATTTCGTAGCTAGGGCTATATTAAATTTGTAGTACGCTTAAAAGGTTTCAATCGGCTTGCTTCTTTCTGATTTTTTAGGAGTGGCCAATTAGTCAAATTAAAATGTAGTGGTCAATAATTACAGCAGTCACCCTATTATATCTACATGAACCGCAAACTTTGACGCCCAACAGCTGTTAAAATGTTTTTAATCCCGTTATACAATGTTTTGTAATTATTGCGAATACGATTACTTTACCTTTTCAAAATAATCCAATTTTAACCAACAAAGTTCTCAAAGAAAATCTTGAAACAGTGCTCAAAGTGGCAAGTTTTCTACGTGTGGCAGCACTATATAAATTACGAACTAAGTGAATATTCCTCTATTGTCTATGCGCGGCACGTGTTTAAGTTGGCAGACGTGGAACTGATGGCTCGAACCGCGTACGGAAATTTTGTTAGTGATGTTGGCATTGCTTTCTCCCTATTATAAAGTATATACCAATTTATCAGTAGAAAATGGAGGCAGATAAAATAATTGTAATTATAAATAGTGGCCATGGGAAATTATTATACGGACAGCGTTTTGGGTAGTATAAAAGTAGTATATAAAAGTGTACCTAATCAACGTTTATAAGTTACTTATTTATTTCTTAAACACACTTGCTTATAAAGAAATAAGAAATATTTTATCCTCCTAAGTCATTTTTGCAGTTTTGAATTTAGAACCTTCTTTAATTCCAAGTTCAAAATTCGGTTTGAATTTGTCCTTTTAAAAGGACATCGGGGCTTAGGGGGTAATATGTAACAACAATATCCTAATACACATTAGGCGCTAGTAAAATGAGCTCTATGTTACTCGTATTAAGGTTACATCTCGGTTGTTGCAGGATGGAGGAGACAGTGCGATCGCTGCTGCAATACAAGGGCCGCGTGGAAACTCTGAAGCAAGAGAAGGCTTCGCTATCTTCCGCCCTGGAGGTAAGGAACATTCAAAATCGTACTCTAACTATTTAGAATATGGTCGTAATTGCTACAGCTAGAGGGATTAGGGAGTTTGCTGTAGGAACAGACTGAAAATATCGTCAAGTGTAAAAAACTTCGAACACATGGAAGGAAACCCACTATTTGATACACCTATACATCTAAATAGCATGTAGGTATGTGTCTTGAAAAGAACCTTGATTTCCAAAACGATTGTAGAGTTCAAATAAATCAAAAAAACCGGGCAAGTGCGAGTCGGTCTCGCGCACGAAGGGTTCCGTACCGTAATGCAAACAAAAAAAAACAAAAAAAAGCAAAAAAAAAAACGGTCACCCATCCAAATACTGACCACTCCCGACGTTGCTTAACTTTGGTCAAAAATCACGTTTGTTGTATGGGAGCCCCATTTAAATCTTTATTTTATACTGTTTTTAGTATTTGTTGTTATAGAGGCAACAGAAATACATCATCTGTGAAAATTTCAACTGTCTAGCTATCACGGTTCGTGAGATACAGCCTGGTGACAGACGGACGGACGGACGGACGGACGGACGGACGGACGGACGGACGGACGGACAGCGAAGTCTTAGTAATAGGGTCCCGTTTTACCCTTTGGGTACGGAACCCTAAAAATGAAGATACTAATAATTAGAGATGCCACGAATATTCAGCAACTATTCGGTATTCGGCCTATTCGGCCACTTTGCTGAATACCGAATATCTGTTGCACCTACCTAAAAAGAAAAATTACACAAAAAATAACCAAACACTAGGTATATTTAATATTTAAAATGTATTCTTGGAAAGTAGTTTAATACGAAGGCACGTGTTTGAGCATTTGTTGATTACAATTTTTTTTTATCATTGGGTAATTCTGTTCAACATAAAAATATATCTTAGCAAACGTTGTGCGTTGATGGCGAACAGTTTTCATAAAAATTGTGACTCAAAATGTTCGCAAGTCATGCTGAATATTCGGTCGCCGAATATTCGGTATTCGGCCGAGAGAGGGGCCGAATATTAGGTATTCGGTATTCGGCCAAATTCACTATTCGGGGCATCTCTACTAATAATCTGTCTAGATTTGTTTATTGGGAAGAGTGGTTCTGAGTAAACCTTGAACAAGCGAACATTTTATAAAATTTTATTTTATCTATTTAATTATTTACATAATATGCATAAGCTATATGCACTTTATTTAAATAAAGTGCGGAAAAAGATAAATGTTGTTAAATCTTACTTATATATTTTAATCGTCTCTCATCTCAACGCGTACATATTCATAAAATATTTACGATATGACTAACGACGTTCACGATATTCATAATAACATAAAAATATATCGCATCGATCCCTTTTGATCGTAAATTGCCCGAATTCCCCAACTTGTCATATTAAAAATTCTGTAAGAATGCTTGTATGAAATACCAGTGTAAAAGGACCTTTCGTTTTATTCGCTAATAACATCACTCGTCTCTCATCTTGTGATTTTAGTTACGCTAATATGAACTTTATCTCTTTACATTAAGATCACAATTGCAATAGCTGGACGTGTGCCATTACGTGCTTGCTATAGTGACACTTTATTATAATAGAAAGTTGAACGAGCTAGGGCATTTCAAACTAGCCAAATCCAGCATAACGTTACCTGCAGTTTCCTTACAAGTATACGTAAGCTTAGAGCGCACTTATAATAGTTCGTCTGAACATTTGCTTCGCTTGTGCTATTTAAGCAATTGGATTAATATTAAAAAGTCTAAGTTGGCTGGTGATGGCGCTTTTCAAGTGTAATAGTAATAGGAAATATGCAAAACATTTTCTGGACGTACGTAGTATGATAGCCGATTTCTATTTTCTATTACGATATGGAATTTTACTGGAATTTTCTACTGATTCTGCATTGTAAACGATATTGCATTTTTATTAAATGGCTTTGCATTTGACATTAAATATAGATACTCAATAATAATACATATAGGTAGGTAGGTTTGTAAAGATGAAGGAAGTAAACAACAGGCTGTTATCATTTTGTAACGATTAATTCTAGTTAGCCTGATTTATTCTTTAGGACCCCCTTTGTGATTTCATTTTTAAATTAACATTCCACAGTTATATACATTTTGCTATAGGTGAATTTTGTCCATTTCAATATATTCACTCCCTATCTGTACGCAAGATACAATACAATCTGACACATCAAAGCTTCCAAAATCACAATAGAAAATAATCCACCTTACTTTCCCAACCTCCTATCACACAATCACGAGCACTTAAAATTAGAACCTTATTAAGACGATGCAAGTTCCATTTTCCAAAAGCAAAAGACACAAGCTACGATTTGGTCAAACCGGTATGTTCCCGTTTCGCTCCTGGTCATTGTTGCTCCCCCATCAACGTCACCGTTATCTACGAATTTGAATGGCGGACGCGAATTTTGATTTTTCCATTTCCCGTGCTTTTCAATACCTGTGTATTTTCACCACTTACAAGACTCGACTTTAAATAACCAGTGTCATTGTGAACTTGAGAGCCATAACAACTATCCATATTTGGAGCTCAATTTAAAATGGTTTGAGTCAACCTAGCGCTCGCTTGAGCTTTTAAATATAATGCCTACTTACCTACCTGTACCCATTGTGAACGAACCACTATTTTTAATATCGGCCCTTAACTTTTTGCGTTGTCAGCGTGGGTGTCTCGCCGATTTTTCGTGCTTTTTATATTTTTGCTGACTTTTTCCTGGTGTTTATTGCAAATACGACTTATTTTGCTCGTCGTTATTTACTGTGAATTAGAGAAAATGCAAGCGCTATAGGAGCTTTTTAACTCTTAATTTATAGGCAGTTATTAAATTAATTTATGAAGTCCTGCATCCAAGCACTTATCGAAAGAAAGACGACTAATTACGCAAAAACGTCCCTTCATACACACTCATAATCCCTCAAAGAACGTCCAGTTATGACCAACCAACGTAACTTGATCTACCCCTCCTTCAAAACCTAGACCAAAGTGGATATAGTTCTAAAAGTGTGAGGGGTCTGGGTAATTTGGTGAGTATTTTCGAGAATTAATTCTCATCTGCAGGGGCAGTAATCCGAAAATGATCGCCTGTCCCCCTCCTCGATAAATGGGTTTTAATGTCGCTAAACGACCGGGCAAATCAAGAACAGACCGGACTGAGTACTTTTTGCACTACCTAACTTAGAGTTAGGTTCAAATTATTTAATCCGATTCCTAACTTCTATAGTAGGGTAATACTAACTATGGCCGTGCAAAGTTACGAGTAAAATGAAATGTATTTATTTGTCAGAATATGGTACATTGATGTGATCTTAAATTAGAATGAATGCAAGTTCCATCATATTCTACCGTGAAGTCGGTGTACAAATATTTTGACTTATATCTATTTCTTATTACACAATATATTAAAATATAACTAGGTACAATCAAACAGCTAAACTATGAAGCTAATCAGTTTGATCCAGAAACTCTTTTTACACTATAAAAACAATGCTCAAGTAGGTAAGAATCTAAATAACGTTTAAACAATGTAGTTGGTTTGTTTTTCAGATCATCAGGTAACTTGTTATATACTTTTATTGCCATACAGTAAACATTTTTTTGAAATAATACCAAGTTGGATTCGAGTACTTAGTATACAGTAACGAAAAACGAAAACTATTAAATAGAGCACAGGCCACAGATATGTAACGCACATCAGAATGCTGTGCATCATTATACACATAGTAGGTCTTGCCTGACATCTGACCATCAAGACAAAAGGGAAGACTAGGCCTTATTGGGATTTGTCCGGTTTCTACATGATGTTTTCCTTCACCGATGCCATTGGCTAATATCAAATGATATTTTGAAGGTAAGTACCTATAGGTATGTACACAAGCAGGAGTTCAAACACGACACAGCTAGCCCCAATATTTCCTCTGTAACATGTTTAAGTTTTCAATAGAGCTGATAAATATGACTTGTAAATGAAATACAGGACGTATTGTCAGATACGAAGGGGCGGACACGTGGCCTGTTGTTGCAGTGACTCATGCGATGATGCATCGGGCTACCCCTTAGTTTGCACTTATGTCATGGCGCTTAGTTTGTTTAGTTTTTTAGTGTGTGTAGTAGGCTGTAAAGGTTTTAGCTTTGACTATGTCCACTGGACACAGACGTATCTAAATAGCTATATAACATAGGTCATAGTCTAAAAGTACGTATTAAGGTAGACGTCCACAGGGCCGCATCGTACGCATCGGACGCATTGCACGCAACGGATCAGTGGCCGCACTTGTATGACGCTCTATACAAAAAATACCAAATCCGTTGCGTGCGATGCGTCCGATGCCGAGGGCCCACAGGGTGGAAGTCTACCTTTAACAGTGTTTTGCACTGAAATCAAAGTAATGAAGTTAAAACTAACAAATTGTTTAAAAAAACATGTTGACTTTTGTATAAATAAATACGAATATTATATAATCCTCTTTAGTTCCGATGTCCTTTTAAAAGGACAATATCAAATCTAATTTGGAACTACAATTAAATAAAAGTAGGTTCCAAATTCAAAACTGCAAAAATGACGCTGAGACTTAGAAGGATATGTCAATTACACTTTGCCGGGATACTACCCAAAAGTCCGTCTAATAATTCCCTCGGGTCACTTACCTATAGTTAGACATTGTTGTCTTCCCAAATTCCATCTACCCTAGACAGATTAACCAACATTTATAATATCAAGGGGCCCACCAAATAACCTAAGATGGCACATTAGAAATACTTAAGACTAAGATGGCCGCCGTAATGGACGGCTGTGGATAGTTTGATACGGTCTCGTGAGGGACAAATTAGTTGAAATGGCTGTGACAGTTAATGTTTATAGGTGTTTTTACCGGCTGCGAGACTGGGAAGACCGGGATATTTTGTCACTCGTAAGGGCAACAGGATAAGCTGCCATACGTGGAACCACCCAACTATTGTCCTTTAGTACCTACAATTATTGAAAATACTTGAAGATCAAACGAACTTACCAAGTGAAGTTCGATCGAAATTATGTGAACAGCTTCATTCGACGCGATTTAAAGTTAACATAGTGTAGTAGCACCCCCAAGCATCAGCCTTGCACGGTTTTTAAAGTTTTGTACTGGCAACATTTAAAAAGAAAAAAGTTACCCCTTCCACTACTCCCACCTGGCGACGGTTGGAACCACCATTTTTACTTCATTTGTTTACAGCATAATTTGAACGCATTTATTTCACATCTATATTAATGTGGGTAGGGCGTTAATATTGTGTACCCATAATATTGTGTATAATTAGAGGGTGGGTTGTTATAAATCGCGTCGAATGAAGCTGTTCACATAATTTCGATCGAACTTCACTTGGTAAGTTCGTTTGATCTTCAATTATGTTTCACAGCTTCATTCTTTGCGATTTAAAGTTAACATAGTGTAGGATGTTTAGAGCATGTCAATGTGAAATAAAGCGTCAAGGATCCAAGGATTTACTCAGGTAAGTAATAACCAAGAATGATATGAGATCATTTATTTATTCACATTTGTAAATATCATGCTTATTATTATATAATCAGACATCCATTTTAGTTGTTTATTTTAAACATATTTAATGTACCTACTTATATAATTTATCACTACTACTTATACAACACGTATTTACTTTTTTCTATAACAATCATATTATATATATTTTATGTATCAAATAATAATCACATTTTTGTTTTATTTACAGGTCTCCAGCAGAAGCGAGAATTGAACGAGCGAATTGATTACAATCTGTGATTATTTCCTTATGATAATATTTGGCGAATACACATGAGGAATCAGTCCATCCTGCTGTCTTACGGATCAGGTCAAGACTTACACCCATCTTGTTGGCAGTGGATGTGGCAGAGTGGCGAGTGCTGTGTGCAGTGAATATGGAAGTGTCTATTCCGCTATCGCGCAGTGTTGTTTTTATCCATGAACTTAGCGTTTGAGATGTGACCTTATTGTGCGGTTTTTTGTAACTCACAAATAAAGAATGGTTATTAGAATGACGCAGTGTCTTTGTTTTATTTATGTATGTTTTAAGGCATCTCGCTGGACAAATTTCAGGACGTTCGTTGAAAAACGGTAGTCTGAGAATTGGTTGAAACGACGAAGGTCGTGATGTTTTAATTAAAGCTGGAATTTTGATAACTATTTCTGAATCGGTTTGCATGTTTACGTTACTCAACTCTATTAATGAAAAGGTTTGCACTCGATGTGCAGAGCACAACGCCAACAAGGTGAGTGTTTTCTTTGAAAGCGTTTCCAAACTAAGATGATCATTAGGCCATTTGCGGCCCAGGTGGTTAAGAACTGTACTCGGGTTCCAAGTTAGATTATATTTGGGTAATGTCGGTCTTAATTTGAAAACGCCCTTCATAAACCGTTTGATTCGATCATCATTTAAAGTGCAACCTAGTAATAATGAAATAGCCGATTTATAATTATTAATCGTTCCATACTTAGCGCCAGTATCGAAAATACGGGTCAGAAAATCAATAATAATTGGTATTGATATTTTCATATAATCGTGTCCATGGGTTTTACAATAATCAATATAAGCTTTGATACATGGGCCATATTGTTTGTATGTATTATCAGATAGCGAAGATAACATTATTTCAACCGATCTGGGGGATAATGATCTATTTAATAACGAGTCCCTGATAATTTTGCGGCAATCAACGACAGGGTCCTGTGCAAGTTGTGAGTCGATCTGCAAGGAGACGTTAACAAATTAGCACTTGGTCGAAAGTAAATGGGTTCTGCAATTAATAATTTCGAAAACAAAGGGAACCATGGTTGTGTGGGCCAGTTAGGAACGACAAGAATACCCTCGGCTTTATCATTTATGATTTTTTGTATGACCTTTAAAATCAATGAAAATGGTGGAAAGGCGTAAAAATTAATATTTTTCCAGGAAAAGGTAAAGGCGTCGATCGTCCATGCATCTGGGTCGTTCTTCCAGGTAACGTATAGAGAACACTTATTAGTATTACAACGGCTTGCAAATAAATCGACCTCAGGCATACCAAAAGTTTGTTTTATTTTTACGAATGCATTATTACTTAGTTCCCACTCGGTGTCAGAAAATTTAGTACGCGATAATTTGTCGGCTTCATAATTTTCCTTAGTATTGATATATGATGCAAATATTATAATTTTACGCCTTTCACACCACTGCCAGATTTCCTTTGTAATACGATTTAAGTGAGGAAATTGGACGCTGCCCATTCTGTTTATGCAAGCGATGGCGGTAACATTGTCGATTCTTAGAAGAATTTCGCAATTATGAACTTCGTCTGCAAATGTCCGTAAAGCCAAAAAAGCTGCATTTAACTCTAATTCATTAATATGTAAAATACGTTCACTCTCTTTCCAGTAACCATACGCCTTTTGATCATTACAGTATGCACCCCAGCCAGATTTCGATGCATCAGAAAATATTTCTAATTGAAATTGATTAAATCTGAACGGACAAAAACCATTGTCAATATTTTTAATCCACCAGTACAAGTCATCCTTTATTTCAGATGATATTGTGATTGAAACTTCATAGTTAGAATGTTTAAGTAAACTGAGGTATTTATGACGTTCTAAAAGTTTAGTGTATAACCAAGAATATTGTATAGCAGGGCAGGCAGATATTAAAAGACCAATTAATCTAGCAAATTCGCGTAATTTACATTTATAGATTCGGATAAATGTCGTAAGCTTATCTTTTATTTTGTCTCTTTTTGAGTCAGGTAAACTTAACGTCATTCTTTTCGAGTCAAAATTAAATCCTAAAAATTTACATTTTGTACTTGGTGTAAAGCAACTTTTTTCGCTATTAATAATAAATCCTAAATCTTCTAATAAAGATTTGGATGCAGTGACATTTGCAAGACATTCATCATGAGATCTACCCACACATAATATATCGTCCAGATATATACACGACAGATAATTGTGAAGTCTTAAGTATTCGACTATAGGTTTTAGCATTTTAGTGAAAACGTATGGCGAGGTACATAAACCAAATGGGAGAGAATTAAACTCAAATAAAGTATCGTTGAACATAAATCGTAGATATTTTCTATGCGGTTTATATATAGGAATCAAAAGATAAGCATCTTTAATATCAATAGAAGCCATATAACAATCCTGAGTTATCAATTTAGACGCGGTTCTATAGTCTTCCATTTTAAAATGGCGAGTTTCGATAAACTTATTGAGGCATTTTAAATTTAGAATGAACCTTTTCTCGCCATTTGGTTTAGGTACCAGAAAAATACTAGAAATGAATTCGTCGGGATCATGCTCGCACATTGAAATGGCATTGATTTCTAAAAGTTTATTGATAGCTTTTTCATAGTCAGATCTTTCCGATCTTGTCTTGGAATAAACAGCAGGACAATCTCTTCTAGTAGGCACAGAGGTAAAAGGAATCTTATACCCCTGGGTCCATTCAAGAATCGTAGGGTCAGAAGTGATCTGTGCCCATTTATGGGTATAGTTTCGTAATCGTCCTGCGTACCGTACCTCGTGTTCAGCTATCTCCTGTAGCTCCGGTAGCTGCGACGGCGCGGCGAGTAGGAGCGGCGCGGGGCGCGGGCGCTGCTCGGCCGGCTGGAGCGCGGCGACGGCCGGTAGTGCCCTGCATCGGGCTTGCTCTGCGTCCTTTGATGCAGGGGTTTGAAGTTTAAATTGTTTTCCTGCGACTTTTTGTTAAGTACAAAATTATTTTTATTAAAACGATTGTTAACCGGTTTAGGTGTGTGTTTTAATGTTTCACCAGACTTTTGAATCGATTGAGCGGCTTTTAATTTGTCAGATACATTATCTCCGAAAAGGAAACCGTCTCTAACCGTATTAGTAAGGGTCTCTTTTAGATCGGTGTTAATTGACGAAACTACGAAGTAGCGACGTGTTTTTGTTTCTAAGTAGTGACTATCGCATAAGATACGACAAGCATCACTGACTGGTTTCAAGATTTTTTGCACAGATGCATCTGGTTTAAGCAATTGATCCATGGCCTGCGCCAGAGCAGACAGAGCAATTCCTAATTGCTTCTGTTTTTCCATTATGGCATGATCTCTTTTTATTGAACTATCTGTTAATGCCGCTTTAGCTTCGGCGTTAAGAGTAGGAGCAACTAAGAGGTCACAATTGCTGGGCACGAGGTACTCTTGAAAAAGCTTTTCTTTAACCTCCTTTTGTAAACCTTTTAGTAAGATTTCATGCCACCTACTGGCCACGTCCTTGTGTATGCTGTCGCCTAACGCCAGTTCTGGTTTTGGAGCATCACCTAGCATTAGCAAAATGTCGTCATCGAGTTCTTGATCCCCCGCTGAAGACGAAAGTACCTGGGGTTGTGTCTCTGGTAGATCTGGAGCAGACGACGGACCTGGGCGCGGAGAGGCTGGTCGCAGCGGCTCTTGTTGCGTCGGGGGCTGGGACGGTGGCTGCTGCGGCGAGTCTGGCGCTGGGGTTGGCGGCGGCGCTGCGGTGCGAGGCGGCGGCGGCGAGACCACGTGGCCGCGCGGCGACGAGCTTCGCTCATAACGTTCTTCAGAATCAACTATCATGTTGTCTGAAAAGAACAATACGTTCTGTATTTTGTTGTACAATTGAGCCGAGGAAGGAATAGCGTGACAGTAAGAGCCCGTAATTAGCAAATACGCATCACAATCCTCAAAACAGGTCATTTGACCTCAAACAGACATAATTGTGACAGTAAGAGCCCGTAATTAGCAAATACGCATCACAGTCTTTGAGATAGGTCTAAAATTTGACCTCAAGCTGTTATAAAAGTTATGTGTGACAGTCAATGCCCGCAATTAGCAAAAACGCATCACATTTCCAATAGAATCTCATCAGCTTATGAGAAATAGCTAGAAACAAATAGTAACTCACCATCTGTTTCACTAGAATCTGAAGAATATATAATTCTAGATCGGCCACGTGTCTGTCGTAGTAATCTTGACTCCAGTTTCTTGATCTTTCTCCTAATATTCTCCTCTTCGTTCTTCCGTTTCCCCATGTTGAAAGTGGAAGGTACGCGTGCGAAGGCTTGAGCACGGGAATGAATAATGAAGTAAAAATGGTGGTTCCAACCGTCGCCAGGTGGGAGTAGTGGAAGGGGTAACTTTTTTCTTTTTAAATGTTGCCAGTACAAAACTTTAAAAACCGTGCAAGGCTGATGCTTGGGGGTGCTACTACACTATGTTAACTTTAAATCGCAAAGAATGAAGCTGTGAAACATAATTATTTATCCCTTCAAGTGGCGCCACCGAAAACGCGAAAAGTAGTCAAGTGGCGGGGCCCCGGTGGGTGGTCAGCGCAGATTAAGAAAATTTTACAAAATCGTCGATTTAAGCTTTTCTATGTTTGAAAGTATATTAAATCACATATTGTTAGAATCAGCGTTATATAGGCTATTTGAATATAGAAATTAAATTATTCTTATGTTTATACATTTGGCCAGACGTAATCAAACACCGGAAGAATTACAGTTTTCCAGCTTCCATGTTAAAAATGACTACCACCATAAAACTAATTGATTATTGGAGGTAATTGCTATTTAATTATCAAAGGAAGACTTTTATCTTTAAGATTAAATCAATAATAAGTTTTTGGCAAAAATATCATTTTTGGTACAAGCTTTTATCGCCGACTGTACTTTTCTTAAGACAGACAACTAATACTCATCGAGACAATTCTAAAAAAACCCCTAACACAATTAGGTTGCGTTGTTTCATCACAGAGGTCCTATGGCCATTGGCCACCTTCTGTCTCCATTATCAGATCAGCTCGATGGTACCATAATATTGCATTGTCATCCGATTTATACATGCATGCAAAATTTCAGCTCAATCGGAAGCCGGGAAGTGGATCAAATTTAACTTGCAAGATTTGATTACAGACAGACAGACAACGGTCAGGTGAAAGTAAATAAAAGCTTGTAAAAAAGACCTAAGATACAATTTCTTTTACAAAACAACCTCTTAAAAAACGAGACTGACCTCGGACTAGGCGGTCGCTCCCGAATCAATGGTCCTCACCAACAAATTTTATACCAAGTGTTTTTGTGTTTCTTATGGTATGTTATCCTTCTCTAACTCGCTACCTAATTTTGGGCACTATAAGAGCGTAACTATACTTAAATGCGTTCAATTTCACCTCTAAATACGTCAACACCTCATTAACCACTCACTGGTGGATGACAGTTACTGGTTTTCGCATCGACCATTCGCGGGTTGACCGCCATTTGAAGGGATACTCTTGCAAACTAATTTTGTCAGTAGCAAAAGGCGCGAAATTCAAAATTTGTATGGGAAATCGATCGTTCGTGCGTACGTTTTTCAATTTTGCCGCCTTTTTCTACTGACAAAGCTGGCTTGCCAGAGTTTAAATAAAAATCTATAAATATTACACGACAATCTTACAGTAATCGACTTAGTCCAGTAAGATTAATAAGGCTTGTGTTATGGGCATAAGACGACGATATACTAAGTATAGTCCGACAAGAAATTGTAGAAAATTATTGAGGGCGCCACTTATTCCTACGTAACGTCTCATTTTTGACGTAAAATGCTTAAACATTAAACAAGGCAACAATTTAGTATCGATTTTTTTAGTTCCACGTTACTCCTACTATTTTATGTCGCACTGTACTATCACTCCTATAAAATATTGCAAAATGAATTCCAAATAAATTAATTAAACATCGCCATGGTCACGGCGCAATCTGGGTTTGACACATTAGCATATTAGCAAATTTGAATAGCACCTTAAATATTCGTTTGCACACAGCATAACCGAGTAGCTGGCAACACAATTAGTGCGCGGGTGTACTTAGATGCGTGAGGGGTGCACCCTTATAGGGATGGGCAGACACAAACCTAGGTATTAGTGATTTAATTTTACTTATATGCTTATACTTTTTAATTTTATTTTATTTTAATTAACGAATTGTTAATCAAATTTATTTTTACCTTTATTTAAATTTAATAAATTGTAAATTACTTTTATATATATACACAATTGAGAGGATGGAGGAGTATGGAGGTCCAAGGGGGAGGCCTATGTTCAACAGTGGACGTCTTATGGCTGAGATGATGATGATGATGATGACACAATTGACATGTAATATTATTAATATTATAAATAAAATGAATATGAATATGAATATGTTTTTGAGCTATAGCTAGTAAAAAATACTCTACTGGTAATTCATTTGTATATTACGCTATTAAACTGATATATATATATCATACGCCACCTCTAAGATCTGAACCTAAATTTTCGTACTAAATGATTAAAAACACACATACCTACTAATGCATGCAAATACAATTTGATTGAGCAGATTAGGTAGTAAATTGGGCAATCGAATTGTCACAAAATACTCAATTATCTATGGCAGTGTTTCTTAACCTGTGGTCCGCGGACCCCTGGGGGTCCGCGAATATATGTACGGGGGTCCGCCGCAATCTCACCTATTCTCACCGGTCTGAAAAGTATTGCTGTTTTTTTTAATAAGGGGTCCTTGGACTTGTGCTTGATTTCCTAGGGGTGCATGGATGGAAATGGAAATGGAAAATGGAAAAAACCGCTGATTTATGGTATTCGTATTTGGATAACTCAGTTACTTATTACTTTTATATTTAATTGGGTAAATCTATGTTTTTAAATATTGGAAAGCACCGCATTATTTAAGGGCGATATTTGAACATACAGCTATAAATACCGGCTTTACCTACTGAGCTGTCGAAGCTTACAAATATTAATTAGGTAAATATAAACTATCCGTCAGATCATATTCAAATATGACATATGTCAGCATGTTTAGAATGCATCTAAGATGCATCGTCGACGTATATGTAATAGGTATGTCACTGGTTAAGTCTTTTTAAGCTCATAAAAAAGCGCAAGCAAAATGCAATGTGACTGACGTCAAAATGCGTATCATATCAATAAAACAACGCCATCTAACCGGAATCAAGGTTAACTAATGCGGGTTTTAATAGAAATATATACAAATTCCACTATTTAAAGTATTTAAACCTAGAATTTGTTACCCATCCCTAGCCGTAACTGCGCCCTTGCACTTCGGAAGGGTGAAGCTGAATTATTGTTTAGCGGGGGACCTTTTAAACCGGGAAACCCCCGGCATTGTGCATTGCCGATTTCCCTTCCGCCGTTTTAATGTCCGAGTGTGACTGGTGTGGTTTGAGGACTGAGAAACAGCGATTTTGATTAATTTATTATATATTTATTAAGAAAAATATACTAAGACAAGTCATACGTTTTTCATTCACGACGCAGAACTCAGAATGTTGATAAATTTTGGACTTAAAAAACGTAAGTGAGTCATTTCAATATATGTTAGTCCCACTGAAGTTTTGTATTGAGTTTGTTAAACAAATACACAGGGTAATTAAAAAAAATACATAAATCACATTAAGGTGCTGATAGACTTTAGCGAATACTCGAGCATTTCTGTTCGCGTTTCGCGAGAATGCTCTAGTCTAGTCTATTAGAACCTTTAATGACGTGCTTATTATATAATATGTATATATTTTAAGAGTTCCCTCGATTTCTCTAGGATCCTATCATTAGATCCTGTCTTCATGTCCCAAACTGGGAAACAAACAATAACAATATCAAACAAAAAAAATCAAATGTTTCTTTAAACAAAAACGTTACTTTTGACACTGACTATACTATACCCGATCCATATCGTATCTTTAGCAAATTTTGACGTATCTTAAAGTTCGAATCAGGTCGTTAGACAATTAGGAACATACATATAGACCGACAAGAAATTGTAGAAATTAAAAAGTGGCAACATCGTAGCGTCGTCAAATCAATCTGAAAACGGGACGACACTATAGTTCGTTTTTTTAGCATTAGAAATAAGGTAAACAATCTTGATGTGTCTTTTAATTGAAAACCACATTCTAAAAATAAGTTACGGCAAATATGTAACAATTATGAATCTAATACGATCATTTATATTTTCTGCTTTCATAAGTAATAGATACTGATTTTTAAAAAGCGTTTTTCAATTAAAAGACATGTCAAGATCGCTTACCTTCTTTCAAGTTCTTTCTAATTCTAAAAAAAACTAACTATACGATGTTGCCACTTTTTAATTTCTACAATTTCTTGTCGGTCTATAAGTTAAGAACATGTTTTTAAACTATAACCCAACTACGGATTTTATTCGTATCCATTGCCATGATAATATTTCCCAGTAAAATGCAGTGCCACAAAAAAATACGAAATTGTTTCATGACTCGCGCCACACTGAAAATTTGTCTGTATTGTCATTTGTACGTTGCGTGTGTGCGTTTATTACAGTTCCGAGTATTTTTCCCTAACCGACTACCATTGGACACAAATTGACCTATCTTCAACCTTACTGAGACGAGATAAGAACTACCAAAGTTCTGTTAAATACGGTACCTGGTCCGGGGGCGTCGAGTGCTTTTGTGGAATGGCTACGTTTACAAGTACATATTATATATATCGTTACACTTGACATATGTATTGAAATGGGTTGGCATTTCGATATAGTTTGACCCCAACTTACATATGTATCGCATGGATATGGTTTTGTACTTGACTACTTTTGAGTTCAATATTACGAATGTTCGATGTTTTTTATTACGAACTAGCCTCTACCTGTGACTTCTTTCGCGTAGAACTTTTGTACTAAATTGCAACCCCGATTGTGCTTCTTAGGGTCTCTTTCAATATTTCATCTAAATTTTGGTATAAATAGTATTTGTGGTTTTTCAGACATAATCTATTTATATCCGAGATCTACATCTCACAGAGCCAATGGTAATATTAGTAAGGTATAAAGTGATACAGTAGACTCGCAAAGAATATATGACTTTGTTACACATTAATACACATAGCGTACAAAAAGCTCAAAACAAGGGCAGCACAAAATATGAAACGCTCAAAACAACTGATTCGGATTTTAAACTGCGAACAAGGCAAGTTATCCATTACGCGATCTACGGGTAGTACGTAATTGCATTACTAGCGTCCTGCGGGACGGCGGCGGGTCGGTGGCGGTACGACTGCAGGGTTGCCAGGAGTGCCCGGCGTTTAGTCCAGATCATTTCCGTAACTAATTTTTAACTTTTGAGTCCCAAATTTCAGTTTTTCATTATTTTTGAAAAACTGTTAACACATCCACTGCCAACGCGAGCTACGCGCTACGAGCGTAAGCCGATAACACGGTTTTTTTCCATTTGTAGCGAAAATCGCCTACGAGTACGAACAGACAAACCGTCGCTGAAATTGAAGTGTTAAAGTTATAACAAAAGTGAATGAACTTAGGGTCAAAATAATCAAAATGATCCCATGAAAACTGCATCCGTAGACGACGTGTACACGTCTCATAAAAGGTATTACCCCTAAAAATTACCACAAAAATGGCAACCCTACAGCTGTGCGGGCCGAGAGCGGGACGGAAACGGTACGGGCGCGGCAGAAATCAGCCGCATAGTTCCCTAATGAAACCAATTAACTGCCCGCGTAAGGCGCGATGGCATTTTGGAACAAGATTGTTTGGGTGATAATTCTATTTAATTATGATATGTAGCATACATGTTTCTTGTTTTGGAGGTTTCAAGTTTGTAAACCTAACTACGTGTAGGTGTTTTTATGCTGAATATGTCGTTTTTATACAAATGTTATTTTCGGCTTTGCCAGTACTAAATAAATTTATAATACTCTGCCTGCCCTGCATTGTATAGTTTTCCCGGTATGTAGCGAAAATGCTTCGTAGAGGTGTAACGACAACGTGTCGAGACATATCCAACCAAAAAAAAAATACATTAATAAATAAATACATACATACCTATAACTGAAACAATAAAATTGTTTTCGATTTATTTTGCATGGAATAGTCAAAACCAAAAATACCTATTTTCTGATTCTGCTTTGTTCAACATTTTAAGTTCAAAATAATTGTAACCACCCCTTGTTTTTCTCTTTCAACATTTCTACCCGTAATGCGCGTTATTATAAACTTCTCTAATAGTCTAACCATTGTGGGGTGCAGCCCTTATAATATAAGTAATATAACCTACCCTGAATGCCTCTAGAAACTTTAAAAACACAACTTACAGATCAAAAGATTTGGAGGTGCCCCTTGTTTTTCATATTTAATATTTCTAACAAAAAATATCAGTTATTATAAACTTCTTTCCAACGGTTCCCTTTCTAGCCTCTAGCTAGAAACTTCAGTTTGCTTATGCGTCGTATTCTTAAGAAATATAATGTAAAATCCCTCGGTTTAGAGTTCCGAAGCCGAAATAGCACAAATACCTAAATCGGTAAAGTTTCATCATGTCCATTCGTCCTTGCGTCTGTCTGGAAGTCAACCGTCAGAAGTCAAAAACTGATTTCTTTACAGTCAGCTAATCTATTGGCTAGGCACATTTGTATTATGCAGAGGTGCTCAGCTAATATCTTTGCTAACTGCAGTCTGTCCGCTTCTCTAAGATCATGCAAGTACGCCATAGTAAAACTATGGCGAACTTGATCTTAGAAATCGGACAGGCTCATTCGTGATTATTTTCAAAGTAGAAATGTGCCCTTTTGCCGGTAGGTTTTTTTTTTGTCTTTTTCGTGTCGTACGAAAAAACGAAACCCTCTATCATACTGGTTCACGCCCTATACTTATTTTTTTTACAACCTCCTGAGACCCAGAAGCAATTGTTTTGTTTATGAAATTTAGACGACCGGTCTGGCCTAGTGGATAGTGACCCTGTCTGCTAAGCCGATGGTCCTGGGTTCGAATCCCAGTAAGGGCATTCATTTGTGTGATGAACACTAATATTTGTTCCTGAGTCATGGTTGTTTTCTATGTATATAAGTATGTATTTATCTATACAAGTATGTATATCGTCGCCTAGTACCCATAGTACAAGCTTTGCTTAGTTTGGGGCTAGGTTTGATCTGTGTAAGATGTCCCCAATATTTATTTATTTATTTTAGTTACCTACACATTGCGTGTTGCGGATGACATATGTGAAAGTAAACATTTTATTTTGACGAAACCTGAGGTGGATGAGCTATCTGTATGATGACGAAGCCTGCGCTGTGGATCTGAAGGTACCTATGCTGTTATTATTATGTTTTTTTTTTGGTTCAATAAATCAACTTGTTCCTACACAATAAAAGCTCAAAATAGATTTTGGAATATGTACAAAAACAATTTACGCAGGGACTTAGCAGGTTATGCATTTCAAAACCAAATATCCGTATTATAAAGTTCCGCGTTATTTACTAATAGCCTACCTTTGAGGGGTCCCTTTATGATCTGCCCTAAACTTTACTAGTTCGGTTATTCGGCTAATATTGCCAGTACGTTTAGTGCTGGGTTTAAATCATAAGAATTGGCGATTTGTTTTAACCTTTCATAACGGCGGAACGCGGATTAATAATTCAGAATTCAGTGCTGTACGGATCCACGTTCCAGCATTGTAGAGTTTAAACCAATACATAAGAATGACACTAATTCCGTGGAGGCTGGGGAGGACGCTTGTGTGGGACGCCACCTGCGTTGACACGCTCGCGCCGTCCCATCTACAGGCGACCTCCGTCAGGGCGGGAGCTGCGGCTACAACCGCAGAACAGAACAAGCGGCGCAAATATGCTGTCCTCGGTGAGGGATACATATTTGCGCCATTTGGCGTAGAGACTCTGGGACCGTGGGGGCCTAGCGCAAAAGCCTTATTTAAGGAAATGTCCCAGCGTCTCATCGACACCACAGGTGACCAGAGGGCTGGCAGCTACCTCGGCCAGAGAATAAGCCTGGCCATCCAAAAAGGAAACGCTGCCAGCCTCCTGGGCACCATAACAAACGAAGGTGACATGGGGAGCATTTTTTACCTATAAGTTAATTTAAGATTTGTTAAATTTTAGTTTTAATTTTAATGTTGTTTATCTCTTGTTTATATTATAAATAAATGTTTTTCATTTAATAAACATAATATACATAAGATATTCAGCCAATGAGCTGAATAATTAAATGGATTTTAATGAAGTTTTAGCATATCCATAGTGAAATAAAAAGTAAACTACGTCCTCACTTTACTACAAACTGGTACTGTAACTGAATACTGTACTTAGTTTGAAAATTGCAATCTTATTTTACTTACTTATACGCACGTACGCACCTACTTATTTTAAGTTCAGCTTTAATTCTATCAGGACATTTAGGACCTTGTTCCTTATTTTTGTCAAATTCACTTCACAATTTTTCCCAGTACCTATGCTCTGATTGAGCTTACATGACTTAGGTATTTCATATATGAACTCATTGTCCTCGATTCGAATGAGCCTGGATTAAGCATTATTAAGATTCATTAACCAGCTTTTTCACAATACAAATCGCTACCGCTTATATTTTGTTGCCATCGTCTCAACTTTGAAACCTCTTGGATCGGAATCCGATAAGATAATTTGATGTAATTGGAAGGCGTATTAACCGCTTCCTCTTCAACTATTAATGCATATGGATATCTAATATACATATATTATGGGTTACATACCGAATACGGATATTAAAGAAATTGCTATACGTACGCTTAAGTAGTGGATATACATAATGTGTTCAAGTTCATGTGTTGTTCAAATAATGTCCACGAACACTCACTAAACTCGAAAACACAACACAATACGAAAATATATACCTATAAAAAACTCATTTCAAAATTTTTTACATAAACAATGACGGATACTTGACAAAGTACGTCAATAAATACCAGAATCCAGAATAGTAGGGTTTTTTTTTAACCGAATTTCAAGAAGGAGAATGTTCCGTAAGAATTAGGTTTGGCTGCTATTTAACTGATCACCAGATTTAGTAAAATTTAATACCAAAAAAATTTATTTTACCACCCTAAAATCATGAATGATCACCAAAATTATAACACCATTTTAATGTGAAATGATTACCAATTTTATTACATTTTACTATCCTTTTAAAGGAAATGACACCAAACTAATCATTATTAACCCAAAAATAGTCAATGATTACCAAATTTCAAACCCCATTTTAATGTGAAATGGTAACCAAATTTTTACATCTTGCTATCCTATTAAAGAAAATGACACCAAAATAATCATTGTAAACCCAAAAATAGTAAATGACCACCAAAATTAGAACTCCATTTTAATGTAAAATGATAACCAAATTTTTAAATCTTGCTATCCTATTAAAGCAAATGGCTCCAAAATAATCATTGTAAACGCAAAAATAGTAAATGATCACAAAAATTGTAACAACATTTTAATTAAAAATGTGCAAACATTTAATATATCGTTATCCTATTAAATTAATTAATCCACTTCGTCATCTTTTTCTAGTAGCATTTTATTTCTGTAACAGTCGCAGTTCTAACCTAACCTAACCCACTTTTCTAGTAGCATTTTGTTTCTGTAAGGGTCGCAGTTCAAACCTAACCTAACCCACTTTTCTAGTAGCATTTCTTTTCTGCAAGGGTCGCAGTTCAAACCTAACCTAACCCACTTTTCTAGTAGCATTTCGTTTCTGTATGGGTCGCAGTTCAAACCTAACCTAACCCACTTTTCTAGTAGTATTTCTTTTCTGTAAGGGTCGCAGTTCAAACCTAACCTAACCCACTTTTCTAGTAGCGTTTCGTATCTGTATGGGTAGCAGTTGAAACTTAACCTAACCTACTTTTCTAGTACCATTTCGTTTCTGTAAGGGTCGCAGTGCTAACCTAAGCTAACCCACTTAACTGATAGCAGTTTAACTTACTTTTCTAGTAGCATAACGAAATGCTACTAGAAAAGTAGATTAGGTTAGGTAGGTATGCGGTGCGGGCTACGGGGGGTTGAGCGGGAGGGGCTAGTAATTTTGGCATCAGTTTACTTTATTTGGTAATATGTATACATTTTTTGGTAATCATAGTGGTTTATTTAGGTGAAAATATCGCATTAATTTGGTCTTCAAGATTTGGTGATCATTAATGATTTTTGGTGATCATTCAATATATTTGGTATTTGAATACAATTTGAAGTGCAGTCGTAATTAAAGTGGTGGTACTTTTGTATTTTTAGGCCTTATTTTTTTGTTGTTCAGTAATTTTTTTTGGTAAGCATGATTTTTTTATTTAGGGTACCAAAGTATTTTTTGGTGGTCATTATATTTGTAGCTTCGAGCAACACCGGCTTCCGACACATCGGAAGGGAGGGGCCCAAGCGATATCTCACCGTACAAATCTTTCTGCCATTTTTCGCGAGGGGAAAGGTGCACACAGTCGCACTTCTCACACACTTACATACAGAATCCAATCTGTAATGACGACACAAATACATAGAAAATGACACACGTCAAAGGCAAATCTTGCAAACCTCGATCTCTTTTTGTGTACGGACGAGTGACAAGTGTCACAACACGCACACTAACACATTTTCGTTGAAGTTTGTTATTGTATTCTGAGAGATGAGAAGTCGGATTTGTCGCTCGACCGATCCGCAATTTGTACTGAGCGAGCAAAATCGATAAATCCAACAATTACATGTAACTAAAATATAATAATTGTGTTTGAATGTAATTAAACGTATGATATGTAAAAAAAAATATTACATGTGAAATGTAACACTTTCTTTTTGTAAATTTGATGTCCCCGACCTCTTTTTATAACAAAAAACCGAGCAACCAGGCATTTTTGTGCAGCAGTGTTCACGCGCGCGTCTTGACTCGGTCTAGTGAAAAATCCAAGTGCAACTAGTTTTATTACCCGCGCTAGATTAGATTGACGCGCTAATCTTGTACCTCGGCAGAGGGGAAATAGTGCGAATGCCGCCTCCCTTCCGTGTTGCTCGAAGATTTGTAGCCATTAGGTTTTGCCTGTTTTTTTTTAAAGTCAGACCGTAAAAAGTCTGCAGCGATTTTGATAGCCCACGCAGTGCAAGTGTCATTTTAAACGTCAAATTTCTATGAAATTATGACGTACTTATACATAACACTTACACTGCGTGGGCTATCAAATCCGCTGCAGACTTTGTTTGGTGCGACTCTAATGCTCTCCGATTATAAACTGAAATAAATGTCATATACTAAGAAAAAGTGACCAAGGCCTCCAGTGCCCCAGGCAACAGGCAGGCAGGCAAGGTGGCAATATTTTCTGAAAATAATTAAATTTGTTCTAATAGTATGTTCTCGTTATAGTTATACATTATAGCGAAACTTATTAATGATGCCAAAATTATTACTATCGCTCGACTATAAGGAGCTCGGACTTAAATCTTGTTGGGTAGACGCTTGGCTATGTGAACGGTTTAGAACCCAAAATAATGACTAGCAATTAATTAGCAACCGAACTACCTATTCGCAAACAGTCAATCCAATGAACCAAATGCTTTCATCAAAGCATTCTACTACACGTCGCTACAAACAAACCTAATGATGTCTACGCCCACCAACTTATCCAAGCCCTCAATCAACCAAAAATAGTCTTTAACACAATGTAATACAGTCTTCAATAAGTGACGTGCAAGCACAGGTTTCTACACTCCAGGCCATGATTAATGATACACGTTTAATTCCAGTTATTGCCGCAGCGGCGCCACCCGCGCTGAAAGGGCTTTTGTAAACTATTTTCGGATTAATCTTGACTTGCGCCATTTGTGTTGATTCGATGGGATTCTGCAACGTCATGTCGTAATAGTTAATTCCGTCAGTGATTCAATTATGTGTGTGAGGATAAATGGTTATAGTATACGTGTAACGAATTTCGTGGAGTATATTTTCGAATACGTGCACTAAGAGTTATGTCAGGAACGTATGACATAAATAACAAATCCAATTTTTTAATTTCTAATAGGCTCCAGGTATAAGATAATCTTATTTAAATTAAAATTTTAAATTACTATTAAAATGTAAATGCTATAATTAATTGGTCTACTTATCTAACTTTAAAACTACTATTAAAATGGGGTACGTACCAGGTAGGTATGTTTGTTTTATAGTCTGGCAAACCCAATTTGTCAATAAATATACTCATCCCTTTGTTTGGGTGTTAGTACTAGCGCAAGACAAAGACAGTAGGATTCTCACTATGTTTGAAAAAATGAGACAGTCCCTGACCAAACTATAATAGTACATACTTATATTGTATAATTTAAATTATCATGCGAGCTTGAAATCGTATTTTATTTCAAATTCTTCTACTTACTACTTGTATAACACAAAGTGACAAAGTGCTTCTTACTCAATGGAGCTCAAGTGAGGGTGTAAATCTAACATGTATTTTTAACTTAACAAACGTCCCTGAGAACTTTTTACTCAATGTCATTTAATTTCCTATTCCCATTTATTTATAGAAAGCATAAAAATGCAAACTCTGATGCCGTGCCCGGTAACGACAAAAGAACAACATTTGATAAATCGACACGGTCACTAGGGGTCGAGCAATGTATAACCACAAATATCGAATATACCAGTACAATTACTCTAATATTAGTTATTCATAGTTTGATTCAGGTAGCCAAGTTATCTTCAGACTTTGTCCGCTTAGAAGTCATTAAGAACTTTTAACCTAATGTTCACCTGCTTAGGTTTTTCGTGTTTCTTCAATGAACCTCCAAAATTACACCTTATTCACTAACAAATTATTGTAATACTAGACAACACAGGACATATCTGTTATTATAAACCATTTTGTATGTAGGTATACTGTACCTACATACAAAATGGTTAATAATAACCCAAGATAGATAGCTAGGTACTTCACGTACTTACCTTCACCTTCACCTCACCTTGTTTACCTTTCTCATCAGGTTTACCTTGTTTACCTTTAACTCGGTGGTGGATCCGTTTCGTTTGCCAATTCATCCAGCCAGAATTCAACTAGTATTATGCTTTAATTCCTTGGCGATGTTGTAACTGACTACTGTAATATTAGTATTGCACAGTTACTTACTAAGTGGGAGTCAGAAAACGGTCCGAATTTATTAACTGGGGCATTAGGCCGTTGCTGGCGTGAAACTAATGACAGGTAATGCATTTATTCAGAATGGTCATGTATATTACTCGTTCAGGATTTAATAAGCCAGTTATTACTACCAGCAGGTGTAGAATTTAAAGACCGCTGCAGTTATATGTCTGCTGGTAAACCAGGTTTTATTACGCAATTTCTTTGTTAATCAGCGTTAACTACGTTTTTCATGCCGAGTTCTTAAATTAACAATTGGAGAACTTTAATTAAAAATTATGTGCATTGTGCAAGTTTACCTTAAGTATAAAAAAAGTAAATTTAAGGTTTTGGTAGGTGCAAAAATATATAAAAATCTCCAATGACAAACCTTTTAGATTAATTGCTCCGTTTCGCCATGTCTGTAGTTTCAAGGATAACGCAAATATTTGGACACATCTCAACATATTGCGACTTTTAATTCATTTCCTTTTTTTGTTTATACAGACTTTACCTACTTAAACTCTTTCCTTGCTGTTACGTACATTACTTATTTAAAAGTGTAAATAAGGTATTCTAAGTCTATATTATTATAGACTTCCATTACCTTATTTACACTTTTTACATAATGTACTCACTACGAGTTAAATTCCTTTTATAATTCCCATTCATTAAACCTTAACGTGAAACCCCACCAAATTCCATTCACTTTTAAACAGAGAGCCGAGTTCAAAGTAAAAATTAATTTAAGTATAGACTACAAATAAGTCTTACGTATTAAAAGCGGGACTGCAAAGGTTATTTACGGCGATAGCTTTAAAGCTTTCAAAGTACTTTTCGATTTCAAGTTATTTTCTGTCATTGATGGAAAAGCAATTACAGTACGGGTTTTCAGTTTAATTAGCTGCTACAGCTGCGGTCACGAATTCCAAATATAAATTAAATTTTATAAATTCACTGCAACGGTAAAATTCCTGGTTTAATTTAAAAATTTGATTAAATTCAGTTCGTGGCCTGTATTTTTGTCCCCAAATGTAATTACATGTTTGTCTATGGTTGCTAACTTACTTTTTTATTTTAATAAACCTTTCTGATAGAAATGTTCTTGCAAATTGACAACGTCAAACCAAAAATAGTCATTGCTCTTTCAAAACAAAAATCATTTCATATTTCCATTAGTAACCTGTGTAATAATATTACAGTAGTGCGAATTCAAGTAAATATTTACTGTGTTATGTTGTCTACTATTACGGTAAATACATCAAAGGTTCTTATTGATTGCTCTTCAAAGCGCTTCTTTTTTTTTTAACATCCAAAGCAACCTGCAAAATGCCTGCGGAATTAAAATAAAGGAAAAGAGCGCCCAAATTGACAAAACCATTGTTTTCCTCCGTTAAATAGACAGAGGGTCTTTTTACTATATCCTCAAAAACAAACCATTTAGAAACCAAACACAGATCTGGAATAAAACTCCAAATTAGCAGCATTCAAGCCTTCCCCTTGTATCAACCGCATGTTGTTTCAGACAGACGGGCGCGCAAACAGACAAACAGACTCATTGTGTCTCACCCTAATGAAAGGCGCATACTATAAATAATGCTGTCAACCGCGACCCTATCTCGCCGCACCAAAGACTAAATTAGTCAATTAAATCGCAGCATTATATTGGCAATTTTATCGTGTCACACCAGAGACCTTCAACTATGAATGGAAAACTCATTCGTAATGTTGAGGCTGATTCTAATTTTAACATTTGTTATTGGTTTTGATCTTGTTATGATACTATCTTGACCCGGCTCGCAGTCATTGAGATATTATTACTATAGAGAAGTCATACCAAACAATGAAATTGTCGCAATCGCAACCTGTACCACGCGAACAGAACGTCGTAAGCGCCGTAAAATGCATGGCGCTTACGCGTTTAGGTCGCGAGACTCGCTCTCCGCTTCTATGGCTTGTTGTCAAAACAACATCAACTTGTGGCGCAAAATACTGGTTGTATACGTTAGTAATAATAGTTCAATATGAGATGCACTTCTCACGCGCACCAATGCGAGCGAAATGCCAAATGACACGAGTTACTCGTATCATTCTTATCATACGAGCGCGCGCCGGTCATCGTATACGATTGTTAAAGCCGTATCAAAACAATGAAAACCTTAACAAATTCTTTACTCAGAATCGGCCTAACTGTTGGTCGATTGGAACGCGGGAGTTCAAATAAAACTGGTTTGTTTATTTTAGTAACTGTGGGCGGCTTAATTAAGAGTGCGAATGATGAGAGTTTCGGGGTGTTTTTTAAATGATAATGGGCCGACGAGTGAAGCCGTGACGCCTAAATATGAAGCTTCATTTGCGGGCCATGTCGCTTAAATTGGTTTCCGGGAGTTAACTAACGGGAGGACGCGAGGTTGATTAGATGCGTTTGGGATATATTATGAATATTCTCTAAATAGTACTTCGATCCTATTTATAACATTAATCATTATCAAACATGTTATTATTTCTAACAACCATTATATTATTATTCAATGCAACGAAATGAAATATTTAAGCTTTAAAAATTATGTGATCGCGGAGTTGTAGTATACAGAAGTATCTTTAGGTTTAGTCACGCAAATGATTCAAAAACATACGGTAATATCTTTCACAAATCGTTCCCAAAAATATTTCTTTTGCAGTTCAAACTAGGTTTTGAAATTGGAGCACCAAGAGCATGGCTGTATTTCAAACATCAACAATATACCAAATTTGCTTAAAGTACCTGTGTTATACCTACCAAGCAAGTAAAACAGTCACTTGCAAAATTCGCTATCAAACTTCCAAAATTTCCAGTTCAAACTGGGCCTTATGATCGGCAAGAGCTTTAGCATGGCTTCCTTTCAGGCTTCAGCGGCGCACTACCAGAGCCAGCTGTCTGCGCTGACGGCGGAGAACGAGCGCCTGTGCACGCAGCTGGCGGCGGGCGGGGGGGAGCATGAGCGGCGGCTCGACGACGTCGCGCAGCAGGTGGTGCGAGCATTACTGTCACAAAAGGTACTGCAACATGCATAGTGTGCTTTAGAACTGGTGGGTAGTAGGCTTCAGCGGCGCACTACCAGACCCAGCTGTCTGCGCTGACGTCGGAGAACGAGCGCATGGCGCGGGGGGGAGCATGAGCGAAGGCTCGACGACGTCGCGCAGCAGGTGGTGCGAGCATTACTATCACAAAAGGTACTGCAACATGCATAGTGCGCTTTAGAACTGGTGGGTAGTAGGCTTCAGCGACGCACTACCCGAGCCAGCTGTCTGCGCTGACGACGGAGATCGAGCGCCTGTGCACGCAGCTGGCAGCGCGCGGGGGGGGGGAGCATGAGCGAAGGCTCGATGATCTCGCGCAGCAGGTGGTGCGAACATTACTGTTACAAAAGGTACTGCAACATGCATAGTGTGCTTTATAAACTGGTGGGTGGTAGGCTTCAGCGGCGCAATACCCGAGCCAGCTGTCTGCGCTGACGACGGAGATCGAGCGCCTGCGCACGCAGCTGGCAGCGCGCGGGGGGGGAGCATGAGCGAAGGCTCGATGATCTCGCGCAACAGGTGGTGCGAGCATTACTGTCACAAAAGGTACTGCAACATGCATAGTGTGCTTTACAACTGGTGGGTTGTAGGCTTCAGCGGCGCACTACCAGAGCCAGTTGTCTGCTCTGACATCGGAGAACGAGCGCCTGCGCACGCAGCTGGCGGCGGGTGGTGGGGAGCATGAGCGAAGGCTCGACGACGTCGCGCAGCAGGTGGTGCGAGCATTACTATCACAAAAGGTACTGCAACATGCATAGTGCGCTTTAGAACTGGTGGGTAGTAGGCTTCAGCGACGCACTACCCGAGCCAGCTGTCTGCGCTGACGACGGAGATCGAGCGCCTGCGCACGCAGCTGGCAGCGCGCGGGGGGGGAGCATGAGCGAAGGCTCGACGACGTCGCGCAGCAGGTGGTGCGAACATTACTGTTACAAAAGGTACTGCAACATGCATAGTGTGCTTTATAAACTGGTGGGTGGTAGGCTTCAGCGGCGCACTACCAGAGCCAGCTGTCTGCGCTGACGGCGGAGAACGAGCGAACGAGAGTTAAAAATATGCTCGATGGCGTTTTAGAAAGTCGTCTATCAAAACAAATGTGTACTTTAGGACAATCCCGGAATCTACAAAGTACAACAAATATAAGGTCAGTTAAAAGCTTGCTTACCCGCTATATTGCATGAAAATCCTAACGCACGTCGTTTACCCAAAACAAATCCTTAAAATTAATTCGCTAAAAACAAACCCGCCTAATCGCACCCAAATATTTCACACAATTCGACCCAATTTCTGTGTCTCTTAATCCAGTAAAAGCATTAAGATGCATCCCAGAAATTGTTTTCTCATAATTATAGTCGACCTGTTTCGCCGTCGCGGATTATGCGGCTACATTCGCACATAAATCGCCCGAAATGGGACACCCCGGTTTTAGCTGTTACCGTAATAATTTCCAAAGCCTGGCCCGCAGTAATCTGGACGTAATCTGGCCGATAATGCGAGTGTTTGCGTTTAAATCCACAGTTTGCGAGTGTCCGCCATGTTGTTTTAGTTTTGGCGCGAACTTCACAAAGATGGCGCCGGGTGCACGGAACGGCTGCGTTCATTTGATTGTTTTTGAAAGTTTAACAGGTGTTCTCTGTGGGAACGTTTAACTTTTGTGAAGTAACTTTTACATTGAGATTGAGCGAGTATTAATGGTACTCGCTTTACGTTCCTTTTATTTTTATTCCCTTTGACTAACTTTCTCAAAATAACACTTTAACCCACCACCTTATAACAAATGCTTTATACACTTTATAATGCCTGTTTATAGAGGGTGAAATTTTAACCACCGTTCATACTCTGCGTAGTGACTTTAGGTATTAGTTACCGCCAACGTTACAAGTTAACGCCGAAATCGCGATTTATTTATTATTATTGTTACAATTTGTTTGCATTTCCTACCTGTAATCAACATCTTCATGTCAATTTCCACCTAATTTGCCTGAAACCCAATAACGCAGACAGGCTTTCATCTCGACCCTCTAATTATCACTTAAGATAATTCCTCAAGACGTTCCACACATGGCGCCCTAACATCTGCATATCAAGCCCATTATATTATCAATAAACTCAGGGGATGATCAATCAAATCATAAGCTGGGTGACGTTGATTATATTCTGGAGATATTATGAGTCAAATGGCGGTATAATGTTGTGATGAGAGGAATTGCGATACTTAGTTATTAATCATTGTCTTGGCTTATCGAAATTTCACAGGTGGGCCTCGTTTAACCTAGTACCTATAGTGACCCGGTATTCTAATCATTTGAATTCAATTAAGTTTTTTTTTTCAGTGTAGGTTTTTTACCCGAAGGGGTTCTATAAAATTATAAAATATTTATTATACTTACTCGAGAGTAACAGAAACGTTCACATCCCGACCATTCCGTAAAAACTCTAGATACCTACCTATGACCATCATTACCTACATGACGATCATTAAGAGATACTCGTACTTAGTTAACTATTCCCGTATTTTGTTTTGACATGAATGGATAAAATTGTTGACATAATAATAATAATAAATGCGGAGAGTCACTCAGGCATATCATTTCCGGTTGTTCTCATCTTGCTAACGGTGAGTACTTGCACAGACATAATCTCGTAGCCAGGATTATTCACCAGCAACTTGCTCTTCTATACGGCCTTGTGGACCGCGAAGTACCGTACTACAAGTACTTACCTGCGCCTGTTCTCGAGAATGGTCGTGCCACGCTCTATTGGGATCGATCTATCATCACCGACAGGACTATTGTCGCCAATAAGCCTGACATCGTGCTGATAGACCGATCGCAGCGCCGGGCCGTGCTCGCCGACGTCACCATCCCCCATGATGAGAATCTCGTGAAGGCCGAGAAGGACAAGTCCAGCAAGTACCTAGACTTAGCTCACGAGATTACCGCCATGTGGGATGTTGACTCGACGATCATTGTTCCGATAGTTGTGTCAGCGAACGGTCTCATAGCGAAGAGTCTCGACCATCACCTAGAGAGACTCTCGCTGGGTGGTTGGATCAAGGGTCTAGGGTAGCAGCGCCTTTGATAAAGTCGATCATGCAATTCTCTTACAAAAGCTTAATAATTTTGGGGTGGGTGGTAATTGGCTAAAATGGTTCAAGTCTTATCTTATGAATAGACCGCAAAATGTGGTTGTACACGGCTATAAATCGATAACCTATCTTGCCGGTTCGGGAGTACCACAGGGTTCTCATCTGGGCCCAGTGCTGTTTCTGATATTTATAAATGATATTACTGATCATATCAAGCAATCCAGCTATTCCTTGTACGCAGATGATCTTAAGCTGTACAGATCGGTGGTATGTGAATCCGACGCAAAAATGCTACAGAGTGACCTTAACAATATAGTGTCTTGGTGCAATAAAAATCGTATGAGTCTCAACGCAAAAAAGTGTTTTTTCATTAAATATTGTAGGAAAAAAAAACCGCTTGAATATAGGTACGAGATAGGCGGGGTTACTTTAATGGAAGCTAATGAAGTCCGCGATCTTGGCGTAATAATTGATAGTGAACTTAAATTTAATGCTCATATCGACTATATAGTAAAGAAAGCTGCTCAGATGCTTGGATTTATTAAAAGAAATACCACTGGTTTTAAGGATCAAAAAACTAAAATAATCCTTTATAACACGCTAACACGCAGCCATCTCGAATCAGCCTCAATTGTATGGAGTCCTTTTTATCACATACATTCGCAACGAGTTGAGAGCATACAGAGGGCTTTCACAAGATATCTTGCTTTTGGTACTCCAGGCTTTTCGCACAGAAACACTTACGACTGTCGCCTCGCCAAATATAATATGAACAGCCTGCGCGATCGGCGACGAATGTTGGACCTCTGTTTTCTGCACAAGGTCGTAAATGGACAAATCAAATGCAGCAACCTGCTTGAGAGAATCTGCATAACTGCACCTCATAATTATCCTCGGCGTCCCATAACGAAACCTTTCTCGGTGCCAGTAACTAGGACCAACCTCGGACTGCAGTCTCCCATGGTACGAATTTGCGCTGCTTACAATGCCTTTATAAAAGAAAGGGATGACATCGACATTTTTCATGACCGTTTGCCCGCGTTCAAAAACAAAATAATGGGCGAGAAAAATTAAAACAAGTAAATAAGTAAGTAAATAATAAATAATTTTATATCTTGTTGCTCATTCTTTCATTATAAATTAAAAAAAAAAAAAAAGTTCCGTGTTGTTTGTAGTTTTATAGTTATAATTAATTAGTATAATTCTTAGATTTAATTGTATAGTTTTAGGTTAACTTTGATCTCACTGTAACACTTTATCAATGTTATGTACTCCATAATTGTCATATGTATCAGTATTTATTACCTTGTAAATGTTTTAGCGTAAGTTATAATATGTATGATGTGGTTGTACTTTAATAAATAAACAAAAATAAACAAAAAGGGTCAGATGCAGAAGGCGGTAATATTGGACACGGCGCGTATAGTACGTCGGTTCCTCACTCTGCGGCCCTGACCACCGGCAGCTTGGGCCAAGCCCCGCTGCCGGCGGCACCCTAGGTTAGGTTTTTTATAATGTGTTTATATGTATTTTTTATTGTTTTGTAAGTGTTTTTATATTTTACTTTTATATTCATATTATAACAAACCTAACTTAAGACGAAAAATAAATAAAGAGAATAATAAATAATAATAAAAGCCTTTTATTTCCCAAATATAAATATTACAATTAAATTTAGAGTTTGAGTATTATTTTGAAATAAAGTTACAAAGAAAAGAATTTAAAAATTACTAAGTATTACTAAGTATTTTCATGTGGGTTTGTCCATTTTTGGACGTAGGCCTCCTCCATGTCACACCATAGTTTTCTGTCGGCGGCCAGACTGGCCCAGGCTATGCCTGCCTGCTCGGTTATGTCGTCTCGCCAGCGGCGGAGCGGATGACCTTGCCCTCGCCCGCCATCTGGTGGGTACCAGTGTAAAACTCTTTTGCTCCACCGGTCGTCTTTCGTTCTCGCTGTGTGTCCGGCCCATCGCCACTTGAGGCGGCATGCCATTTCCGCTGCGTCCATTATATTTGTCTTCTTACGAATGTCGGTGTTTCTTACTCTGTCTTTTATTTTTATACCGAGTAGGCTTCGTTCTATGGCTCTTTGAAATTTCTGAATTTTGTCGATAATTTCTTTGTTTATTGCCCATGTTTGGCATCCGTAAAGAAGGGTCGGTGTCACTACAGTGTCGATAGCTGTTTTTTTCAGTGTGATGTCTAGTTTGGATTTAAAAATATGTTTGTGTGACCAATATGAGTTCCAAGCTTTCTGAATTCTACGTTCCACTTCATTTACATAGCGACCACTAAATGAGATAACTTGTCCCAAGTATTTATATTCAGTCACGTATTCGATACTGGTATTTTCTACGTGTAAACTCTCCTTCTTCCTATTTGTCATGACGCATGTTTTTTCTAAGTTCATCTCCAGACCACATTCCTTACTGTAAAAATTCAACGTTTCGATCATGTACTGGAGATCTTTGTGGCTTTCAGATAGCAAAACAATATCATCAGCAAAGCGTAAATGATTCAGATACTCGCCGTAGATATAAATTCCTAATTTTGACCACTCTACTTTCCTGAAAATGTGCTCTAGAAGTGAATTAAAAAGGTTTGGTGAGATGGGGTCGCCCTGCCTCACTCCTCGCTGTATTTCAAAGGTATCGCCAGTTCTGTCAAGTTTCACCAGCGCTCTGCTGCTTTGATAGATAACTTTCAGGATGTTTATGTACTTTTTGTGTATTCCCTGTTCCTTTAAGGCGACCCAGAGTGCTTGATGAGATATAGAGTCGAACGCCTTCGAGTAGTCTATAAAACATAGGTAGAGCGGTTTACGATACTCTGTATAGTTTTCAATGATTTGTCTCACTGTAAATATGTGATCCAGGGTAGAGTAGCCGCGTCTGAACCCGGCCTGCTCTTTAGGTTGTTGGAACTCTAGTTCATTCCTCACTCTCGAGAGCACTATATTTGTGAAGAGCTTATATGTGCTTTGAAGTAGACTTATTGGACGGTAATTGCTTATATTGTGAGGGTCGCCCTTTTTGTAAAGTAGGGTTATTACAGACGATTCCCATTGTTTAGGTATTCTTTCTTGTGTTAGGATCTCATTGAATAATTTAGTAAGAAAAGGAGTTAAAGGTTCGTTTATCGCTTTGATAACGTCGTTTGTTATGTTGTCTTCACCAGGGCTTTTCATTGTTTTTAATGAATTTATTGCATGGCATACTTCGCTTTTTAGTATAATCGGAATGTCTTCTTCGCTGTCATCCAGGTCTTGATTTGATTCTAGAGTATAAATTGACGACCGTTGCCTTTCACTGTATAAATTTTGGTAGAATGTTGTAGCTGCCTGTATGATAGTATGTCTGTTTGTTGCAGATTGTCCTGTTTCTTGTTTCAGTGCCGGAATCCATTGTTTCCCATTATTTATTCTTTTATATCCTCTTTTTACGGATCTTCTTTTGCTTAGTTCTTCTTTAAGTACATTGTATTTATACTGACATTTGTTTCTTTTTAGGTTTTTTCTGATTTTTTCGTAGAGTCGTTTAATTTCTTTCTTTTCTAGTGTAGATAGATTTGATTTTTGTTTTAGTTCTGTCCTTCTTTTAATTAAGCTTTTTACGTGGTCAGTAACGACAAGATCCAGTTTGTTTTCCTTTTGTAAGGGGGGTAATTTATTGACGCATTCTTTAATAGTGCCAACGATTGTTGTATAGGCCTCTTGAATATTATTTGCGTCAGGTATTGTTTCCGATTTTTCTAAAAACATGTTCCTGAGGCTTTCCTTCTCGATTGGTTGAAATTCGGATTGTTTTCGTCTAAAGTGGGCTCTGGATTTGTTTGGTTTACTATTCAAAATCCATGTCGCTCGTAATAATCTGTGATCAGTCGGGTGAGTTGTGTTTATCACTTCTATATTTTTTATACAACAAATATCGCGTCTTCGTGTTATGAAAAAATCAATTTCGTTTTTCGTGATTCCATTAGGGGATTTCCAGGTCCACTTTGTCTACAGGTTTTTCTTAAAGTGTGAGTTTAATATGTAGAGCTCGTTTTCCAAGCAGAAATCAATTAATAAGCTCCCTCTTTCATTCCTAGTTCCGTAGCCAAATTGTCCCATTACTAATTTTTCGTTTGATTTTTGTTGACCTATTTTTGCGTTGAAATCGCCAATTAGTATTACATGCGACAGAGTATTTTTCAGTGCTTTTCTTATGTCATTATAGAAAATTTCGATTTCTTTCTCGGGTGCCTTTTTTGTCGGTGCGTAAACCTGTATGATACTGAATGTAGAGTTTGTAAGTTTCGTGTCTAGCCTGGCAACTCTATCTGACACGGCGTTGAAACTTAGTATATTACTTTTTAGGTATTTTTTCAGCATAAATCCCACGCCGTTTCTCCCGCTTTTACTTCCCGTGTAATATAGGATGTAATTGTCGTGTTCTGTTATATTTGTTCCTTTTAATTTTATTTCTGAGAGTCCCAAAATATCCCATTTTATGTTTTGTAGAGCATTTTCCAATTCTTCTCGACGTCCGATTCCTACTAACGATCTTACGTTTAGTGTTCCTATATGTGTTTGGTGTATGGAGGGTGGTGGTCTACAGCTCCCGCGGGGACCAGCCGTATTGGGAGAGGTATTGTTATTGTTTTGTTCTGATTGTTCTGATAGATTTTCGTTGATAGAGAGAGGCCTTAACTCTAGTTGCTATGAGTTTTGAGGTATTTGTTCTTGGTGGTCTTGATTGGTCTCCGTTTCTTGGGGTGTTATGAATTGTTGACATAAGATTAGGTAATTATTTTTACGTCATTTTTTATTTTGTTTCTATTAAATAATATTATGTAAATATGAATGACGATCATAATATAAATTCATGTAGATTAGTCTAGCATAATTTATAATGTAATTTCATATTATGAGAATAAATATCTAAATCTATGCATGAGGAGAATTAGAGTCGGACCCAGATAAATCTGCAGCGAGATTGATAGTACCTACCTACAGAGCGTGGAAGTGTTATTTTAAACGTCATTATTTCATAGACATTTGACGTTTGAGATAACTCTTGTATGCTCTGTGCTATCAAATTCGCTGCAGACTTATCTTGGTCCCACTCTATTCGTTTTAATCATTAGTGTTAAAAAGTAAATGAGCCCTTTTTTCTTAACAAAAATATGTTGTTTCTTAATTTATTTTCTCTGTTATGCACATAAAGTATACACGTAATTTGAGGTGTTTACTTTAAAAGACGTGAAAGCATGTTATTTAATATGACTGACGTCTTGAAATTCCTGCTAATGACGCGAAGCCGTCCAAATTCGGTGTCTTCCGTAATTATAATTATCTCCCACGTTTGGCTGCTTCCAAAATATTATATTTCAACCATCTTAATTAAACTCATACGCCTTTAATTAACGTTTAAACTTATTTAACAAAGTTTGGAAATCTTTAAACAAACTCTAAGGGGCCATGTTTTCTAATTTTAAGTTGGCAACACTGAAAGCAATGTCTTGTTGCCATCTCGCTATCTGCATCTCCCCTCCCCTTCTAATTACCGCTTGTCAATTACTTCTACTTGAATTTAATTTAACTAATGAAGCGTAATTAAAATATACGCGTTTATTTTGAAGATGCCTGACGAACCCAGAGTGGGGTCGAAAAGATCTCGTAATTGATATCGTTCAGTGCAAAATTCTGATTATGGCTTTATATAAATTCAGCCTCTTTACTTGGCAAACGTTATTCTTATTGTAATTTTGGAGCGTTTGGTTCTGGTTTCTGCGCTGATGGGTCAATTATACGGTTTAAGGTTCTAAAGGGAATAATAATGGCTTTTTTATACCCACTTAATGGTGACGTAGCTTAAGAACTGCCAAAGAAATAATCAGTTCTTGCTGTAGTCTATTTATAATTTTATAGACAGATTAATAGACGCTTAAAGAAAAAAAATACCGATTTGCAAAACCGAAGTGATCCCATAACGGCTCCGTGAACTAAGTTTTGTACGAAGCACTAAAAATTATAGGTACCTATTTATTTATTTGAATTGATACTTTGTGCGCCACATTTTAACTACTCAAACCTTATCTCAAACTTTCATCTGAAATTTACCAGTTGGTATTGTAGGAAAAACATCGTAAGGAAACTTGCATATAGCTGCGAAGGAGTTCAAGGATGTTTGTGAAGGCGCCAATACGCAATGAGTTATCGTGCGGTCTGCCTAAACCGTCTTGTATTTTGAGAGAAATTCGTGCTTGTCTGTAGTGGTAACTTTAGCCCTTCAAGCTTACTTAAGTAGAACGAACCTTTTAATTTATTTAATTGACTATCCATAATCCCACACTCACCAAAGATATCCTTAATTTCCAGAGCGTACGCGAAGAGCTGGGATGCGCACGAGCACGCGTCCGAGAGCTGGAAGCTCAGAACCGAGCGCTGAGCGCGCTGTTAGTCCGTCAGCTACGCCCCGTCCCGCGGCCCTCGCCCGCCACTCCGCACACCCCGCTCACGCCCGCCAGGGACCTGCAAGGTGAGAGCGAGATAACAGAACCGAGCGCCGAGCGCGCTCCTAGTCCGCCAGCTGCGCCCCATCCCGCTGCCCTCGCCTGTCACCCCGCACACCCTGGCGGGTGTAAGCGGGTCACCAGGGACCTGCAAGGTGAGAACGAGAAGGAAGATGCGCTTAGTGCGCTGCTAGGGCCTAGAGCCAAACATAACGTGCCGATGGGTTCATGAATCACCAATTTCTGTTTCCTAAGGATCATTAACTCTCTTAAGCCTGTCTTCATTTGATGCTTCATCGGAGAGCAAGGCCTCACCAAAAAACTTTTTTAACCTCAATCTTCTCCAAATTCCAGTGCACCTCGTGGACGTCGGCTCCTGCGGCTCGTTGATCTCGTTCCGCGACTCCCCGCCGCCCCCTCCGCCCGGCCCCGCGCCGGCGCTCTGCCACGACGACAAGCGACGGCATCAAATACTTGCGGACATCTGGACTGAACTGAAGGTAAAATTAACTGATAGACAATTGGGTAATAAACCAGAACACATGTAGAACAACGAAAAGAAAACGACCAATGATTCGGACTTGAGACGATACCTAGGTACTTTGCAAACCGACGTGTTTTGGCTGATGAGTTATACACAGGAATTTCAGATGTTTTCTAATTCATAGATCATTATAGATCATAAAATTGTTTCATGAATCTTTGGACGCTTTCGCCTATAGCTATATTTTTGATTATTTTTCTTGTGTCTTCAGGGCTTGGAGGTGACCCCTGCTAACCTGGCCCGCGCATTGTCTGCGGTGGACCCAACACTTTGGGCGGCGCCACCACGACCCGCCACGTTAAGCCTTAACATGCCGCAAGCCTGTTCAGATCCTGTTAGAGGTAGTATACCAGTATGAGCCAAATAGGTAGTTCTATTGGAAGAATTTTATAGTGGTCATTAACAATGATTTCACACATATTTCAGATGGAGCCGGAGACAAGGTGACAGAAGAAGAAAATTGTGAGACTGGTGAAGCAGGTGCAGAGTCTCCAGAAAGCGGCGCCAAAGATGAAGGCTATTCCACAATGTCCAGCGATGTTCAAGCCGACGCGTCAAGGCAAAGTGACCATGCGGCGGACAGAGCCCTACCCGACCTTAACGAAGCGTCTGATGAAACAGATAATCAAACAATAGTATCCATAAACCCCAGAGAATCTCGCCGGCACGCCAGGCTACTAGGGACCGATGCGGATTATATCTATTTTCCAATCGGTGTAGCGTTCGCTGGAGTCCGAGGAAGCTACCCTCCCTCACGACCAGTTTTGCCCTTTCAACACGTTGTGAGAAGTTTCTCCGATTCCCATCTCTGTCTGAAACTACTCGCTGGAACAACATGCCCGACGAGTTGTCTAGATAGCCCAACACCTAGTTCAGGCATGTTAGTTTTAGATCTAAACCCAGGCCCAGAGAGACCACTAAGGCGACCAGCCATTGTATCCACAACGAGTTCTGAAAGAGTCTCATGGGGAAGTACGGCAGATGAGCGCGCAGATGGTTCGCAGTACGATGCTGACTATGTTCAACATTGGCTCGAGTTAGACGATGCCAGGTCAGCCTTACAACAGCGACATCGAGATATAGCCGAGCTTGAGTACGACAGAGCGGAATTAGAAGATTGGAGCTTATCACTATCATGTGAGGATCTTAGAGACAGACAATCTCCATTCGCTGAAATAACAACTCCTGGTCAAATTTCGCTATCGACACTACCGAGTATAAGAGAAGATGACGCTTTAGAACTCGAGGAAGACGTAGGAGATTGTCTATGGAACGACTGTGGTTTCGCGACAATCGAAATTGACGAGTGTAGAATAGGAGAAGACTTAGAAACATCAGAAAAGCGGTGGGAATGTTCCAGAACTCATTCACCTGGTGGCTCGTGGTCTAGTGCATCGGACGCTCCAGACAAACGATCAAGCACAGCGCTGAGTGAGGATGGCGACTGCGCAAACGTAGGGCTTGATTTCACCCGGGACTTTTATAGGCTAGTTAAATACGAGAGCACAAAAAGCTTAGCATCAAATTCCTCGAGAGGTTTACCGACAGCTGACGGCAACAACCATTTGCGGTTTCACGATGTTCAAGCGATGGCATTGCAAGATCGTGAGCAAGCGCTTCAGAATGTACTTAATTTCATCGCAGAACAGCAAAAGTATTGCCGGGATAGAGAGGAATCTGATTCAATGTCTTCAAGACCCGTATCTGAAATAAGAGAACTACCACCTCCCTACGCGGCGGCCGATTTCGATGACGAATCAATAGGGCCGAGAAGCGAAGTTTCAGAAGACCGTCCTCGACCAGACTCTTTTAGCAGCTTCTCAGAGAACGACTCCTGTGACGTCCTTCCCGAGAGGCCGAGAATCCAATTTTGTGATACCGTATCCGAGCCAAGGTCTACTCCACGTTTCATCGAACGTGAAGGTCCTTACGTAGAATCAGAGGACTACTACGACGAATTTACACGAACCGACAACGATGAAAATGAATTAGACGAGCATCATCTTTTAAAAGTTCAACGGAAGAACGAAATCAATAGAACGAATGACCGAAGTAAAATAACAGATTTAGACATGTCTGAAAAGTTCGAGGAGAGGTCATGTGATATCGATTCTAGTCGACCGGAAGATTTCAAAGAGACTGCTGTAAAAATATTGTTGAAGCAAGGCTTGAGCGAGAGGCCAGAACTAGATACGTGTCTTATAAAATCATCGAGCTTCCCCTTCGCCAACGGCGAGACCGAAGTGTCTTTAGTCGAGGAAGTGCTGAGCGCTTGTAGGCGGAGCACGGGAGCTTTAGTTACCGTTCCCGAAGAGGAGGAGAATTCATCTCCCGAAACTAGCTCGCCTCAGATGACGGAATCGAATACGACGAGCACTTCCACTGCCGAAACTGTGATAGTAAGTAATAAGGAGAGGGAGAGGCCTAAAGAGAAGAGTCGTATACCGATGTTGCTGGGCGGGAAGAGGCCGCCGTCGTCGCCGCGGCGGTCGAAGATCCCCGTGGTGGAGAAGAAAGGCGTGGCGGCGGCGCCGGAGCCAATCATCGTCAAGCAGGAGCACACGCTCAGTTTCCATGAAGCTGCCACTTCTAAGGACGTCATTGAAGAACTGAACAGGTTAGTTTCATCATTGTAAATTGCTTCGTAGCGATATAATAATAGAGAAAATTTAAAATGATGTTCACAACCTTGGAAGAAAGTAGTTCTACGTTTGAATTTCTAGGACTCATATTTTTTACAATTTTCAGAATGATCCGTCAGAGTGAGGGCGCCTCAGAAGTGAAGAATGAAGACCGAGGGCAGGCACAGAAAGATGGCGCTCTGTGGGCGCCAACTGGCTGGGTCCATGTTGAGAAGGACATCGACTTTAGCGACCCTAAGGTAAGACGACCTCTTCATATCAAATTAAAACAAAGTCAAGATAGACTAGCGCAAAAGAAACTGCTTCTAGTGATTTATGTCTTAAAATTTATGACCTAGTGGAATAAATATAAAATGTATAATTGTACGACAGAGTTTATTTCCAGTTATGTCATGAATGCAAAGTTATAAATTGATACTGTTGGTATTGTCATAGGATAGGGCAGAGTTAGGCATAACAAGGGATTTAAAGCAGAGTGGAAAGAATCCGATGATACATTGTTGATTGATTGGTGATAATGTGACGTAGGTAAATATTATTGTTTAATTTCATATAATAGATACGTCATCCTATAATGCGTACCTATTTTATCTATCTTGACTATCAAAACGACTGATTGATAACAACTGTAATATCTTTATAATTAAAACAACGACATATAAATAAAGTGATTGTTTTTAGAATAATATTGTTGTCTTAGTTATAAATCACGCTTAGCATTTCATTCAATATCAACGTACGCTAAGGCTTGCTGGTTTATTCTTTTTGAACAAATGTTCAACGAAAATTTATACATCACCTGTTAACGATGTGAGTAAATAGAATAGAATATAAAAAAATACATATTTCCCATTTTCTCCCTAGCCAGTTTGTCTAGCCGGTCATGACCAGTCGTATGCAAACTTATTCAACAATAAGTCCTCGGTGTCAGCCTCGAGCATGCAATCTCAGAGCTTACACGGGCTATATACTTTCTCCGCTAGTTGTCTATACGCCAGACCACTTTATAAGGAAGGTATCTTTTAGACCTAGTAAGTCCAACTTCGACCAATTTATAATTGTCGTTCGAAATTCAAAATCTCGAACACATTTACTTGGCGCGACGGTCCGCCCCCAGAAAACCTGCGCGTCGCGTCGTCACTTGCTTTTACCCGAGATCCGCTCATTTTTTAATCGACTTCCAAATCTCAAAAGGAGGGGGTTATCAATCGGTTGTATGTTTTTTTTTTAATGTTTTATGGTTCGAAGTTGGATTACACGGTATAATTGAGTGTACACTGTCCAGGCGCGCGCCAACCTGCTGGACGTGATGCTGGCGTCCAGCGACTCGTCGCCGTCCTCGTGCGGCTCCTCGCCCGCCGAGCCGCCGCCGCCGCCGCAGTACTCGCGCCTGCACCGCCTGCACCGCTCCCGGAGGCAGAAGACCGGTAAATTACACACTCTTTTTTAACCCTTTTCCGGGCATAGTGCACCTAGCGACCACATACTGGCCAGTAGAATTACAACCTTAGAAATCCGGCTTAAGGTTCATATTCGATTGGTCTTTCGGGAAAAGTTACTTATAATTAAATGAATCATCAAAGCCGCATAAATAAATTTTAATATATTTGCATTTTTTGGAAAAACCTTGTAGTTTGGTGAGGCCTGGAAAAGGATTTAGGCAGGGGTCTCCAAATGTTAACCCTTAAATCGACGGAAAACACGGAATATTGTTAGTTCAAATGGTTGTGGTTAAGAAAAAAATACTAAAAGAGGGTCACAATATCATGTCCAGTTAATATTTTGGACGTTACCGATTTAAAACTTAACACAATAAAGTTATTATCTGTAAAACCAATTGCTCAACCGAAAGAAGCGGCTGAAAAATATAACAGTGACCTCTCATTGAAAATTTCAATTTGGAGCTCTTTAATTTTTGACTTGAAGTCTGTTCAAACTGAAATATATGACACACATAATGCCTGGGTACCTACTCGTTGGACTCGTCATAACGATACATTTAGAGACCAAATTTAATGGATTTTCTAGTAACTCTTGAAGAGCTTAACTGCAATGAAAATTGCTCAATTTGACAGATGAGATTTCGTGAGTTTTAATGCCATGTTTCTCACGCTCACACTAGTTTATCATAAGCATTATTTATTAGAGGTAGTCAATAGACCTCAAAAATTTTGGAGACCCTTGCACTACTTAACCCTTAAATGCATAGTGTTGCCAAATGTCTACAAACCATTAGACAGCTCACAGTTTTAATATAAAAAGGCTTACGTTCTTGAACGCACCTTTATGCCAAACGTAGGGTACTGATTTAAGGGTTCAATTTACGCAATATTTTTAATTTATAAAAATTACAATATTCGTTTTAAGACGAAAAGTCGGCAAACTTGGAAAAATCCACAAGTTGATAATTTTTAGTATGTGATTTTGAACGGTTTTTTCGGGGAATGTAATTATTTTATATTTAATAACTTTATCATAGGTATATCACAAATAGTGTACCTTTGTAGTGGAAGTAAAAAAAATCATTTATATGTTACTGAAAATTACATATTTACATAAATATAATTTAGCCAATTCAACTTCTAACACTGATTTCGCAGTGAAAATCGAAGTTATATATTTTTTACTATTTTTCCTAGAATCTACAAACAATTATGTGATACATATATAAATTTCGGGCAAAAAGAAAAAATCATGCATTTAAGGGTTAAGTTAATTACTAAGATTAGTTTACTATTGAACCCGAGAAGTTATTATAACGAAGAATTGTTAATATTGTAAGCCTGAATCATGGCAATGAATACTTCTTAATTTCAAAGAAAAAAATTACCTCTGCGTGTAATGAGTTTTACATTTTAAGTATTTTAACCAACTTTGTGGTGACAGAGGTGGTGATTAACACACTTATTCATTGTTATATTTCAGGCTTTCGCTGTATTTGTTAATTTTAGATCCGGGTGACTTTGTAAGAACTCTGTTAGGCTTCCCATAGACGAAAAGCCATAGAGTTAGACCAAGAAAAGTCTGCAGAGATTTTGACAGCACACGCAGTGCCAGTGTTATTTATACGTCATAATTTCATACAAGCTTGACGTTTAAAATTACACCTGCACTGCGTGTGCTGTCAAAATCTCTACAGACTTTTCTTGGTCTAACTCTAGAAAAAGTCAAATTGTATTCAAATAAAGGCGCAAAAATAAACTATTCGTCTATAGGTGGTCTTAAATATTTGGTATTATATGTGGCTGATTGTTTGTACTTTTAACTTTGTTTTATTTAGTTTCCTGGCACTGGTAAACATGTATTAAACACTCATCATGGGATAAGGGTTTCATTTTCAATCTTGATCATGTTTGACGGTGCAGAGTTTTAGTTTAAGTTCATTGTCATTTTACTTTGTTAATGCTTTATTATTACATTTATTTTTAGCGTGAATTTTCGAAACAGTAATTATCTAGATAAGTGGGTCGCTTATAACACAAGTAATTAGTTGAATGCATTTCCAATCGATAATAATAATAGTGTATAGAAAGTTGTTTTTGGTTGCAAATAAATAACCGCGCGATAAGAATTATTACCATTGCATAAATCTTGAATCGAAGCGTAAAATAAGTATATACCTTTATCAAATCCAAAAAGTATCCATTGGGACGTAATTCATTAGATGAAACCAACTTTTCGTAGAAATGGTGTCTTGCTTCTGCAATTAAATGAAATTGAAATAACGTAATTGAAGCTTACCATAAGTAATGTTTCAAAAATTCACGAGCCAATATTGTTATCTGTGTCATGTCATGTGTTGTCATGTAGCGATGTCATCTGTCAGTGACGGGTGGCGTCGTGTGTGTCATGTCCTTGTCACGTCCAGCCACGTCACGTTTCCGCTCTCACTCACGCACCTCACTCTGTCGCCTCATCTCGAGTAGACGTCATACGAGATGCCGTACGGCTTTGCAAATGAAAATTCACAGAAAATTTTCAGACTTATCGTTACGCAGTCAGAATGCTGAAGTAATAAATCGTGCACATGAGGATATAGAAGATGCATTACCTACATATATTACCTAATCGTTAATCGCTATGCGGACTGTTCACACAGACAGCGAGCAGGTACTTTTCCTAAGGAAACACACTTGCTAGCGAAGAAAAAACTGGCTCGTTTCTACACCGCTCGGACAATTTTCATTCATGTTACGACTCTGTTTTAACTTTCAGTGAATCTTCAATGGTTATCCTGGCTCTAACGGCCCGATTCGAACTTGAAGATACGTCTAGATACGATATGGATTAGATATGTCAGTGTCAAAAGTGACGTTTCTTGAAACAAAAAAGGCACTTTTGACATTGACATATCTAATCAATATCGTTTCTATATCTATTAATTGACGTATCTTAAAGTTCGAATCGGGCAGTAAGTGTCTTCAAATATTTGATAAGTTTATAAAATTTGCAAAGCAGTAGGGCGATCATTAAACTGATCTACTTGAAAGTAACTGGTTATGTTTGGTATATGAAACTACATAACAGTAAGAAGGAACTTTCAGGTAGAAAAGTATCATATATTAGATCAGGGAAGGCTACTGATCTTTGACTTAGATGTGGTCTAAGAAACAAATAAGGGGGGATACTGACGACGATAAACTATTGTTATAAAAAAATATATTTTCTCGCATAAAAGATAATTATCAGAATTTATAAGAAACATCTTTATCTGTAGCCATTTTGTGAAAAATGAAAAACGTTCACTGTTGCAATATCGACGTGTATTATTTGAACTGTTCACGTCCTATTTTGCTATATTTTCCATTATAATATTTCCATTGAAACTAGCCCGCGTAGACCTCCATGGTTTAATAAAAACTTTAGAACTGTCAGTATCCCCCTCAGTAGCAGTCACTAGGCGCTATACAAACGTGTGAGAGACGGGAGCTTGCCTGGCTGCGGGCTCACCCGTCCCGTCTCCGTAGAGTCGCCGTAAGCGTGTGGTACGTTGCAGCGGCCGCGCTGCGCAGCCGCGGGCTGGGCGTGCTGCGCTGGCCGCGCGCGCGCCGCCCGTCCATCCTCGGCCGCGACGGCTTCTTCGTGCGCTACGGCGAGCCCGAGCGCGCCGCCGTCGCCACCTTCGACTTCCTCGACGACGTGGAGACCAAAGACTGTACCTATTAGCAATAACGCCTCCTAAAAACTATATTTTTCTATGTGATACGGTGACTGAAGTGTATGTCCGCTTCCGCGTTTGTGCGAGCCAAATTGTTTTTCTAGTGTAGCGTTGTTGATTGCTGCACTCGGGTGTGGCTGCGGCTTCTTAGACGTTTTACGTATTTGTAAATCCATCTTGATTTTGCCCCGTGGATACTGTCCTCTGTATCTTGAAAATACTTAATTACTTTGGCAAAATCAGAATGGATGAAAAACACTTACCTACTTTTAGGTGTAGTAATTTCACTCTTGTAACGTTAACTCGAAACTACGACGAAGCACCTAGTCTTTAAAATCTTCCTCGTTTTTACTAAGTAAGGTAGAAAATGGGCCGAGTTGTATGATGATGTGTTTGATGTACAAATTGGTAAAACTCTTTCGTTTGTTTATTCGTGTAACAAAATCGTACCGCATTGAATGAAATTCACCATCCTGTTTTGCGTAATTATTGTGTTTGATAGTTTTATCTGCGTGTGAACGCTTGCAACACAGCTTGTACGAGCGATAATAGCTTTTATTACAATAGCAATACGAACGGTTGATTACTCCCAGCGATGTCTTGCTTACGCTTCGAACGACTTAGGTAAGAAGACGAACTATTGACTAAGAAAATGGAAAGCTGCGGCCTCGAAGTAATGTGATATTTTTGTATATACTGTAAGTCCCACTTATTTTCGTATACATTTAAATGGATTCATTTGTAACCGAACGAAGCGTATTCAGCTGTTGGTTCTAGGGTGAAAAGAAAATGTGTTTTCGTGTAGTGTCGTGCGTGGCGGTAGTTGCACGATATAGGCTTGAAGTTGTACTAATACATTAAGAGATGGCGCTATTGTCAATTACAACATTTTTAAAACCAATTATTCGTTGTATCGTCCAACTATCACCACGTAATTAAACTATTAGGTACTTATGTAAATACTGACGATGATGAATTCGCGTAACGAGCTATAGTAACTACACCTATTAATTATAAAGAATAGTCATATTATAGTGTAACTGTCGATTAACCTTACAAAATCCGTTAAAATCGAAGGGTACTAAAGTATGTTAAGTGTATATAATATTACTTGTCATTGATGCTATTTATTGATTTGTATCATTTGCGGGTCTTCGATCGTTTGTGTTATACTTAGGTACATATCATGAATTGCTCGTTTATTATATTGTATTTATATTGGCGTGATTTATGGCGATTCTTGACTTGGGAACTGTAAAGGCCACAATTTGGGTTGCTATAGCAAACGACTACCTCTGTGACATGAATCTCAAAGGGTTTATAAAAAAATGTTAAACTAATATAGCGCCATCTGTCGGGCAATATGTCAATATGTTCGATAGAGGCGCTGTAACTACTAAAATAAAAGTGATACATTGATAACTACAAATTTGTTTAACTGATAGTAAGGTATGTTTCCCTCTTTGCAATGTGCACACTCAACCAGAAAGCGATACGGTATTTATAGTAATTAATACTAAATAACTTACTTATACAAGGTGTTTGGTACATCGTTTGCCAAATTAAAACGGCAGATAGGTTGAGTCATTTGCTATCTGCTCATGCCTAGAAAAAAAAATTGGCCATGTTTTTTTTTACTACTGCGCAAGTAAAAATTTGAAATTTACGAAAAGCAGCTCCATGCTGGGAAAAAAAAAGTGCGCAAAATTAAAAATTTCTAGGCCTGGGAAAATAGCAAATAACTCAACCTATCTGCCGTTTTAATTTGGCAAACGATGTACCAAACACCCTATGTATACCTACTGCAACCAAATTGTTAAAAAAACTCTCACTAAGTAACAATGACGGGAGAAATTTTCCTTACTGCCCCCATGTCTATTAAATTACCCGCATATCTAAGAAAATGTTTTTTAATCAGTTCATTAACAACCATTTTACTCGAACCCTATCCGGTATCTTTTCCGGTTGATTTGCACATCCTTGGTTCAAGTCAAGGTACGTCTGTTATGTATACTTGCTCGTAATTGTTTATATCTATATATTTTGATTCCTTACGGTTGTAAACCTTTGCCTATTATGGTTGCATATGTCGAAAAACGCGTCTAAATTAAAATTACATCACCCTGCCGCTTATTTACATAGTTTTGCAAAATGGATCCAAATCAAACAATTTTTTTAAATAGATCCATATGACGAACGTTATTTGTGTTATTTGGATCCGTCTAAACTGTCCGTTTAAATCCAAACCTATCTTACGAGCGAACAAACAAGATGTCGAAAAAAATAAACATGTTATTTTTTTTTAACTCACCTAAATTGCTGAAAATTAGGTTGCTATATTAATATCTCGTTCGCACACATTCATTACAGATAATATGTAGCAATATAAATATACAAAATAAAATCATTAGGCGCGTGTGATGTCGCCATCGAAGCTTGTAAAAGACGGGTCATTTTAGTATAGACTTATTCTAAATGTAGATGTCCTATGAACTGGAATCTTGCCTACTTGACCTCCAGGACCTTTATTACACTTTGCTTTGATCTCATTGGTTACTTACTTACACATACTTACTTAATGGCGCAGCGACCCAAAATGAGTCTTGGCCTCCGACACGAGTACACGCCAATTGTCTCGATCCTGTACCATCTCCCGCCAGTTATCGGCATGGAGATCGCGCAGGTCCGCTTGAACCGCATCGCTCCAGCGATACCTGGGACGTCCGATCGGCCTCCGGCCTACCGAGCGTCGCAAGTCTCATTGAGCGTCTCATTGGTTACAATACTTACAATATTTTATTTCATTGGATCACACCAAACCCACGTTCCTACTGGTTGATTGATGCACCTAAAGTTCACTTTGGCAAAGTGGAATAGAGGCTCAATAGGATTAATTTCTCCGATTTTTCTGCAAGTTTTTGGGTCAATTAGGTACCTACTAGTTTCTTAGCGTAACTAACATTTTCACGAAATCCACTCGTTAAGCACACACAGTTTCAGTTTAGGGGCTTTGCTTTAAAGTTTTAAAACGAATTTACGACTTTGGTCGCTACACCTACGGCGCGATTCGGGAAATGAATTAGAGATTCACTAGGTATGAAGTAGTAAAGATATGAGACGTTCCACGGCAAAAGGTACCATTGCTCCTGAATATTGGAGCGGGGTTAATAATAGCGTAAGCGTCAGCCGCCATAAGGTACCTTTTGCCGTGGAACGTCACATATCATTACTATTTCATATCTAGTGAATCTCTAATTCATTTCCCTAATCGCGCCGTTATTACATTTAACATTTGACATTTTCACTTCCTACTAAGTGAATATTTTTTGTAACTTCGTTTGTAAACTTTTGAGCCAGATCCCCGGTAAAATTACCCCAGCCTTGTTTAATGGTTAATATTGAAGACAATAAAGGAAGATTTATACCTATTATTAATTATTGATAAATATAGGTAAACGAAGCGAAACGATCGATATCTAAAATATTAACTTATTAGTATAGGTTACCTACATTATTGATACGATGTATTTGGTATTCTGTAAATGCGAATAGGACAGGAAACGTCTGTATATAAATTTGGGTATTTACTAATTAATAGTTATTACGATTATACAATCGACAAGTTTTTGTAGTCATACCTATTATTAAAAAATATCAGTTTGATTTCATATTACTTATCGGCCATGTTGGGTGTGGTAACCCTGTGTTTGATTTATCATACCTATACCTAAAAAAAGTAATGTTAGTAAACATTGTAAACAAGTTTGATAACATCTGTGCAATTTACCTCCGGAAATTATGTAAACTACAATTGTTTGCATTAAAATTACCGAGGTAATGTAAACCTGTGGTTATTTTTTGTCTCGACTGAAAAGAATGTTAAAACAATTGTCATAACAATTCCTATCATTATCAAGGGTATTGAAATAGTTAAGTGAAATGGATCCAACCTACAGAATAATGATCATTTAAAATTGAATAAAAAAAGGTTAAATTTGAATTGATATTGTTTGCGAATTGGATCCTTTTCGCTAAAAGATTTATATCCCGAATATTCAGATGTACCTATTTTCATTCCTATCCATAGTTGTTAATTGTCATGTAAAATACATAGTTAAAACGAATTGGCATATTTATTTCATAATAAAAACGTATTATAACCATTGTATTCATTATAAATAACCGTAGGATCCAAGAGGTACTGTGATTGGTAACTACCACTTAATTTTGGAGCACAATTTGAAATAAATGAAATTTAATATAAATTATTCCTTGGTAATCGGTGCATTTGTTCGTACATTCTAACCTAAGAAATAGAATACTTGAGATAGGTAGGTACTTTGAACAGTACAAAAAGTGTAGAATAACTGTATAATTTAACTATAACAGATGGGTAATAAACGATTCCGTTCCCAATTGATATTTTGTTTGATTTACACAAATTCAATATACCTAATATTTTTTTCAATTCAAATTTCCTATAAAGTAATCTTTACATAAGAGTCACAAGAAATCGCTGAAATTATCCATAAAAAGCGTTTTGAAGAATTAGTTCCCAACAAGCTGGAAATCGTTTCAACACCTTCATTTAGTCATGTGAGCAACTGAGCATATGTATAAATTATGGGAGCCTTAATCTTTTCGACGCCGTGTCAAACACAAAAGCTGTCACTCGGACGCCACGTCTGAACTGAAATTGAACTTTATGCATATGCTCGTAGGTATAGACCTGCTCTGTGTGTGTGCTCTGTGGTCTGTGACCGATTAATCGGTCTTTAGCGTTGAACCTGCGGTGCCGATATATCGGTCATTGGCGTCCAAAAGGTTAAAAAGTAGTCTATCCCTGACTTTAGGGCATCTTTATGAATTGAAAAACCGACAGGTCGGTTGGCTTTGGCAATTTGACCGCATCATTGCTACTCTCCAAAGTATATTATCTGACACTTTCTCGAGTCAAATAGGTCCTTTGCTGGCTAAAACTAAACTCGCAGTTTGTTATCGATAAATAGTATGCAACATGTAGAGTAGACATAATTCATGAAAATGTAGAGCAATTATCGATCATGCTATTAACCTACCTAGGTATAGGTAAACTACCCGTATATTTTGTATCAGATAAAAGCTGTGGAAGGCCACATTCGTACGTGTAGTGAATTACTATAGGTACCTACCTACCCACGGCTATGCATGGCATTTGATATTTGATTTACCCCAACGAATTCAATTTCACAGGTTCTTGCAAAAATATACGGTAAGTTATTTTAATGCAGATTAAGTTGTACGAATACGAATAAGGCATACCTACTTATTTGTTTTTATATGAGTATGTAGGTTATTGAAGTTTTGTTCAATTTCTTCAACATCAATCATCGGGTAATTATGTATATGGTAGGCTAGAGCTGTTTTGTATGGAGGTAATAGATATACGGCGCGATTCGGGAAGTGAATTAGAGATAAACTAGATACGAGGGCTGATCCGAAAATTGTTAGTTGCTCCGGCTCTACTCATGCGATTGAAATATGATTTATACCATTGTGAGGGATATTTCAATGCTACTTATGTCCATCATTTTTTTTAAGCTGATGCGTTTTATTTTTTCTGAGAGCTGTTTTGTATGGAGTTATAAATTACTAAGAAAAAATGATTTTCGTATTGAACCCTTTTTAAAAATCGGACTTATATTTACCCGGGTCTATATAATTATTCGGTTCCTTCTGTCATTTTCGATATATAATTGATAAATAATTTTATATGATAAACGACGAATCGTAATATAAATTCGTATAGATTAGTGTTAAATAATTATATTGTAATTTCATATTATGAAATAAATAAAATCTAAATCTAAAGCACATTTTTGAATTAGTACATGAAATTACTACTTTTGATGAAATTAGTAATTAAGGGATCATCCATTAATTACGTCACACGAATTTCTAGGTTTTTTGACCCCTCCCCCCCTCCTTGTCACACTTGGTTACATTTTGCAAATCCCTCCCCACCTGGTGTGACGTCACATTTTAGGCAATTTTGTTTTCAACGAAATCGGTAATAGTAACTCGGCATTATTTTTTTTAATGAAAAAATATTTTTGGTAAGAGAAATATTAGTAATTTTATAACACTAAACCAATTAGGAACGAAAATTACTTCCAAAAACTCATTATTTAACTGTACATCGAATAAATAAATATAAATTAATTTTCGGTTACTGATGAAGTTAAAGTGACGTCACAATTTTTGTGACTCCCCCCTCCCCCATGTCACAACGTGTCACATTTTCTTGACTCCTCCCTCCCCCTAAACGTGTGACGTAATTACTGGATGACCCCTACTGACACCTATTATACGTCATAATTGTGTTTACTCAATCAAAATGATTTATACCAAAAAGAATGGATAGTATAGAGGGCTCCTGTCATTGTAAATTTTGTAGTCACTGTAAATTTACTGCCATCTATCGACACACGACTAAAACTCAAAATGAAAACGTATAAAGTTATCAAAAAATGTATATATATGGATAAATTATTTTATTATTTTTATATCATTTTGATCCATGTTCATTCATTGATATCTATGTGTTAAAATTGTTAAATATGAAACGGTGTAGTCACGCCATCTAGCCGAGGATAGGCTAAAGGTGTGTGCGGCATCTATTCGAGAATGACTTTTACTTGAATTCCGAGGCACGTTTTTTCCTTAGACTTTATTCGTCTTATACGAAGTTACATATGTCTTTGTTTATACGTAATAAAACGGTCGAGATTCGCAATTAGCAGCACCTAAAAAATCTAATATGATTTTAAACCAATAATGTTTATAAAATGATACCACATAATGGAGTCTCAATTACTGATCATCCTGGCTGATGGTTAGTCTTCGGCACGTCGAAGTAAAAAAATAAAAACTATGCATTTTCTAAAAATGAATTGACGTCACCTCTTTACGTACTGAAATATCCCTCGCAATGGATAATCATATTGCAATCGCATGAGTAGAGCCGGAGCAGCTAACAACTTTCGGGCAGCCCTCGTACGATATAGTAAAGATATGTGATGTGATAACCACGGCAAGAGGTACCTTATCCTGGCGCTTACGTCGCATAGCGGCGCAATAATATTGGAGCGGCGTTAATAATAGCGTTAGCGCCAACCGCCATAAGGTACCTTTTACCGTGGGACGTCACATATCTTTACTATATCGTATCTAGTTAATCTCTAATTCATTCATTTCCCAAATCGAGCCGATAATATAGTTCCCAAGCCAGTTTGCCGATTCTACAAAACGCATCCCAGTAGGTACCTAATGGATGTCGGATGGCGTCAATTCTACAAAATATGGGTCTGTCCGCCCAAAAGACTCCATTCATCACGTAAAACTCCAGTTACATTCATATTAAAACACACTTCAATCCTCAGATAGATTCAGATACCATAAGCTGCGCTTTTCATCTCCCAGTCCCAGGTTCGATTGGCCTATCTACCTACTTACCAATTTGTCAAGTTTTCTACTAATAGGTACATGTAAAAATAGAAAATCCAACAAAAAAGTATGTTAATATCCGAAGAAGTCGAATAATATTAATTTTAAGTCGGTTACCCTTGGGTTACCCCTTCAAGTGGCACACGTCATTTTTGAGTTGTTGGAATTTTATTTAAATTAAACAAACTTCAATTTTAATTGACTTTAACGACCACGAGCCAGCGGCTCTGCCATCCTTCGAGCAACACGGAAGGGAGGCGGCATTCGCACTATTTCCCCTCTGCCTAGGTACAAGATCAACTGATCTAGCGCGGGTAATAAAACTAGTTGCGCTCGGATTTTCAACTAGACTGAGTCGAGACGCGCGCGTGAACACAGCAGCAGAAAAATGCCTAATTGCTCGGTTTTTTGTTATAAAAAGAGGTCGGGGACATCAAATTTACAAAAAGAAAGTGTTACATTTTCACATGTAATATTTTTTTTACATATCATACGTTTACTTACATTTAAACACAATTATTATATTTTAGTCTCATGTAATTGTTGGATTTATCGATTTTGCTCGCCCAGTACAAATTGCGGATCGGTCGAGCGACAAATCCGACTTCTCATCTCTCAGAATACAATAAAATACTTCGACGAAAATGTGTTAGTGTGCGTGTTGTGACATTGTGACTCGTCCGTACACAAAAAGAGATCGAGGTTTGCAAGATTTGTCTTTGACGTGTGTCATTTTCTATGTATTTGTGTCGTCATTACAGATTGGATTTTGTATGTAAGTGTGTGAGAAGTGCGACTGTGTGCACCTTTCCCCCCGCGAAAAATGGCAGTAAGATTTGTACGGTGAGATATCGCTTGGGCCCCTACCTTCCGACGTGTCGGAAGCCGGTGTTGCTCGAAGCTGCCATCTGTTTTTTTAAATGATTGGGTGGTGAATTAGAATAATTACTATAATTAGCCAATCGGTAGGTATTTTATCTGGGATAAAAACACACATTAGTCACGAACCCACACTTGTCTGCCTGTTTTCGGACTGATAAGCCCAAGGTCAGATCTGGCCCAACCTTCAGAGCTAGACTATCTTCACGGAGGGCCGGTGCACGACTGCACGTGTGGTCAGATAACCTAATAGGTGTGCGGCGGCGTTATGTTTCGACACCGGTAGGTACGGTTTCGTTTAAGGTAGGTGGTTTAAGTTTACTTTAAATTGGATAGTCGCCGTATATAATGAAAAACAGACGTTAACATCCAGTGCCTGAGGCCGGAATCGAAAACGTGTCTTCAACATATTTGCAGCGTATCTAGGTAGGTAAGTACTCCATAGCTCATCAAGCAAGCCACGGTAATTTTCTTGATCAGGGGCCCACTGATTAACAGTCCGCCGGACGGTATCGGCCTGTCAGTTATTCGAAAATGTCCAAATTTTGTTCTAACTGACAGGCCGATACCGTCCGGCGGACTGTTAATCAGTGGGCCCTTCAGCGAGAGAGGGAGGAAGTAAGTTTTACTTAACAAGAGATATTTATGGCGGCGAACGTAGCCAAATATCGAAATATTTAACTGCCTGAAATTGCCTTAAAAACAGTGCGCCCCATACAAAATCAGCTAAAAAGTTTATTTCGGCCCAATTCGAACTTTAAGATACGTCAATTAATAGATCTAGAAACGATATGGATTAGATATGTCAGTATCAAATTATGACGTTTCTTCAAACAAAAACGTCACTTTTGACACTGACACATCTAATCCTTATCGTTTCTAGATCTATTAATTGACGTATCTTAAAGTTCGAATCGAGCAGGTTGTAATGCACTTCGAATTTAATGAATGAACCAATTAGTTGGAACCAATTTACATCACATATTTGTTGTTTTAACAAATGAATAGATACTAGGTACTTATTTAGAATTTTTCACCTACAATGTAGGTGAAAAATTAATAACCCGCTAAGTATTCATTTAGCATTGGAAATGGGGCGCTTGGCAGTGAAAGTAGAAAAGTTCGGAATGTTAGTTGTAAATCAGGATGTTGATGATTATCGCACAATAGCTACACAATCAAAACAATCCACTAGAAGCCAAATTTCATCGACTTTAGGACCTGTTAGGTGTACGGCTTGACGATTATTAGCAATGTGAAATGTAGGTATTTCAAAGAAGAATGTGTGCACGGTAAGAGCCATCCCATGACCCCACACTACCGTTTTTTGAGCGTCAGCGTCTAGTCAACTCTAAGGGTACTACTCGACGCAACGACCACGTTATTATTATGAACTACTAGGTATTTAGGTATTAGTCGCACTTTTTAGGGTTCCGTACCTCAAAAGGAAAAAACGGAACCCTTACAGGATCACTCGTGCGTCTGTCTGTCACAGCCCATTTTCTCCAAAAGTACTGGACCAATTATGTTGAATTTTGGTACACATTTGTAAATTCGTGACCCAAAGACGGACATCTTACGTAAACAATTTAATTTTAAACATGGAGGCCACTTTTGGGGGGTTAGTGAGAAAATTAAAAAATTATGTTTTTAAACCATATCGCGTTACATATCAAATGAAAAAGCTCATTTTTAGAATTTCAAATATATCTTTTTTTGTAAATTTAAAATAAATAGTTTAGAAGTTGTTAAAGAAAATAGCCAAAAAATTACCATTCCCCCTCCTTTATCTCCGAAACTACTGGGTCTAAAATTAAAAAATAAATAAACAAAATAGTTCTTACGTACTCGTCTCACGTACCTGCCGTTACCTATCGTTACCTATCGCTGCCTGTCCACTTGCGTTCACATCATATTAATCTTATATATAATACTAAATTACTGGTATTTAACTATACGTCATACTTTGTACACAGACACATACACACACCGTTACTCGACACATACTATTTATGTATATTCTATTTTTAACAAATATTTATATTATCCACAATTACAAATATACAAATACATATAAATACATATATACATATATATATATATATATATATATATATATATATATATATATATATAATATGTATATATATATATATATATATATATATATATATATATATATATATGTATATATGTATTTATATGTATTTGTATATTTGTAATTGTGGATAATATAAATATTTGTTAAAAATAGAATATACATATATATATATATATATATATATACATATTTCATACTTAACATCGACTAGCGCTGCACTGGTCGTTCATAACTGTAGGTTTATTTAAGGTTCTGACGGAAGATCAGCGCTGCGGTCTCCGCAGTATTTTATGCTGAGTCAGCGCCTATTTCATTACCACAACACATGACGCTCTACTTATGTAAAATATGTCAAATATGTAAATTGCTATTATTGCTATTAGTGTAAAATTGTATGTTGCCTTTTAATTTTTTTTGTCTCTTGTTATCTTTCCTTTTGTCTCTTGTTATTATTTATTGTGTCACAAAGCATGTAAGTTGTGGTTGAATAAAGATTTTATCTATCTCTATCTATCTTTACCTATAGATGACAGGAAAACCTATTAGAAATATGCAGTCAAGCGTGAGTCGGACTAATTACTTAGTTTTTGATCCGACCCGTATGGGTTTTTAAAGGCAATTCACTCGCGTTTCACATATAAAAAATACATTGCTAAAAATTTGTGCGACTCGCACTTGGCCGGTTTTTTTTTCTAGTAGTTTTGTAACTCTACAGGGTGATTCAGGAGACGTGAGCAGGACTAACACTGCGCATATCGTTCATTATAAGCAACTGTTTCGTATCGGTATTAGTGAGGTTAACGTTAATTTTCTAGTCGTGTTGAAAAAAAAAGTTATTATTTTTTTTACGACATTCATGGTCACCCTAAAATTAGAATACTAATCTACCGATATTCTGTGTCAAATTGAATGTCATTACTGTCATCACGGTCTGGTTACTTTTAAAAACTCGTATCTCACTCAAGTTTGACAGTTTATTTTCTTCGTAATCAAAATGCCATTACGGTTAAAGAGGTTTTATGTTTATTAATTAGGTCCTGTAGGGTGACTATGATTGTTGAGAATTAAATTAGTCCTCACCAAAAAGTTAAAAAATAGGAAAAAGTGTTGTTGTTTCTCCTAAATACGACGGTGATCGATCAATTATCAGTTACTGAGTGTGCAGGATTAGTCCTGCTCACGTCTCATGAATCATCCTGTATATTCCCTAATCACGTTTAGGTACCGAGTGGCGTATATTCTACAGAAATGCCGTTAGCGAAGGGTGAAATAAATAAGGTAAGTATGGTCCCGGTACTGGTTTTCCAAACTAAATACCTAACATACATACCGGTTTTGGGAATTCCCATTTCTGGCCATACAAAATCAGTAGGTACAGTCAAAGAAATTAATTTCCTACTCATTTTGTACTTTGTCACAGTCACAATAATATGTGACGTTATCTATGAAAAGGGACCTTATTGTCGATGGCGCTTCCGCCATTATTAACGATGCTCTGATATAAATACCACGCCGTGCGACGCAGTGCGTCGTAAGCGCCATAGACAATAAGGTCCCTTTTCATAGATAATGCCACATATGAGGTCTCTAGCGACTTTCGTATTGATTGTCACTGTGACAAGGTACGAAATGAGTTGGAAATTAAATTATTTGACAGGGAGTAATCTCCACGATCCTTGTATATTTAAATTCAAGGTAATATAAACCATGCGCGTGTATTAAAACGTAAAATTCAGACAGGTATACCTGCCACGGGGAACCTATACCAAAGAGAATAAAGTCTATAGAGACGGATTGTCAAAGTAAATTATTAACACTGTAAATTTACTGCCATCTTTCGACAGAACATAAAACTGTTAGAACGCCATTTGACTTTGATCCTTATTCTTTCAGTGATATGTGTTAACTTATTAAATATTAATATTCACGCCATCTACTCGACTATAGGCCAAAGGTATGGTTCCATGTTTTCGAGCGATGGCGCCACAATCTTCAGCCTATGCTCGAGTAGATGGCGTGAATATTAATATTTAAAAAGTTAACACATATCAGTTAAAGAATAAGGATCAAAGTCAAATGGCGTTCAAACAGGTTTAATATTCTGTCGAAAGATGGCAGTAAATGAACTGTAGCTACATAATTTACCATGACAGTAACTCTCTTCTTCAAATCCTCTTTGCCTATACTTAATAAATACAACGCAAAATGTGGCAATTTTGTAATAAAACACAACAAAATATGTCTAAGCAATCCTACAGAGATCATCGTAAAACCTTCCCGTTGGTGCATTCCAGAAAAGCGCGTGGTTCTTGGTGCGACCTGAAAATGAGCAAAACTATCATGAATTACTACAACATGTGCCTTTCGCATGTTAGCTGGATTAAGTTTCTGGTTAGTTTACCAAACACACTGCATGTGGCGACACTCACACAACGTTAGTTGGTTTAAATACTTACACATCAGTTAGAATTTTCATTTAACTCCAATTAACAAATCTAGAAGCAATACCTTTCTCTAGAAACATTTAACTGTAGAGTCTGTGCGGAAAGAGAAGCGTCAAATAAATGATCTTACAACCAAATTCCATGACTCTTTCTCTTTCTGCGCAGACTCTAGCAGTCTACCCATGTTGCTTTCGACATTTAGAATTGTAAATTGTAGTTTAGTGGAACACAGAAATATCCATATGACCAGGGCATTAAAAAATACAACACACGGTATTTGAAAAAAACATTTAATTAAAATATAAAACAAATAATTTTGTCATGAAAGTATTAGACTTTAAAATCACAGACAACAAATCCTCTGCTATAATTGTTATATATATATAGGTTACGCTAGCAATCATGAGCTGTTTTTTAAAACCACAAAATAGATTTTGTAAAGTAAAATGAATTTATAGTATTTGTAACATCTTTAGGAACCATTAAAACAGAGATAAAATATAACGAAGTCGAATTTTAAATATGATTAAAAAATTAGCAATCATACCTACATTTAATAACGAAATAAGTTAGGTACAGCTCAAGTCAAAAACTATTTAACTTAAGGTTTGCTACAACTATACGTAGCCGAACTTAATTAACTACTGATATTGTATAACTATTAAGGTGCGATGTACTTATACAGTGACTATTTATACTAATTAATACTTATTTTGTAACCGAATAGGATTTTGTGACGAATACAGTCAGGATTGTAAGACAATTATCACAACAAGAGATTAAGAAAAGTACTAAAGTTGGTAAGGAAATAACAGATTTACTTCTACCGATTGTTTAACTTTGAAAATGACAACACTGTTTAAAGAATAATTTAAGTAGAATAAGTATACACAATTCAGACAATATATCACATAAAGCTTGAATGTAAATAATCTTTCAAACTCATAATTATACAACAAATACATTGCTAACATATTGGAGATTTGGTCAAATTTAAAGAGCTAGCTATCTCTGAGGATCTTTACATGAAACTTATTAAAAACAAAAGTAAATTTAAATGTCTTGTTTGCAAGCAACAAAATGAATCATTAGTGTTAAAGATAGCTTTAAACGACATTCGTGTACAAAACCTAATTGAGTTTGGCGAATAATTCCACCGAGTATATTTGTCCTCTCTAGAAGCAACTCTGAGCGAATGCCAAATGACTATTTGAGTCTGTACATTTAAGAGTGATTATGAAATGAGTTTGAACTAAAGCCAAAATAACCGGCAGAACTCAAGATCAAGGTTGAAAACAACAAGTCAAATGATAATAAAAAATATGTACATAGTAAAACTACATAAAAATAAAATAAAATATACAAAATACTTCAGAAATATAGATAGGTACATATAGAGAGTTGTTTTAATAATGTCTATACAGTAACTGTTTTATTAAAATTGCAGTCACCAAACTTAAAACAGGTTTACGGAAGTAATAATAAACTTAAACTTGGAAAACTTTACTGCTCAAAAGATGTTTTTGATAAATGACTATTTTGATTCACGACGCAAGCTATGTTATATTGTGACTAGACAAGTAGACAAAATGTAACATAAGAAACATGGATCTGGAAAGTATTAAATGTTTCGTTGGAATTTTTGTTAAGACAACTGATTTGACAAAACCATAGCATAGCATAGCATAATAACATTCAATAACTAGAAGTAAATTTAAAACAGAACTTCATGTAACAATAAGCTTCTTAATTGTTATAAATCTTATGATCTAAATAATGTGGTAAAATAATTTTGGTCCAAAATTGAAATATATTAAAATTCGGTTTAAAGGAAATACGAGTACACGAACAATTGCATGTAACCAAATGTAGATTCCTCGCATTATTTCATTTTAATTGATGATTCTTACTACTACTTAGTACAAAGATAAAAATGAGGTATAGCCGAATATATTGTTTAAGATTAAGTTCATTTTACAATAAATAACTCAAGTGAACAAATATCCACTAGAATTGCAAGATGATTCTGAAATTATATTAATCCCTTAATATTCGGGAATTAAATGAAACTCCAGAGATCTAAGAATCTACATTAAGTATTATGATCTCAGGTGTAACTGTGGCTAAAGAGAAATGTTATTCTCATAATGTCGTAGTTCGTAGCGCAACAATAACAGCAATTAGTATTGTGCTGTACATGTTTGTGTAAGTAACATAGACTGTCGCTGTACGTAGTACGTACGTATCTACGTACTTACGTAGTACCTAGTAGTATTCTTTTAACGATTGTCATAAGTACGTCTGCAGCTGCACTGAGCAAATGAAAAATCATCGTCAAATTAAAATAGTTATGCAATCTAAACGATTACGTTAATACTCATTCTGTCTAGGAAACTAATGTTGCAAATATTGATTCAAGATATGGAACTTGGATGTATTTGTAAAATCATCGTCAAATTAAAATAGTTATGCAATATAAACTATTACGTTAATACTCATTCTGTCTAGGAAACTAATGTTGCAAATATTGATTCAAGATATGGAACTTGGATGTATTTGTAGATATTTATTATGACATTCAAGTGGGTGGGTCTGAGGTAATCATTATATTCTCATAAACACTATATTCGGCTTTACCTTGCATTATAAATAAGCTCAACACGTCACTGGATATAAATAAATTAGTTTTGTGATGATCAACATAATACTGGCGTAAAAAAAGTACGGTGAACAAAATGCCAAGTGTGCTAAGTTGCATGGACTTGGTCTTAAATCAAAGAGCATGTTTATTGATTGTTAATGTTATTTAATGTATGAAACAAATGTTATGATTCGAAATTGAAAAATTCTCCAGTTTTCTACTAGCAATATTACTTATGCAATTAAATGCAATTAGTCGCTTTTACAATCGATAACGGCTGCTGGCTTGTTGTAGGCAAGATAAGAGAAATTACTTTTATAGCTGACGTGAGGGTTTTCTCCGCAGATATAGAATCCACTGTTGTTTTCCTCTAGTTACTTTCTGATAACTGACAACCTATGTCTTTATATATCAAGAATTTACACAATCCAAAACGTTCTTCTTCAGGAATTGTTGTTTTATATTTCAGACAAACAAGTTAGTAGTTACCTTAACATAAATTGTACTTCAAATCTCTAAATTATTAAGAAATCTTATCTTTAGACTGGTATTTAAACCTGTGCTTAGGTACATTATCAATTACCCGTACATCATGAGATCGTGACTCACTTTTCTTACGCCAATATTACAAAAAATTCGTAATCTATATACATTTACACAAAAAATTGTCATTCTAGCTCCAAATTTGTGGCTTCGCCCCGCTGGAAGCGCAATGTTCCTTCACCTTACTCTTGTCACTCGAATCTCTAGCGCCGCCAAATATATTTTGCTTCGGTGTCTCTTTTTGCGAGCTGCGTTGAAAATTAAAAAAGAAATATTTTTAAAAAATTGAGCCACAAATATATTTGATACAATCTCTGACAATTAAATAACTGCGTATCCTCTATCTGATAACAGGTTTATCTATAAACGTAATGACGATAAGAGTAGAGTTGAAAGTATCGTTTTCCCATTTGATGACGTAATGACGTCATCTGTACGGCTACCACCAGTTTTGACATTGACATAACGCTCACGTTTACGTAACTTACTTTCTATGCATCTCGCTCGTACTCGCATATGCGAGCAATAGTGGAAGCGAGATGTACAGAAAGTAAATTACGTAGACGTGAGCGTTATGTCAATGTTAAAACTGATGGTAGAGGCTCTGGTTTGTTTGGGCCACGTCAGTAAGCTCTCAGGTCAACAAAGGTTTGAGTCATGTCTACGTGACATGGCCAGCGTTCCTAGCTTGTCGACCCGGTTCAAAATGCACTGAGCCATGAACTTTGTAGTCAATGGAAGAAGTGGTGGAACTGCGCACTTTAGAAATCACTTATAAAAGACGGCTGGAGACAAATTAGTTTGTCTTTTGAATTACTGAAGTTATAATACTTATAATGAGATTTAATTTGCCTCTTCTATCTCCGAACATTCGACTTTCTTGCAATAAATGGCCAAAACTTTAATACAGGCCAAACTTACGTGCAGAATTAGGCCAATGTTAAACATGGTTTCTTTTTGATGCCAAAGTTTTGTAAAAATTGGTCACAATTTTCAATGGATAGTATCTCATTGAGGATCACAGGAAACTGACGATTCGGTCTATCGGCGGCGACACGAATTACGAACGTAATAATCTACTTTTTGGTTGAAAGCAGACCAAACCACGAAATTACCAGTAAAATTGACCATAGGTACCTAGTGCTGCACTGGCTATATCATACGTTGGCACTTCGGCAATAAATATACTCTCTTGATACTCGTATACATAAGAAATACAAATATGGTGGCTATAAATTCAGTGGCCTAGCAAACGTACTAAAAACGAAAATTTTATGGAGCGCTAAACCATAATGCAATACATTTTAGAATAATGCTTTTAATATTGCCGTAGAACGTGAACCGTATCTAAAATTTAGGTTTTATTTTTCAAGAAAAAGTTAATTCGAAGCGAATAATTTATTCCTATTTTAGATATTAAATACCTACTAAAAGCGTAAATAATTTCCAAGTCTTGTATTTTACATAGTGCGTATCGTCGTAAAAGCATGATTACCTACAAGCAAATTTAACTGCAGTGGCATTAGGAAATCTAGAAAGTAATAAAATGATAAACAACAATCTTTTTGAAAACAAGATAATTATGTAAATAGGTCATGTCCTTACATTACAGTCATTAAAGAACTTATTTTGGAGTTTTATGTTAACAATAACTGTAGTACGTTATATTATAGGTATTGAATCGTAGAACTGAGAGACTTACCTACAAGAGCATATCGCATACCGACATGGAAATTGTATGGTGTGCGATGTGACTATTAATTTATTATTCGTTCCATCTGACTCGCTCTAAATTAGGTTAAAACCCCACAAAATATACTATAGTTTATAAATTTAAATTGCAACCTACATAAAGTTCTAATACTAGTATTTATTTATACATATCTGTATACATTATGTAAGCAAGAACCGGAATATAAAACTAAAACTAACTGTTTGAAACAAATGGTTTATTTAAATGTTACCTAATGGCATGTTTGGTTTATAAACAATTGCAGCGCCATCTGCGTTAAGTTTTGTTTATCACGACGCATAAACAGTTGCATGACGAGTATACGGGCGTGATTCCGAGTTCTCGCTAATTTATCATATCATAAATTTCGTGTTCCATTGATGCAGCACCTTAACTACGTGACGCCGTACAAGTGTGCACGCTAAATAGGCTGACGAAATAAATACCTAGCTATTAGGAAACTGATCGTGGCTATTTAAAATGTAGGTTAATTATTTTTATAGCTGATGAATGGTGTCCTTATAATATGTAAACATACATAGCTTGAAAGTTTAAGAGAGGACTAACGCAGAATTGTAGTTTTTATTTTGAATTTCAAAAGCAAGTTTCATGACAAAATTTAATTAACATGGAAACAAAACTATTTGCTAGGTCAGGGGCCCATTTCTCGAACGATATCAGACTAATATTATTAGTCCACGAACTGTCAAATCGTATGGGTTGCCATGACAACACACTAATAATATTAGACTAATATCTTTCGAGAAATGGGCCCCAGACCTCAAAACCGAAAGTTAGCCCGATAAAAATCGAGAAAACATGTTTAATTTTCATTTATTTTCAGTTGTATATGGTTACCCTGCATACTACAGTTAGTATAATAAAGCTGGTGATATAGACGAGTGACTTAACGAGCAAAATTCTCTTATGGATCTTTTATCGCTAGCACTTCTGATCTTTGACGTAATCGATATGCATTATGCGCTTATCTCTTTGATTGATTAGCTTCATCGCATCTCATTAACCTTGTAAAAGTTGTATTTACTGGTAAATGAGCTATTTGACCTAGAAAATAATTGTTATAATAAATCCACCACTGTTCTAAAACTTGTATAAATTTTGATTTCCTTATGAGTGCCGAAATAAACGTCTTTTTGCGGCATAAACGTCTTTTTTTACGTCAATTTAGAAGTTTGATTTTTCACAGCTTCAAAGGACTGTAGAACCGAGTATATGGTTATAATTTTAACTCGATAACTCCAGGCGTTCCCGAAATCTCTCGTCGTCTCTTGACAGACAGACGAACAACAAAGTGAACCTATAAGGGTTCCGTTTTTTGCTTTTGAGGTACGGAAGCTTAAGAAGACTAGGCTCCAGTGTCCTTGGCTTATGGAAACCGGAGATTGTTTTTTGTTTCCTTTCTTTTTCCTTATGAAATATACACTTGTGATAGGTGTCGGATTACCCCACGCCCACCTGTTACCGAGACAGTGTGACTCAGGCCCTACGTGATTACTGAAACGTACGAATTTATACGACTCGCACTGATTGATAGTGCGAGGAAAGAAATGCCTTTACCTTAACGGCTATAAGACATTATTATTAAGAGTTATGTGTGTATTATATTCTTTAAATACATAGAGCTGGAATCTACAGTAGTTTCTAGGTCTATTTAGGTACCTACCTAGAAAAAGACGTAGCTACGCGAGAGAAATATTCAAATTTATTTGCACACGATTACACCGCTCTACACAGTTAACACAGTCTAGTCTGGCGCTATTAACCTACGAAGGTTACGAAGCTATTCTATATCTGACGCCGACTGTTTTTTAAGACAACCTAGTAGTAGGTCTTACAGTAGTTTGCCATTTTATTAGTGCGACAATCGAATTTATATGGCTTATCTTACGATTCTATATGCCGGTTAAAAGCCATTATTTGTCCGATATTCGCATGACTATTTTTTTGACCATTGACAAAAAAAAACTTGGATAAACGCGATATATCCTATAAGTACTTTTAAAATTTAACAGACTTATTTTTTTAAGTAACGGTACGTATAAGACAATTTTTTTTTGTTTATTGAATATTGGATCTACAAATATTTAAAATATTCAACACCATTCATACCTACTACCGACGTGCTTCAACTGTCCTAAGTAGATATATACGTATTACGAAAAATCACGACTTAAATTTTATTTGTTTTAAAACCTCCACCATCCATAGCAACACAAGGCACACTCAAAAATCCAAACAACCTTTCAAAGTCATGTACAGTTAGCAACAGAAGTTCAAAATCATCTTAACGCGACTTTATTGTTAAGAGAATAAGTAAGTATAATAATTTTGAACACTTCGCCCACTTTGCTGCTGACTGTACAATACAATCCGTAACAAAAAGAATCCTCTGACGATAGATAACAGAAATCCAATTTAGGGTCAATGATTAAATAGGTAGCAATACTTTGTTTCTACTCTCAAGAACTCTGATAGTGACAACCTTTCTTATCATAAATCTATTTGTTTTGAATCATTCTTTACGGATTGCTTCAGACTTAACTTGGCGCCCATAGATTATTTAATATCACTTTGAACACTACAAAGTGTAAGATGCAAACCAGCCAAGTACCCTTACCACAAGTTTGACACTGACATATTCGCTAGCGACTGCGTAAACTAACTCACAATGTATCTCCCTCGTACTAACTAACAAACATTGGTGAAAGCGAGATGCACTGCGTTTGAGTTGACGCAGTCGCTAGCGTTTAAGGTCGCGTAAAACTCATGGTGAGGAAGGTGCGTATGGTAATTGGTAAGCAATAGATTTACTCTAGGTACGATTCATCAATGTATTTCGCCAACGGGAGCCAAACTAAGAGCCGCTAATAAGACGGAACACAGACAATTGACAACCTCACGTTAAACCAATCACTTTCTAGTTTCTAATACTCGGTTGAAAGAGAAATGTTGCGTCAAACTTCGTCACATACGAGAGATGTATGACGTCAATGTTTAGGGATCTATTTTAAGATGTTGAGTAAAATGATCATGCAATACAGGTAAAGAATTAGTAATTCTTTGTAGAAATACTTAAGCCCTCTGTATTTGATTTCAATCATAGTAGCAATATCCATAGGTATACTTGTCATATTTTAATTGAACAACTTATTATACAGTAAAATAGAATTAATAATACAATAATGGGAGAAGATGACTAAGTGATTGAATATTTAGTGAAGATGTCTAGAGTCCATTTTTCAGTTGAAAATATCAAACACACACAAACACACTCTCACACCATGTCCTATTTACAAACAATAAGTATTTACTTCTTTATGGTGAACAAACTAAATTTTTAAACATATAAACTAGAATCTTTAGATTCTGAAGGCCCTAGGATTCTCCTAAAGCTTAGAGGAATTATTTTTTAATGGAAAATATTTGCCACCACCATTTTTCTACATATTTTTATCTCATATAAACTATGGTTCAACATTGACTAGACTAGTAATTTTACCTAATTTACCAATGACACTAGAGCTAACTATAAGAAAATATAACACTGGCTAACAAATTTGGAATTAAGTCAGAAAAAATCAAATAGGATCTCACCTGAGCATGTTCCGGAAGTTTTCAAGTTCCCTAATACTGTTAGAAAGTCTAGCAAAGGCATTGAATAATGCCACAATCTCAGTTCTCTGCAACCTTTCATGAGCTTTATGCCGCAGCGGCAACCTGCCCTGCTCTGGGTCATCCTCCGGACCATCCCATTTGCCTGAGAATAATATCTTCAAGGCTGTGCCGAGCCCCTGGGTCTGCAACTTCCCCCACAGCTTACATTTATCACATCCCACACAATCCATGATCCTTGATATGTTACGGAAGTGCTCGCGGAACTCTACTTTCAGTTTAGCAGCTTGGCTGCCTCCGTTGAACATTGAGGACTCATTGAAATGGTCAGGGAAGCTGTAGATGACACCAAGCATATTTCTAATCGCTTCTCTAGTCTCCTCGTCTTCTGTGGGATTGCCTGTATAATATTCCTCTCTTTCGAAGTACGGACCCGCTTTGGCTAAAGCTCTCATTTCTAATAAATAAACAAAATATAGATTTTTCAGCCAATTAGGGCTTTCGCCTAGTGTCTGCGAGGGGTCAAAGCGACGCTGGAATTCTTCAAGGTTCGGTCCCCATTCACCTTCTGGGGAAGCCACAAAACCAACTGCTTTTTCGGCCAGGAGGTACTTGGAGCACAAATGAATATTAATGCTGGTATGCATGCCAGAAACTGCTCTATAAAACACCCTTTTCTCTAAGCACATATTACTCAAATCGGTACTCAAAACATATGGGAATGATTCATAAGGATTAACCTTGGGACGGAAGCAATTTTCCTGATATATGCTTCTCCAAATTCTGTGTGCTGAAGGGCCCTTGTATCCTGTGTATCTTTCGGGGTTCAGAGACAAGTCCACGTACTCCGCCTCGGCATCCTTGTCGTCGCATTCACAGAAGTTTTCAAGAGCATCATCATGGGCTTTCCACTTCGCAATTTCATACTGACTGGCTGCACTAATAGTCATATTCAAGTAACCCAGATCCGGGTCATGATCAGAATCAGAATTACAGTTAGATTGAGCCTCTTTAGAGTATTTGCTAGCTGGTGTTTCATCTAAGATCTCATTTTCATACCCATTTTCGTATCCAGGTACACTTTCCTTTGTACAAGTTTTGATATGACAGTATTTCATGGCACATCGGCTATCGTCTGCCCAAAAAGGGCATTCTTTCTTCAAATTTACCTTGTAGAAGCGAAAATAGTCTTTGCTTACCAAGCTCTGTATGCGGGGAAATATTTTCACGTTATTAAAGTAGTCTATAGTGTCTACATTACAAGAGCAGTCGCCCAGGGCCCCGTGGAGCTCTTCGAAGCACACATTGCTGTCGCTGTCGCAAGGCGTCGATTCGTACAGTTCCGTGTCGTAACCGACCACTTGGACTATCGCTAAAGCAAAAATTATAAACACTACACAACAATTTTTATATGCCATTTCAGATTTCATTCTATGACATGAAGGTCTCACGAAACAATAATTAGAATCCAATAAGATTGCTCACAACATATTAAGTGAACTTTTTGAGAGTCGCATAACACAAAAAGTGAAAGTTAATTTTTTAAACCGAATAATACAACAATGTGGAGTAGAGACGAACAGTGAGCCGTCACACATCTCAACGCAAGTTTGATTGACCACAGATAACTAATATGTGAGTCTGACACTATTGACAGTTTAATAAAAATGTTGCCAGATATCTATGGGTTCTTCCAATCTTCCATAGACTGTATAGACCTGCCAAATTAGTTGAATAAAGGCATACTAGATGGCAGTAGCAACTCAACTCCAGGAACGTTAACTAGATGGCGGTGTTGTTTCGTGGTTTGTTTTCTTTTTAGGGTTCCGTACCCAAAGGGTAAAACGGGACCCTATTACTAAGACTCCGCTGTCCGTCCGTCCGTCTGTCACCAGGCTGTATCTCACGAACCGTGATAGCTAGACAGTTGAAATTTTCACAGATGATGTATTTCTGTTGCCGCTATAACAACATACTAAAAAGTACGGAACCCTCGGTGGGCGAGTCCGACTCGCACTTGTCCGGTTAAAACTAGTGGCTCTGTGAGCTGTAGACCTCGCGAGCAGAGCTTTAAATAACATGGTGCTAAGAGCTTTAAATATAGTAAATTAAAAAAAAAACAATACGAAATTTATGTGTAAAAAAATACAAAAAGTTATAATATCCCAGCATACAATTACTGGGGATCGAACCCAGACCCTCTGTGCAAACAGAAAAAGCGAACGTTTACAAACTGAGCCAAATAGTTCTTAGATGGGTTGACGAAATTTAGCTACTCCTTCTCAAATTAAAATTTGTTAAAATTAAATATCTCAATACCTCCGAAACCAGCGAAATAAATTTTCTGAATTTTTGGCCATTTAATCTATAAACATATCTCAAAAAGAAAACACTCGTATGGTACCGATACCACTATTTGTTTAGGCGCGAGCTATCACGACTCCGCCATTTTAAAAAAATTCAAAAAACCGGACGGACAAAAAAATTTTATTTAGACATAGAATCCAGTCCCAAAATTTCACGAGATTCGGTTAAGAATTGCGACCTGTAGAGGAGAACATCCGGACATACAAAAGCAAAATGCTCCAGTCGAAACGTAGACCTTCGCTACGCTCCGGTCAATTATAACTATGGAAGGTACTTAGAGGAATATCCTCTACCGTCCATTATTATAACTTTCATTTCAATCAAAGAGAATTGAGTAGACACTTCATAGAACATTGCTTGTGTTGTGTAGGTAAATGCCTAGGTACTCGTAAGTAGTCGTAGTGCAAGGTGCGTAAATTAAATTATTCCTTTATAAAGGACTCTGGGCTATTACCGCGAAAACAGAAGGTCGCAAATTGCGGGCATTTTTCTCTTTTACTAAAATTACGACGTAATTAGGAATCTAGGTGGGAACGTTTACATTTAACGTAGTTACCCCACCCCTGATGCATTCGCTAACGTTAAGGAGAAAGAGGGTGTTTAGTAAAGTTTTTGTACCTAGTACGGATAACATAAGTATAATTTGGTATAATAATAGAAATAAAAACCTGATTAATAGTAGAAAATTTAATTTCGCCATACAGTACAGTATCATTCACAAAAGCGATATCATTGGAAATGCACGAGATTCAAAACACGTTACACAGACACTTGTTCCCGATACAATAAAATAACTATTTATATACATGCTAGTAAGGCAACACCCATGAAATCACATTATAATAGAAATGCATATAAATTTTAACACTTTAAATATAAGTATTGTAAATTGGACGTACAACATTGAATAGTATGAAAATACTTTTATTATAGTTCTTACAGTAATGTAAAATTACAAACAATTTCTTAACTAAACTTAACAATTGTTTTGATGCAACAAAAGATAATCAAAATGTAGGTAGAGCGTGGTTTATATTTAAAATTCATGTCAAAGTAAAAATAAAACCTGTGCTGGTCAACAAAAATGGAAGATTCGTAATAAACACCACAGAAAGTCTGTTGCGTACCATACATTCACTATGGTCGGCAGACTGCATAGAGAAATTATTCTCTAAAAGGGAATACAGTAAAACGGAATCTGTGCCACCTTTTTACAGTACACATTTATTCCTGGCACTATTTCAGTCAATCTCAAAAACTAAACATTGTTTATTCTAAAGGGTAGGCGTATAATTTGTATCATTCGTACTGCCTCTACTATACTCATTTGCCTTAAAACAAATGTTCATAAAACTAGTGCGTTTAAAAGTTGCATGAAATCATTTTGAGGTGTTTTTAAGCACAAATAATTCCTTAGGTATTTGTTATAACTCAATTGATTTTAAACTCTATTAGGATGCATTAAAGTGGATATTAAGTTTAATTTATGTTAGTACAAAAGGGTTGTAAATAAAGGCAATAGGAATGACACATGTAATTAATTGGTCATACTTGACCGTTCTAGCTTTTTTAACAGTTATCTAACTTAATTAACTTGTACATAACATAGTGTGGTGAGTTTCTTTCGTAAATATCCCTTATTGTTCTTATTCGAATGTTTCGTGATGTCTTCGTTTTAGGCGTACCTGTAAATATAAAAAAAAGTAAGAAAGGGAAGTTCAACTTGTAAACATACAAAAGCGAAACAAAAAAATCACTGGTACCATAGATAACCACAACCAATAGTGCCAACAAAAAACAACAACACCAAAAAACAATTAACAACCACCAAAGTAGGTAACAATTTTTTCAATACTTTTTTGTACAACATTGAAATAAAAGAATAGTATACCTACGTTTTACACTTATTGAACAAACATGCTATTAAGAACAAACAACACAAACATGCCATGTTAATATGTATTTACAACGAACTCACCTATTTTTAACTGATTTGTGCAAAAAAGTGTAAGTAAGTTATTTAGAGGATGTCCCAAAATAACGGCAAATTAGTAGGCAAATCATGGGATGTTTTACAATAATCAAATGATTTCTGCAGAATATTTTAGTGATTTAACTCTCAGTTTTAGATAAATTAATAATTATGTAGTAGATTTATCTGCCTACAACGTTGTCATTATTTAGGGCATACAATGTTATAATACAGGTGTAAATCAAAACCCAATGAGTCACACATATAGTTTATTGAATTTATAAAATTCTTTGTCAACGAAATACAGCAAGGCACACTTTTTGCAGATATAATATGCAAAACTGAGTGTTTTGGCACGTAATGTATACGAGTGAGTATGACTAATGGTCTCAGGCGGCTTTCCTCTACTTATTATTTAGTTATTTTATTATACCCGCGTCCCAGGAACCGATGTATTTGACTTGGAAATACTGCCCACTACTCAAACTGTTTTATTTTAAGCCGGCAATGGCCGTGTAGAATAAAGACATAATAATATTACATACAACATTGCTGCAGCTAAATACTGACTCAGGCTACTTCCAATAATAACTATTAAATATTTTTTTTGTCAGTGCCTGTCTATATTAAGTAAGAAAAAATCCGACCGAGACCATCACATTTCGTTCATTTTATTCCCGTTTATTTATGATAACATTGATAACTGATAACCAAATGTCAACTGTGCCTTAAATAATGCGTACGCTTCAAAATTACGTTGCCATAAAAATGTAATAATTTAAACATCAAGAATAAGGTGTTACAAAAAGATAAATTTATATAAACTCTTTTAAGAAATATCACAATCATTACAGAAGTGCAATAAGCACGATTTTGAAATAAATGCTTATTGACTACAAAATGTAATAAAAAATACTTATTCGAGATTCTTGGACAATTCCATAAAATAGTAGCGACATCTAAAATACACCAAAGGCTATATAGAATAATATTATTCTAGGCCTTACAAATAGGAGCACTGCGAGAGCCGTAGACTAGGCAGGTGTCGTTCACGAGTGAGTGATTTAAATGAACTGTATCATTTGACTGAACTCACTCACTCTTCAACTCAGTGCAGATTCAACTCGCTCATTTCGCTCAGTTACTTGTCTATCTCAGTGTTCCTTGCTCGCTCTTTCCCACTCATGATTCGAATGAGCCGGTCGAGCGTGACGAGCGAGTGAGACGTTGCGAATCGGTTTTGGAGCGGTTCGGAAAAATTCGGAGGGTGTCGGGAAAACATGGCGGGATTGTATCGCGTGATTCGCAAACTTGGTCGCACTTATGTCATCTGATTGATTGACATCTCTCACTGAGCGAAATGAACGAAATGAGCGAAATGAGAGATACATATCACCGCCAGCGAAAAATATGAATCAATCTTTTCAACTCAGTGAAGCGTGTTGCGCATCTCTACGCTTTTGCCCTCTGACAAATCAGACTTAGGGGCAATCTCCAAGGTCAGTCATGCCAGTCTTGACCGAGGCAGCGTATCGTATTATCGGGTAAACATCGAAACGCTCACTCATGGCCTCTACAAACGTCGCCAATAATTGCATACGATTTACGATACATTGCGGCATTTGATCGATCGATTGAATTCGTTGCTCCTACTTAGCCATCAATTGTCTAGAATCTGATGTCATTTGTCGCAACGTTTGTAGAAGCCTTTACACTGACTCGTCCTCTCTTGCATAACGATTTTTAGAACACCAACTAATTTGATTACAAGATAAATGTTTAACACGTTTATAGCTTTAATTATTAGCAAAATATCCAAAGCACTTGCAACATACAGACCGTGTAGGCTTATTATAAATTTGGGGAAATGAATAAAATCAATTATAGACCGACAAGAAATTGTAGAAATTAAAAAGTGCAACATCATATTGTCGTCCCTTTCAAATCAATCTAAGAAAACGGGACGCCACTACGATGTTGTCACTTTTTAATTTCTATAATTTCTTGTCGGTCTATATATAAATAATGCATTGCTGTAAAATCCTATTAAATTCAAATAAACGTTCGATTTCCCCTAATTTATACGTATGTAATTCAGACGAACCGTGCATTTTTATGTCTTAACTTCATCAGACCCTTTCTAGAACCAAGTTCATTGTGATTGTCATTAAATACAACACCATTACAAACCACTTAAATGCATTGTTTAGTTTAGATAATTCCCCCCGCTTCGGGGACTCTACTTAATTAAAAGGCCGATTTTTTAAAATATTGATAATCCATAGACAATATATGCTGGTTATCGATGCGTAAAAATCGACCTTGGTTTATTATTAATTGCGCAAGTTGTTAGTATAAAGCCTTATACGAAAAAAGCGATCCTTACCAAGATTTCGAAGCCGTTTGTAACGGCATTTCTAATAGTTAATATTAAATTACGTCCGAAGTTACAGTTAAGGCGACGTCCATTTTAACATAAACATCGTTGAACCACGCTTAGTTGAAATATTCTGATTATTAAACTGGCAACACAAATTTTTTGACGACATTAAAAAAACAACTAAACATGTTTCAGTTTCCTGTCGTTCAGCCATGCAGTACACAGCCCGCTTAAAATTATGTTAAAACAAAAATAAATTGTGATAATAGGTACCAGTTTTAATGTACAAAATATTAGTAGCGAGACCTTCTGTCCATGTTTCTTATGGAATTGGCGAGACACAGGGCGAACAGGGCTCCTACAACCTGAAAATAAGAAAAAAATGGTAGGTAAGTAAAAGGGAAGGGGTAAATGTCGCTGATCTGTTTTTATGCCATCAAGTCACACCCCGGTAACATGATTTTAATACTCCTGATACCACCCTCCTTCTTTCATTAACCATAATCTACCTCCTTATATTCGTGCCTTTAGCTTATAAAGAGTGATATAATGCCATGATATGGGCGGTATCGTCTTGGGTCGTCCCATTAGTTTTTCGTCAAGTTCTTAAATTAGTCCTATTCTGCTTTCGTCACTCATTCTACATTCGTCACAATCGTCGGTGGCTTTCAATGTAGAATGTAGAATGAATGAGTGACGAAAGCAGAATAGGACATTAGTCCTAATTATTATGAACTTGAGGAAAAACTGATGGGACGACCCAAGACGATACCATATGGGCATCAGAAACACGGACTCCAAGGTGTCAATAACGTCGTAAAAGGAGAGTGCTAAGCCATAAATTGGTCTGTGAAAAATTACCTCAACACAAGCGACTCCAATAGTGATTCCGGCGATGACCTTGTGCGATTTGTCGTAGTAGTCCAGCATTTTGGTGGTGCAGCCGGTGGAGTAGGCGTTGACGATGGAGCAGACTTGGGAGCCCTGGTCGCAGCATTCTGGGGGCAGGTTGGCGACCGCCTGGACGTTGTAGTCGATGGGGCCGGTCTTGCCGCAGCAGGACAACTGGAATTGACACATTTTGTTTAAATATTTTGTTAAGAGTTTCACATCAATATCTAGTAAGTTGAGAAAGTCGAATAAGATTGATTCTACGATGAACAAAATGTAATAATTGATTCGACGATCATTGTCCCTATAGTCGTTTCAGTGAACGGTCTAATAGCTTAACATCTTGAGAGACTCTCGCTAGGTGGTTGGATCAAGGGTCAGATGCAGAAGGCGGTGATCGTGGACACGGCGCGGATAGTCCGCCGGTTCTCTCTGCGGCCCTGACCACCGGCAGCTTGGGCCTTGCCCCGCTGCTTGCGGCGCGTGCTCGATGCTGTCGGCGTACACGAAGATGCACACGGCCAGGATCACTTCCACGATGATGATCACGATCAGGAAGATAGAGAGAGCCCCACGCACTAGTGCTATCTCTGTCACTCTTTACTGTATCCTTAGTATTGTAAACGTATAGTGATGGCTCACCTGGCGCTCGATCTGGTGGAAGGGGTTAGGGTTCAGCGAGCGGCCCTCCTCGAAGGACCTGTCCATGCCGGTCTTCAGCGCGTGCTTGATGCTGTCGGCGTACACGAAGATGCACACGGCCAGGATCACTTCCACGATGATGATCACGATCAGGAAGATCGCGTACTGGAAATATACAATCTTGCATTATTACTTGTTCTCCTTAAGGCCAAAAATTTTCAAAATCCAAAGTATCTCCTTGCAAAATGAAACATAGATTTGGATTTTCTAAGTGTTCTGGCAGTTGATAATCTAAGGATTCTAAGGCTACCTTCAGTGATAGTACATACTCGTAATACAAGGTGTAGCATAATCCGCTAATGGTTGTTGAAAACTATTATAAGTTCTGACATTAATTTTTTCCTAAGTTCACGGAAAATGCTCAGAATTATTATTTCTAGAAATCGTTTAAACACTTCTGACCATATCGGAATAGATAACGCTGGCCTAATTTTTAATTAAGGTCACTTGCTGCCACTGTTAGTCATCAGTTTAATACGCGCCCAACGCGTATAACTTGTATGTGTGTGTACTGTACAGTGCATCCCTAGTTGTGATTTAAGTTTGGCACAGGCAAATTAAGCCAATAGCACAAAAACTTTCACATCTAACACGTATGAGGAAGACCACAGCCCAGGTGACTATGATCAGCCACGGTGCCATGTTGAGGCCTTGGGATGGATCCTTCACCAACCAACAGATGTCAGGCAAAATTAAACCTTATGGTAATACCACAAAGGGCTACACATACCGTGACAATCATGCAGTGGCTCTCGCGAATAGCTCCGCAGCACCCAAAGAAAGATATGACGAAGACCACAGCCCGGATGACTATTATGATCAGCCACGGTGCCATGTTGAGGCCTTGGGATGGATCCTTCACCAACCAACAGATGTCAGGCAAAATTAAACCTTATGATAATGCCACAAAGGACTACACATACCGTGACAATCATGCAGTGGCTCTCGCGAATAGCTCCGCAACACCCGAAGAAGGATATGAGGAACACCACAGCCCCGATGATAATGAACAGCCAGGGAGCCACGTTGAGGCCTCGGGAGGCGTCCTTCACCACCTGCCAGTTGAGCACGACTGCCACGCCAATGCCCACCATCGCGATGCCGATCAACTGTGGAAGAGGGAATATGATAAAAAATATTATACGACATTCCAAATTCTCAAAGCTAATTGTCTTGTTTACCACACAATTGTTTTGTTTATAGCAAAAGGATTTTGATTCAAAATAAAATACACTATATGAACTTGAATTTATGAAAACTCCAGAGATAATGTATACTGATACATTATCTCTGGAGTTTTCATTTAGTATTTTGAATCTGGCCAGACCAGTGTCAGGCCAGATGAAAACTTGCCCTCTTTGTTGCATAAGGTTAGTACCTACCAATTTTTTATTTCATATTTCCCGCAACTAGGTACTAATGAGTGAGTTATAAGTATAGATGGTCAAGCAAATCTTGTCAGTAGAAAAAGGCGCGAAATTCAAATTTTCTATGAGACGATATCCCTTCGCGCCTACATTTTTCAAATTTGCCGCCTTTTTCTACTGACAAGATCTGCTTGACCAAGTATAATATACAATGTCATCAACTGGAAATTTAGCTTAATAAGTACATATCTATTTATAATCAATTAACGTTCTAATTATTGGTTCTTACGATGTATATGTACCTATACTTACTTGAGAGTCACGTCTCAAGTATAGGTACATCGTTAGTCAACAAAATACCCCTACATATAGTACCTACACCACTAAATTGTGCTCGTAGGTATTACAGGCTCCACTCTGTATACCTGTATTTGATATTTATGCAATTCTCCTAAGCAAGCAAATTCTCCTAAGGGTGCAACTTTATGGGTAAATATGATCAAAATTTTAAACAATATTCAAGTTAGAACCCTACATATATTATAATAACCCTAGGTCTATAATATCTGAATCTACAAATAAATAACCTTAGTTCGTATGACTTACTGACCCAGTTAGTGACAATAAAAAACCCATTACTCCTTACACGAGCCAGTGTGGTAAAGAATTACATTTAATTCTCGTTATTCATGGTACTTTGCATTTGGAATACGGTCTTTACACTACTAGTACATCGATTAAAAGGGCATTTTATACCCATTTCATAACTGCACTTGTAATCTTATGGATTAGTGAAGCTTAAGATTTCTCGTCCTTTCCACACGTATAGAGGAGGATAGAGAGATAACATAAGGGCAGTTTGTATCCATTACGTAATGCAGACATATGCGGGATATCGAGGTCAGTTGATCTGTTGATTGAATCATTCTGCAATTTTATGTTTGTGTTAGTGCTAAAATTTATTACTTCTTGTTGAGAGATTGTTGTTAGTAAAGATAGTGTAGTAAACACCGATTGATTTACTAAAGATATAATGAAACAGTATAGATATACTTACGTACAGATAAGTCCGTCAGATATATCTGGCAGAAATAGACAGTTGTCTTTGCACTCTTTGCAGACAGATTTTCGACATCTGATGTCTACATTTTTCCCTAATCCCTAAGCTAAGCAATTCTAAGTATAGGGGGATCTTAACACATTCATTGCCGACGCATTACGAGTACGATTAAATAGTTTCGTGACGCGAATTCGGGTCTTCGGCAATTAATGGGTTAATAGCCCCATGCGAGCGCGACAGCTTATAAATACAACATTATTACCAATGTAGGTACTTCTCAATCATCCATCGTATCTAGAAGTTACTTTAATTAATTTGCATTTTAACGATATTTCAACGATGTTGCCTTAAATGGCGAATATTGAGTATGACTATGACCCTGCAACATATTGCTGCAGCTGTTCTGTCTCAGCGTGTGTGTTCAAATTATAGGAGTACTGTGCTGCCTACTGTTCTGCCCCACTGCTCTGCCCTCGTGTGAAACTGGCATTATGTAGTGCATAATTATTTTCCATCGTATTTTCACGGAAACGTTTCGTACGTGTCTTGCTATTTCAATTAGTCCCCGTACAAAAAGTACTGAGGTTGACTGAAGTAGCATGACAAATACGAACGTTTCCGAGAAAGTACGATGGAAAACAATTATGCACTACATCTGTAGGTATATTGCACACGTTTTAAGTCAATAAAATTGAGCTCTGTTCGTTTTCAACAATTTGAACTTTATACCCCTAGCGGAAGGTTCCTCTGGTGACTTTTTTTCCTTCGAGCCAAGTTTCAAATTGGTGAAAAAACAACTTTCTCAATTTTCAATATCAGACGAGGTCACCAATATTTTGGTATGTATCTAGAACGGCTAGTGCTAAACAAATGCTGTCACGGAGCTAGGTCATATTCCCGCTAGAACTAGACGAGATCAATATTTGCGATATCGCAAATTGACACCTATTTCTTTCAATTAGATTGATTACTGAACTAGGTCAGTGGTAGCGGTCATTCTGTAGATTTGTTCAGAGGTGTGCTAGGATGCGTACTGTAAAGGTTTGCATTGCAACCTTTACAGCCTTTTTGATCAGTGACTGGCTAGTCACTTTATTTGAATTTAGAATCTGATTTCGCTGTCAGATGGAACGGGGTACGGATTGGCATTCCTAAAGAGGCAGCTATCAAGGCTAGCCGAATATTATTGTAATTTAGCTAAAATATATGAAAATAATATACAGGAGATCTTCGAAGTGTGTTTGGATATCTTCCACATCCTCCCCGCTAGGCCTTATCAAAACCAAGATTACGACACGAGAACGCACAATGAGAATGTTCCAAAAGTAAATGATTTTTTGCATCTTAAGTCTTTAGACTTATCTAATGCTTTTTTTTAATGTTGTTTTTAGGGTTCCGTACCTCAAAAGGAAAAAACGGAACCCTTATAGGATCACTCGTGCGTCTCTCTGTCTGTCTGTCTGTCCGTCTGTCACAGCCGATTTTCTCCGGAACTACTGGACCAATCAAGTTGAAATTTGGTACACATATGTAAGTTTGTGACCCGAATACGGACATGTAACGTAAACAAATGAATTTTAAACATGGGGGCCACTTTTGGGGGGGTAAATGAAAAAATGAAAAAAAAAATTTTTTTCTTTTTTTTGTTTTTCACTTTCTCGATCTCCGAAGCAAAGTGGTGTTGTTGAACAGAACGCACGAGGAACATGAGCGCCTGTTTAATCTCCAGGGGTGTTAAAGGGCCGTCCAACAAGTTGTTGGGCGTCTTTCGATTTCTCACGTTGTGCACGAAACGAAAACAATAGGCAAGGACACGTTGGAGTGTCGTCAGTGCCGAGAACTTAGTCATAAGGTTGTCTGTCCACGTCTCCTGCACTGAGACAGTGAGGACTGTCACCTTACGCTCTTCATGTAGAACATCCACGTCGACTAACAACGTTGACTTAGGCCAGTCAGGCTTGTCCAGCACGAGCCAAGATGGACCCTTCCACCAGTTACTATGGTGGACCAGGTCGTCCGGCAAGAGCCCCCGCGACCCACAGTCGGCTGGGTTGTCGCCAGTCCTCACGTGTCGCCAACAATCGGGAGGAATAATTTCCTGAATGTGGCTCACGCGGTTAGCCACGAAAGTTTTCCACTTTGAAGGGCAAGACTTTATCCAAGTCAACGCAACGCTAGAGTCAGACCACGCCTGTACCTTATCGATTTTGTGGAGAGGCTCCAGAGCTGTTGCGACCGACTCCACCAGGTCTGCAAGCAGTACCGCGGCCAGCAACTCCAGACGCGGTATCGACAACTTACGCAGGGGTGCCACTCTCGATTTACCACAGACCAACTGGACGTACTGCGTTCCGTCCTCGCCTGTCGTTCGGACGTAAACCACCGCGCAAAACCCTCGCTCTGAGGCATCGCAGAACCCGTGAACTTCGAGCGAAACGAAGTCCTTGACCATACGACGCGGGACCGACACAGACTTCAGAGAGGGCAGCTGCGCTTTGTACTCTCGCCATTCGGATGCAAGGTTCTCTGGCGCGTCGTCGTCCCATGAGACACCTGAGACCCACAGCAGCTGCATGAGGTACTTCGCGAAGAATGTCACAGGTGAGAGCAGGCCCAGAGGGTCAAAGATCTGAGCAATCTCTGAGAGGATGGTACGTTTAGTGCACCGACGATCTTCGACAGCGACTTGAAAGGTGAAGTCGTCCGCCTGAGGTAACCACGAGAGGCCAAGAATTTTTAGAGAGATGTCCCCAATGGAGTTGAACTCCCGAAAGTCCTCAGAATACAAGTCTGAGGAGGGGACACCGTCGAAGAACTCCTGGTGGTTCGACGTCCACTTCCGCAAATGGAAACCGCCAGAAGCTAATATCGTCGACAACTCCGAACGAAGCTTCCGTGCTTGTTCGACAGAATGCGCTCCAGATACCACGTCGTCGACATAGATGTCGCGGTCTAAAACTGCTGAACCAGAAGGATATTCTTCCCTCGATTCCCTCGCCAACTGGGCAATGGTGCGGAGAGCTTGGTAAGGAGCGGACGAAACGCCGTAAGTAACGGTCAGCAGCCGATAGTCCCGGACAGGCTCATTGACAGACGGACGCCACAGGATACGCTGATATTCAGCATCTTCCGGGGACACTAAAATTTGTCTATACATTTGCTTGACGTCGGCCGTGAATACAACATTATGCCACCGAAAACGAAGGAGCAAGTGGAAAATGTTGTTTTGCAGCTTCTGGCCTGGCAGTAGCGCATCATTTAGCGAGATGCCTCGGCTGTCCTTGGCACTGGCGTCAAAAACGACCCGGAGAGGAGTACTGGTTGACGAGGGCCTCAATACTCCATGGTGGGGAATGTAGAAGAACTTCCCCACATCCACCCCCGGAGGGTCACACTCCTCAAGGTGGCGACAGCTTTCGTAGTCCTTCATAAAGGCTACATAGTTTCTATAGAAGTCGGAGTTACTCAGTAACTTCCGCTCCAGCGACGAAAATCTCTTGAGAGCGATGGCTCGAGAGCCCGAAAAGGTGGGTTTATTGGAATGGTCAGCGAAAGGTAGAGGAACGACAAATCTACCTTCTTCTGTGCGACGAAAGTTAGCGAGAAAATATTCTTCGCACAGCTGATCCTCCTTCGACAAAATGACGGTGTTCGGAGAGCTGACATCTTCCAACTCCCAAAACCTCTTAATAGAGTCGTCAATCGATAACCTGCCCACGACCAGTTGACAATTGTTACCACGGAACCGAGGACGACAAATGTCCGTAGCACAGTCGCCTGCGTCACCCATCAAAATCCACCCGAAAATGGTGTTGAGGGCAGTCGCCTGGCCAGGGGCCCCATGGGTTAACCCAGGGCGCAACGAAGAAGCGAGAATGTTAACGTTCAGGAGCAAGTCAACAGGTCCTGGAATGTGCCAATGAGGGTCAGCCAACTCTAAGCCCCTGATATGGCGCCATGGTGAGACATCAACATGATCCGTTGGCATTTCCGGACAAATTTTTGGCAACAAATAAGCCTCTACTGAAATAGCGGTATCAGAATTTCCAAGCCTGGACGAGACGGTACATGACAATGTGCCACCGGGCTTGGACACCACTTCACCAATACCAGTCACGACATGCTTTCCATATTCTGCCCGGAGACCAAGCTTCTTTGCACATGCCTCGCTTACAAAATTGCAAGCACTGGCACAGTCGAGCAAAGCCCTTACCTCTACCAAGCCGCCATGGGCATTCTTCACCAAAACCTTGGCAGTTGCAAACAAAGAAGAGGCCGCAACATTACTTGCCACCATTACCAGCGGATTAGATGTGTCAGACGGATGCTTCGAGCTATTTACATCCACAGCCGGGGAGGCAGGCACATTTGCATTATTGAAATGTAACAGCGTATGGTGGGAGAAACAACACTGCTCACACCGCTGCTTTGACTTGCAGGACTTGACAGAATGAGACCCCGACAAACATAGAATACACAACTTATTTTCTTTTACACATTTAAACCGATCAGCGGGGTCATATTTTAGAAAAGTTGGACAAGATACAAGGCTATGAGCCTGCTTACAGACTACACACGTTGGAGCAGTGACCACCAAGGCCATCTTTGGCTTACTAGAAGACTTACTACTACTAGGCTGAGGAGTACTAGCAACAAAGCCTGTTGACCCTGCAGCATCTAGCGCCCGGTATCTTTTTTCAACAAAATCATGCAATTTACTGAACTCCGGGATATCATCTGAGTTATGCTCTAATTCAAACTGCTCCTTCGTGCCCCTATCCAGCTTTGACCACAGTAATTGAATGAGTAAGAAATTCTTATCCGGCAAGTCGAAACCTTTCAAAATGGACAGATTTTCAGTGAAAACCCGATGAACCCGCTGTAAGTCACTAGCCCGGGATGCCTTCACAGGTTCACACTGAACAAGCTTGTCATAATAAGTTGTAGCAATTAATCTAATTTTATTATATTGCTTGTACAGCGCCTCATATGCTACCTTATAATTGTCATCGGTGACAGGATAATTTTTTATAAGGTCATAGGCCTCATTCTGCACACTCGACAGTAAATAGTGTAATTTTTCAACAGGGGCAATGTCTGTTCGCTTATCTACTAAAGAATTGAACAACTGTATGAACGTTACCCAGCTTTCAATTTTCCCATCGAAAGCTTTAATTTGTAACTTCGGCAACTTCGGCAAGACCGGCTGCGGCGTCCCCGACACCCCGGAAGCCGCAGCAAAAGCCTGCTTCCTATTCTGCAAACGCGATCTCACTGCCCTAACCTTCGAGTCGAACATCGCGGTATGGGAACAAATCTCGCGGTGCTCGCTTCGCGGAGCAGTACTTAAAAGCTTTATTTGAGCTTCATGAAAGTTTTTCGCAATTGTACACAATTCACTCTCGTCACACAAAGCTAATTCAGCATCCGACAACATTTGCAAATACTCTATTCTCATTACCTGATAATCACGAGCAATCATCACCGTGTCTACACCAGCATCATCTTTCTCGACAGACTTATCACCACCTCCCATATTAATAAACACAAAACTACACAAAAATTGCAGTAATTACACAAAAAATGTTCAAAACAAACTGCAATTCACTTTCCACAACTTCAATGAGTTCAATGACAGACAGCTGACAGTTGACACTTGACAATTATGAAAAATGTTGCCAGCGCAATTAAATAAATGACCGAATGATTTTATTAAAGCACCACTACACGACCAACTTTCTTGCTTACCCTCGAACTTTTTATTAAGTCTACCCTAAATTTTGAATGTAAAAGATGACAACACAATTTCGACTAAGCAACCATGAGTATCAAAACGAGAAACGACAAACCATAGGTACTTTATCAAAATATCCGGTTCGAAGGACCAAAATGTTCGATAGCGAAGGTGGACTGTATTTAACGAAAAAAGGGGCGAAAGTAAGGTGAAATTTAGGGCCGATGGAGCAAGAAAGTTGGGATAAGTCGAGATAAATAGTATGAAAGTTAAACCTAAAGTGTGTATATGTGTAGACGGAGTTACCTTTGATCCGGAGACTGTGGGAGCCAAATCGTTGGTCACCGTTGAAGACCGCTGGTGGTGATTCTGGCTTTCTGTCGCAAGCTAGAGGAAGCGTAAAATCGTTACCTGCAGTCGCCCAACTTAGACCTCTGATTTTCCCTTCCACGGATGAGTTCGGCTTCCTCCGGTACACAACACTGATACTAATGAATTAATGTCCTAAATGGTAGTAGTGCTTTGAATAAAGTGCGAAAATAAGCGAGAGCAACGAGAGTAGATGTGAACTGGTGGTAGGTTTTTGACACACTGGCTCTGTCAACTGTATGACAGAGCAACAGTTTATTTTTTTAAATATTTGAATTTTAACTGTGAAAAAGTGTTGCCACAGTGAACGCAACAACTATTCTAAAGGTACGAATGGCATAATTGAACAGATAATCATTTTAAATATTTAACGGTCTTACCTACTTACGAGTAATTGTAAGGTCAAATTAAAAATAATGTTTAAAAAAAAAGTTAAATTGAGAGCTAGCTTAAAGTTTTTTGTACTCGTCGACTTTAATGGTTGAATTAATAAAGACTTTGTAACCAATAAGCAAAACAAGCACGTGCTTAGGGCACCACGTTCAGGAGGGGCACCAAAATGCCAGGTTGAAAAAGGTGAACAAATTTTAAAATTAGGGACAGACACATCGTTTTCACCACACGATTTTTTTTAGCTGTCCAAAAGCTAATTTGCAAAAATAATGGCGCGTAATTCTTTGGGAAACAATCGGTAGCAGTAGAAGAGTCGTGATTACATGCATAGATTCGATTTCAACCCACTCTTTTGCGGTTCGGCGTTAGGTCTTATGCGAGGCCTTCTGCCTTAATTACACTTGGGCGTGGATCCAAATCCAAGCTTTCCTCTTTCGCAGCTAGGCCTACTGCCTTTCTCACACTTCGCCAATTCAATTCCAAGCTCTGCTTTCTTGCATATTTTATGCATGAAAACAACCTCGAATATCGAAGCCTATTAAGAAATATCGAGCCCTATGCGAAGCTAGGCTGATAGAAAACTGTCCCATCCCTTCTCTGTATGAAATCCTGGATTCGCGCCTGGTTGGGACTAAAAGTAAAATTGCGTTTGTATATCGAAAAATTTTCGCGCTCGCTTCGCTCGCGTTTTCAATAACTTTATAAGGTATGATAAAGGTGACATTCGGGTGGCGACTGCAGCAACATTACTCTGTTGCAACGTTACTGCTGCAGTACTGTCAACTTCCGTGATAAAATGATGTGACTGATTTCCATACTAAAAATAAAAATTTACAACTGTCTATCATATTGCGTTTTTATATCGAAAAATTTCCGCGCTCGCTTCGCTCGCGTTTCTATTACTTTCTAAGCTATGATAAAGGTGACATTCGGGTGGCGACTGCAACAGCATTAGGTACTCTGTTGCAACATTACTGCTGCGGCACTGTCAATTTTCGTGATAAAATGATGTGACTGATTTTCATTCTCAGCTGTAACGCGGCAATGAACTTCTCTCAATTTACCAAAAAATCAATGTAATCTTGATGACCCGAGGGAGAGGGGGCACCTAGAAATCCTTAGGGCATCAACATATCTTAATCCGGCACTGATTGTTAAAAATTGTGTAATATACGGAACCCTTGGAACGCGAGTCCGACTCGCACTTGGCCGGTTTTTTAATTTAATTTTACTATAAAAAAAATATAGCTATTTGCCTTTTTTTAGAGTTCCGTCCGTCTGTCCATGTGTCACAGCTATTTTCTATACACAGTATACACACAAAGTTTTATAAGGTACGCGTTACCACACAAGCTTCTTGAACAAGATCCGCTATCTACGTTCTAGGAAAATACCATCATCATCATCAATGTCATCCAAAATAGAAAACAAACTTTTAATAAGGCCAGTTAATAGCCGAGATCACTCAGCGAGTTTATTAGCCCAATCAAAAACGTTTGGTTTCGCTGCGTCGATTGGGCTATTTTTAACCCGCGCCGGCTGTTAACCTTTCAAGCGGTGAACGGGTTAAATGTCGGCTCAGACTGTAGCTTTGGGACTTTGTTTACGGGTTATGAGAACGTGGTTTGTTTTGAGACTATTAATAGCAATATTCATTGTGGTTTGTGCTAATATTTACATACACATATGGAATAACACATATAACCTACAGATGTAGTGCATCATTATTTTCCATCGTATTTTCACGGAAACGTACGAACGTGTCTTGCTATTCCAGTCAGTCTCGGAACAAAAAGTACTGAGGTTGACTGAAGTAGCATGATAAATACGAACGTTTTCGAGAAAATACGATGGAAAACAATTATGCTGATGATTCATGATATGAAACATGTCACAGTTTAATGGTAACATTCCATTTCTAACCGCAGCTACACTACCGGTACTAAACGCGTCGCTGTCAATGTCAATTTCCATAGTAAAATTGACAGTAATGCAGCTGTCATTGGAAATGGAATGTTACCCTAACTCTGTCATACACAGAGCGGTTACATTTATAAAGAACTCAACTAAATCTGTAAAATTAGAGTTTGGAAAAATGCCAGCAATATCTCGCAATATCGGAAGTGAGAGTTAAATGAAACCATATAATTATTTTGTTAAAAAATATTCCAGTTATATGTAAGAAAAGAGTTAAGTTGTATATTTCATGTGAAGAGTGGCAGGAGTTTGCATTGGTTTTAACCAAATTCAGGGAAAGAGGGGAGGCTTCCCCAATGGTGGTTTGTCCGGAAGAAATCACTTAATAGCGACTTTCGTTGTTATATAATTATTTATTGTGTATTTTTTGTTATGTACATTTACTTATTGGTGCAATAAGGAATACATACTTACAATCTTATCTTTTTCCTTGCTTACTTATACGACGTACTTAGGTTACGTATTTATTTGTATCCAAGGTGATTAAGTTGTTTGCCGGCTACCTATGCCATTATGTTCTAGGCTGTAACGTAGGTATTCAAGTATTCACATGTAGCTTGATAACGTAGGTAGGTAGCTACTTAATAATTAAACCTTGTAATTTAATGAGAAGTTGTAAGAAAGTCTCAAGTTTTCTTGAAACACAAATATTGTTAGTTACCAAATACCTTATAGGTACCTAAATTGTTTTGGTCCCTAAACTCCGAAAGGAATGGATCGATTTTGAAGCAATTTTTTTATCATATATCATATCACCTATACCTATACATACGTATTTAACTATACATACGTATTTAACGATTTATAGAGTTTGATACCTATATATTAGTGATGTACCGACTATTGATTTGGCCGACTAGCCGACTAGCCGACTAATCGGCGCTCGAATGGCCGATTAGTCGGCCGACTAGTCGGCTAGTCGGCCAGATCAATAGTTTCGTATAAGTTCAGGTGAAAAACAATAGTTTTGCTCCTTTGGTTGCGCTATTCTTCATATTAGCTTGGCTAAAAGGTGTTCTTTACAGGTTCTAAAACTTATCACAAGAATCCTCGTTCAATTTCTGTCTTTCTTTTATTTTGCGATCCTGAGCAGACCGTCAGTAGGTACAGCTTGTAGGAGGTATTTCCAAGGCTCTATTTCCCGTACGTAGTCGCCAGTTAAGAATCTATCCCCTGCATGTGGTCAGCGTTTTTACGAGCAACGTGCCCTGTCTAAGTCTCTAAATTTTGCAATAATATTATGGCTCCACCATAAAAAAAATGAATAATAATCATCATCATCATTATCATCTCAGCCACAAGATGTCCACTGCTGAACATAGGCCTCCCCCTTGGACTTCCATACGTACCGGTTGGAAGCGACCCGCATCCAGCGTCTTCCGGAGACCTTAACAAGGTCGTCTGTCCATCTTGTGGGTGGACGTCCTACGCTACGCTAGCTAGTCCGTGGTCTCCACTCGAGCACTTTTCGACCCCATCGGCCATCTTCTCTGCGTGCAATGTGGCCTGCCCATTGCCACTTCAACTTGCTAATCCGGTGGGCTAGGACGGTGACTTTAGTTCGTCTACGGATCTCCTCATTTCTGATTCGATCACGTAGAGAAACTCCGAGCATAGCCCTCTCCATAGCTCGTTGAACGACTTTGAGTTTTGAGATGAGGCCGATAGTGAAAGACCACGTTTCGGAGCCGTAAGTCATCACTGGTAACACACATTGATTAAAGACTTTCGTCTTGAGGCACTGAGATAATAATAAAATAATTTAACTATCAAACTTGCCCATGAAATTACACGAGAATCAGTTGAGATCGACCTGTAGAGGAAAACACCAGCCCACCAACATACGATAACCCTAAAATAGGTATTTTTAGTAAAATAGACATAAAACATATGGTAAATATTGACTGTTGATTTATTTTTCTTCTGTTTTTCTTTCACTAATAAAGTGCCGACTAATCGGCCCTTTTTTGCCGACTAGTCGCCGACTAATCGCCGACTACAAATGTGGCCGGATAGTCGGCTTTCCCGACTAGTCGGCGACTAGTCGGTACATCCCTACTATATATACTTATTGTTTGAGTATTGATTTAGTTAAAATTCACGTGGAAAAGTTTTGAAAAACTTGAAAAAAATAAAAATACAAGCGCCCAAAAGATCGTGCAACCTTAAGCCAGTGACCTCTACAGGGTCTAGTCTAGGATGTACCCTAGCCGACTAGGCTAGACGTCTAGACAGGAAGGAACTACAATTAAGAGAATAACAGTGCAATGACACAAGACAATGGTGCATTTCCTAATTGTTTTATTTATAAAAATATGACGCTAATTACATAGATTCAAAATGAGATTGGGTAATTTCAATTAACTTCCTAATATTGGGTGATTCCGTAAATCACCCGTAATTTCATCATAATCCCAGTCCATTTTCGGAATTAGCTTACCGTTAAGGTACCAAACTAAAACTGTCCCATATTTCGACAAGTGTCCGTGCGTATCAATAGGCACTAATTTAATATGTTGTCTGAGTTTTTTCGTCATTTTATGAAAATATTTTATCTCAGATCTAAGACGTTAAATAATATTACCTTAATTATTTAACTAATCTGACCTACTTTTCTAGATGTAAGGACATAACTGTATTTTATTTGAATAAACTATTATAAATGTAATAAAATAAGATATTAGAGAATTAAGTAAAAGTTTGCTATATAAATTAGTGATTAAGTACATTGTAAGACAGCTACAATAATAGTGTAACACCCTCACAGGGTAACACGTACGCTTCCTAACATTAAGTATAACATCATGTATTAAATTTATATGCATCAATGTACATGTATGCAATAAACGACAATAAACAATAAACAATATTCACACCTGGATATTCGAATTCGAATTACTTTTGGATAATAGTTGGTTAGTTTTAAGGACGTTAGACCGGGCCGTGTCCGGGCCGGAGCTTCCGGCGCTTACTTTTCTATGTCATAACAGGTGATGCTTTCCATAGAAAACGATGCGCCGGAAGCCCCGACCCGGACACGGCCCGGTCTAACGTGAGTCATCCTTTACGGTACCTACTACTTACTTGTCAGACTTTCAATCCATCAAAATATTAGTTAAATATAGCTAAGCGATGACACTGACGTCAGCTAGTACAATTGTCTTTAAAAGTAGTGTTAGTAACGACCCGATTGCATGAAGCGATATTTTTTAATGACACTTGTTTTATTTTTAATGCTAGATGGCTTGTGTCGCCCACGTGATGGTCCAGCCAGTGAATCATGCGGCGATACAAACACAATTCGCGGCGGTTGATGTCATGCATTCGCAGTATGCAGGTTTAGACGAAAATTTAAAGCATAAACGTAGCATAGATGGAGAAAATTGTAATAACCAGACATCGTAAATTGTATGGCATTTTCGGTGCAGCGGAGTGGTGTTAACGGAATTGGTATAAACAATTTCAACCCTAATGATTAATTAGCGGTAATTACGTTAATATTAACCTTAATTTACCATTACTGTTGGAATTATCTATACCCGCTTCACCAAAAATGCTATAAAATTTACGATGTCTGGTAATAACTATTGTAATGGTTATATTTGTAGGTATCGGTTCTAGCACCCAGCTCTTAAATATTGAACTGTATCATCTTTCTAACTTTTCGAAGAAGGTATATAAGGTACACATCAAATTAATGTAACTAGATTTCAGGGACCATCCTTGTTACGTACATTTTCGTGAGGGCATGTGCTAAATGCAATATTCAATCATCAAAGTCACCTTGTCTAACCTTGTTTAGAAACTGACTGTTTGCTGTAAACGACATGTTTTTCTGAGATTTCATTTTAATAGTCTACGACGTATATGCTTCCACACATGATCGTTTAATTTTGTTATCTATCTTTCGACGCAACGCAAACAACAAAATTATACTTATCAAATGATTCAAATTTACCCAGCATCTCCACCAACTCAAAATCAACTTGATGGTATTAACATGTTTATGTAACATATGTACGTTACAAAAATTGCATGTATTACCTTAGTAACAGTTGTCAAATTTTTGCTAAATGTGGCAGTGTGCATGCTTTTAGTGTAAATGGGTCGATCAACTATTTATTGTTGTTGTTCTGTCCCATCAGCGAGGAGACTATAGTAGCATAGTTTCTTAGAAGAGCTGCTGTACCATGTTCTACAAACGTGCTTAGTAGATGTCCCATTATGGAAAGGCCTTATAACTAACAAAAAAATCAAGTTTGGTTCATTTAAATAGGAAATAACTAGTATTTTAAGAGTGACTCAGGAGACCGTAACCATGGCAACTAGTGACAAGAAAAAGTTGATTCACCTAAATACGTATATACTTGACAAGATCTAATTGTAGTTTTATGGTCTTAGGTGGTCGTTTTTAATTTTGGAGCAAAAGAATCTCCATCTCCTATTAAAACGCCTATTAAAACTAAAAGTATCCCTATCGCTCTTATAAAAAAAACCCTCGAGTCTCCTAAATAGTCATTAAATTGTGATTATAAAACTAATTCAAAACATACCTAATTCAAGTTTGGATCTGTTTTACGAGTACCTACTTTAAAATTGAGCTGCAAACATGTGTGCAATTAATTATAATTAATTATTAAAGCTAGGTATGTTTGTTAGGTGCATAGATAGTATTTCTGTAAGTATGAGTAAGCGCGTTCCATTACTTTAAATGTCATTAAGAAGAGCTTTGCCGCCCTAATGAGAAAAGTGCACTGAATGGCCTGACCTGTATTTCACCCTCATTTGTTAATTTACACAATTACGCCAATTGAGAGGTTAACTGCATGGAAATTGAGTGAATATGTAGAATGAATATGAATATTTGCCCTGGAGGTTTTGTGTACGTATAGTAATCGATCTGTATATGTGTATAATGAGTCTCAGACTCTCAGTGCAACTCTATCGATATTTGGCAATAGAGATTTTGATTTCAACAAAAACAGCAGTTAGGTACTATTAAAAAGTAGGGTAATTCGCCAGTGACTGGCCACCCTAAACTAGAAATGAATTCTATCCACCTATAAACAGAATTCATTTTAGTATAAGGTTTCAATAATAATATGGCCAGCCTTCAATAACTACTTTTTTTACCAATCAAGTTCAGAGCCATAATTGTGTTTTGTTATTATACTATCGTGAGCGTCCAAATTATTTATAAATAGCATTTTAGAGGTCATAAATATATAAGAACTTTAACATCTGGCTGTAATAAAGTTTCACTATAGTAAAGGTTTATTTATAAGTGGTTTAATAGGTGAAATTCGGAGGTTTAGATGACAGATTTAATACGGACGGGTTTCGGATAGGGTCGATTTCTACGCGATACGCTTGATCAGAGGGGCTACCGCGAAGCACGTTCGACGTGTTGCCTCCCTGTCACACTTACGTACGAATTTACAAGTGCGACAGGGAGGCAACACGTCAAACGTGGTTCGCGGTAGGCCCTCAGATTGGTAGGTACCTATACCTACGCACGTGTTTCTTTATGTTAAGCAGTACGGATATGATGGTCGTTCTTGTCTACGTGACAGTGTGATAATTATCCTCGTGAGTCTAAATGTACATATTCGTTCCAATTTACTTATAGAACAAGGTTCAAATTAAAAATTGGAAAACTTTCTATGGTGGGTCTTACGAGGACTGATAAAACGGTGTCCGTCACTGTCTATCCCACGGTGTTCAAAAGTGACGGTTATTTTATCAAATCGATAAAGCCATCCATAATACGCCTGCAGGTATACAGTCCGAGAAAGCTGGTAGAATTATCTATTAGCAACTTTTACACATTACTTTCGTTACATACCTACATGGTCTACATGTGTGCGCCATTGCGGCGCCTACTTGGCGGCTATGGAGCCTATGCGATACATTAATTACTTATTTGGGTGAATCTTTTTCTTATCCCTCGTCTGGGTCACTCTTAAAACCCTTGTGTGATATAGTTTGGCCAGGGACTGTGTCATTTCAAATATTAGATGAAATCGTACGTTCTCTGTCTTTACGCTGCTACAATACTATAGCAACCAAAAGAAAGGGATGAGTTTGAGTATAGTATTTTTGTTCTTATTTACTGACAAAAGACAGTCAGTGAGGAAAAAGATTCAAGCCCTACACCCCAGCAGGGAATAACAGGATGGTAAGAAGAAGAGACATTTACTGACAAATTTGGTTTGCCAGACTATAGTTATAAGCCCTTTTCCACAATGGGCTAGCACGATAATATAACTTGGTATACAAGAGTTTTTCTAACGAACTATAGTTAAGTATACTGTTATTGTCGCCTGGCTGACGGGACAGTATTTCCATTAGATTCTTACGTAATATAGGGGGGAGGGGGAGGGCTATTCTTATTTTTTCTTACATAGGGGAGGTAGGGACACAGAAACTGGCAAAAATCGTCTTAAGTAATAAATGAATGGCGCCATAACAACAAGAAATAGTTGATCCACCCAATTAACAATGGAGTGTCATTCTATGGAACTTGCTAACTATGTAAGTAAACAAAAGTCACTATTAGTAAATTCATCATTCAGAAACAATTTCAATATGGCGGTTTGTTTACATAGTTAGCAAGTTCCATATATAGAATGACACTTTATGTCAAAATACACGTTTACAAGACTGTTTTCACCACACCAGCTCAGAAAGGCTTGCTTTGCAGTTCAAAAACTGATAACAAAGTTGCATTTTATTCACATGTGAGGCAAAGTAATCAATGCAAATTTTGAGTTGTTTTCTTATGTTTGCTGGTAGAAACGACTTTTAAATTATGATTTTGGATGATAAATATTTAATAACATTCATTTGGATTTGATTTGGTTTGATTTTGTTTGATATTTTACATTTAATATTTGCTTCGGGTTGGCGTGGTGAAAAATTTTGTGTTTCACTCGGGGGCAAATTTTGTTTAACCCTCGTGCTTGGAAACCCTCGCAACGCTCAAGATTCCATTTTTCGAACCACTCGCTACGCTCGTGGTTCAATTTTGGAATATTTTGCCTGCTCGGGTATCAATATTAGCACGAGCGGTTAAACAACAACTTTGCCCCCTTGTAAAATAAATAACTATTGTAGAGTCGGAAGATGCGTACTCGTTTTCCCTACGTTTCTACAATGTAATGTCATTGTTAAAGTCACAACCACAATGGGGCCTACTTCCCAAGATACAATGGGTGAAAACCCAGTCCTACGCGACCTTAGTACGATGACTAATTGAATAGATGACCTAGGATGACTCCTATAGTTTTTTTCCATTACGGATAAAAAACGTAAAAGTAAAGGACTCATCTCAAAGCAAATGACGTAGGTACTAGGTACCTAATTCTAGCAAGTTTATTCAATCTTCAATCATGGTAATTAGTATTGTAATTAATGAAAAGTGATACATAACTTTACCATTAACCACGTACCTATTACTTATCGTATATTTTGTTTAAAGATTTTATAGTATTGACATTATTGTTGATGTTGTTATGTTGACGATCGAAAAATAAACATTTTTTTACGTATCATCACCTAAATTAACTTTGCATCGACTTGTATAGACATAGAAATGTTACATTAATGATGACATTACAACACTTTGTCATTACAAATGCCATACTGAGTTAGCTTCGTTCGACTTTTTCATCTCTTATTTCGTAACACACAAAATGTATCAATAAATAGTATAGTAGGTATCCTCGGAATCTCATTTTCTTAGCTTACTGTGACGGAATGCACCCTAATTTATTGTATCACTACTCGCCCTCCTTTGCGAGACACAGATGCCCTTTTGGAATGAGTCATCCGAGCATCCATCTCTCAGTTAAGCTGTATGGTAGGCATACAAGTAAAAAGGGCTCAAAGATTTTATACATATTATGTGTAGATTAAGTAGTGACTGTCTTGTCATCCTGCCACTCCGAGGAACAAAATTTGTAGGTAATTAGGTATGTCAGTTAAGTAGATTACCTAGTCCTTAAATATCCGTTAATACTAAACTTTTACTATATCACAATTTTTTTAAAGCGTAATTATTGGCACAAAAGTAACATTAAAAAGTCTGAAAAACAATTTCTGATGCCGGAAAAGCCCATACGACCGGCCTGATGCTAAGCAGTCACCGTAGCCTATGGAGGCCTGTAACTCCAGAGGTGTTACATGCGCGTTGCCGACCCTTTAAAAATAATTTCTAAAACCTATTGGCTTAAAAATCTTAAAATCTTTCCCCGGACGTGTCAGCAACATTTTTTTTATAAGTTGTTTATTTAACGTAGGTAAATAATACAAATTTAATACTTAAGTATGTAACTTATATTAAAATATATAATATTTATGACAAGAGTTCGGGGGTTTCCCTACCAAAACCAGTATCAACACCCAAAAAACCGACTGTCGACCTTGGAGTGCAAACCCACGCATGATAAATGGCAATAATAACAACCCAACCCACCAAAATAATTCCATTAGCAACAAAACAAAACTAAATTAAATTATAATTAATTACATTAAAATTCCCAAATGTAGGGCAAATGCACCATTAAGCAACACCTTAATACGAGGAACACATATAAACGGAATTAGTTTGCAGTAAAAATCAAAACAACTAAAGTGGGGTAAACGCACCCATGAGCGGACGATATATTTTAATACGAGTTCTAAAAACGTCAGTAACGTTCAGTTCTCGCGTTTGCATAACTGGCGTAATTATACGTTGCGCAGATACCGCAGCTGTGAGTAATCCTCGTTGAGCAACTTAACCAACATGTGATGTCACTTTGAAAAAACCGGGCAAGTGCGAGTCGGACTCGCGCACGAAGGGTTCCGTACCATAATGCAAAAAAAAAACCGAAAAAAAAAGCAAAAAAAAAACGGTCACCCATCCAAGTACTGACCACTCCCGACGTTGCTTAACTTTGGTCAAAAATCACGTTTGTTGTATGGGAGCCCCATTTAAATCTTTATTTTATTCTGTTTTTAGTATTTGTTGTTATAGCGGCAACAGAAATACATCATCTGTGAAAATTTCAACTGTCTAGCTATCACGGTTCGTGAGATACAGCCTGGTGACAGACAGACGGACGGACGGACGGACGGACAGCGAAGTCTTAGTAATAGGGTCCCGTTTTACCCTTTGGGTACGGAACCCTAAAAAAGTCTTAGTATCAAATGAATAGGTATGTATTTTTGTAGCTGACAGAAAGATACTGAGATTGAATGATGTTATACTTTGAGCATATTTAACCCTGTATATGGCACAATCAGATACTGTTAGGCAAAAATGACCGAGATGCCAGAGGTAATTTTTGCCTAACAGTATCTTTTTTTGTTTTCTTTTTATGGAGATCTTTTAACCTGGTCCGTCTAAGGGTTAAAGTAGGTATTATTATTTTCAAATGTTTGTTAACGTTTTAAAATATTTTGGCGTAAAAAGTTTAATAATGCAACCGTGCAACGTAGGTTTTTACTTTTACGCGATTTCAAATAAACACGTTTGTTTAAATACCTATTGAGAACAATTATTTTTTACTATCAAGTCTTCTTATTATTACACTGAGTCCGTTGAAACTTCCAAGTATAGCGATAGTGATGCTATCGTTTCTTATTGATCGCTTGACCTGACGGGACTTGGTCATTATGGATGTTTACATTAAACGGAATAGATGTCATCAATATACTTTTGCTTGAGAAGTATGTCATACAGTATATTTTTGTTTGAGATGCGAATCACCAATGTCTGCTATTTTGAGTTTCGCATACTTATTTATAACACTAGTGGCTTCTCAGAAGAATCTGCTAAACGGCAGGCCTGTTGAGATTGCGATTCCTTGTTATAAAACTGTTATGGATATGATCTGTCAGCCGTCAACAGTAACATTTGGTTGAAGAAATATCACTGTTGACAGCTAACAAATTATATCCATAGCAAAAATCTAAATACCGCTCCAAGTGGTCTGTGGAAACAGACCAAATTACAGATCAACGAGCCATTTTATAGTTCTACAAAACCGCATTCTAAAGCCCTTTGTTATTGCACTTTTACAGCCAACATGATAGCATGTTACAGCAAAGCCACTGGTTACCGGTAAGCACTTTAGCTCAGAATGCACAGGGATATATTGCAGCCAAGTAAAAATAGACTCTAAATGCGGGTGAAAGAGTATATTTTTAAATATAGATCGCTGCACGCTCGTTGTTAGCTAACGCGCGGTCAGCAACCCATCATGGTGTTGACCTTATTTCCAGGGCACGAATAAACGAGTAGGAAATTCATTCTTTATCTGCTTAATGAAGCGACTGATTGAGCTAAGTTAGCTGTGAACTAAATGATACAAGTCCCAATTGAGGCCGTAATGGGTATTGTTAAGATTGACACACCGATAGAAGTAGATCCAGTTTGGAATTCTTCTAATTGGGAAGGGAAGAATGTCGATGCTCATTTGTCTTTTATTCCCGGATGTGACAGTGACAAGCTATGTATATTGAAAACTGACATTATTTCACGCCAATCAACTTAGCATGAGAGAAAATAGCGGACCCGGTTACATAACTCCAGGTGTCTCAACGTTGCATAAGCGGGTCGTCGACCGGCGACAATGGCTGCCACGTGAACGAGGGGGCGGCAGGCCTATAGAGCTAGGAGACACGGACACGGTAATCTCTAAGCCCTTTCATGGTCACAAGCTCACGACTAATGCGTAACTGGATATTGGAGTTTCCGTGTGTTTTACTTTTGTTTCTTTTAGTCTTTTATCTTTTGATTGTATCTGAAACCCAACTGTTTGACTTTTCTTTGGTATTTCATTCTGGCGCAAATGGAACATGAGAACAGTTATTTTAAGTCCCTAAGCCTCTTGTAGTTTAAAACTCAACACACCTTACTATCCAACTAGGGAACAAATCAAATTATTTTATGTTTTTTTTTTCGATCTGCCACCCCATCCATTTCGCAGATTCCCACCTCGACCACCGGTGGATTTGGTCACTTTTTCTTTAGTGTATGATGTCTGTAATCTGTATTCAGTTTATACCTATGTTTATCCAACCCTATCCTCCTGAGACCCACAGGCAGTTGTTTTGTGCTTGAATTTGGACAGAGAAAGTTCAACAGATTGTGGCATATGTACCAAAAATTGTACCAGAGGTCTAAGATCAGAACGGTGCAGTGAGCTGTACCCCTTTCTTGTTTCATTGAGAGGAAACAATCGTATTTAAAAAGCTGGACAACAACAAACACAAATGGCAGTGGATTGTCTAAAATATTCATTAGGGTGCCAAGGATCCGCGCCATTGTGGCGGAATTAACTGCCGATGAAGTCATTCGATAAAAAATACAATAAGAAACATGCCATTAATCTTAACGACTGATACAGGAGGATAACCCTATAAAAATCTATGAATTAAATTCATGTAGCTTGAATATTGCAATTCTAAGAGCCTTCAAATTGCAAGACAAATGTGTTGTAATTGTGAAATGAAGTATAAAATCGAATCAACAAGGTCGACACGCAACATCCGCAATTATGAAGCCTTAAGCTATGCTTGTGGTGTGCGAACGTGTTACTAATGTAAATAAGACTGCTTGAACAGTGAACACAGTGATGTCATCGTGAATGGTTTCAAGAAAAAGGTCACTGATAAGAGGGATCTCAGCGGAGGAAAAAATTGTTAGAAAAAAAGATACTATTGGGCGGTGTCTCGATACGATAATATAAAGAAGAGTGTAATTGAGATATTATTAACTAAACACAAAAAACAACAACGTGCCACTTGAACTGGCGGCTCTTAGTTTAAAAGAGAATTGGAAAAAGAAATAAATCCTATCAGTACGTTGATTATACAAGTACTGGTAGCTGAAGCTTAAGTGGCGGCGCCAGTGGGGCGTCTGAGAGTGCTCGTTTATGAGATGATGTCACGGGATGGGGTCACGTGGGAGAACTGAGCTAGGTCTACATGTATGTAGCTTTATCCATTGCAGTTTCGGGACCAATTTTTACATACCAATGATCAAGAAAAAATATCATGTACCTACCTAGCTGCAAAAATGCGTGGCCACTTTATGAATGAATTCCATTGGTACTCGTGCAATTCGGCAGCTTACGAGCAAGTCATTGATTTTTGTGTCACTTCGTAATTCGTTCATTGTCACAGCAACAGGCAATATGTGACGTCCCACGGGTAAAGGTACCTTATGGCGGTTGGTTGGCGCTTACGCTATTATTAACGCCCCTCCAATATTATTGCGGCGCTATGCGACGTAAGCGCCGGCCGCCATAGGGTACCTTTTTCCGTGGAACGTCACATATGATAGCCTATACTCATGTGTGATGACAAAGGACGAAATGACACAGAAATCAAATTTCTTGACCGCACGTTGCTGGAATCATTGCATCTGTTTGGCCGGACAAAACAAAGAAAGAAAATTCGCATTGTTTAAACAATGACTGCTAAGAGTCAGATAGTTAACCGTATAAAATAGTCAGAGTCCACAAGGATAATAGCCAGGAAAATCTCGGCACAACCTTGAAACTAAGTCACGTCTCACATCCTGCGTCCTAGCCTTGGATATTCCGAGCTGAGGATACTTCCTTGACCTACTTCTTGAAAGAGTTTCTACAAGGGCATCCAGTATGAAAGTCGTAGCCTTAATAACAGCAACCTTCGAGTGAGAAATCTTTGGCATCGCCAATGATTTCAAGCTTGTTTTCCTCGTACTCTACTCTACTTTACCGAAATTATTACCTATATATCTTGCAGTTTACGATTCTTTCGACAGTCAAGAGATTGCCCTTTACATATAAATGTAAAGACATAATCTATAAAATTATCAAGACAATTTCCAAGGAGTCCTGTGTCAACACTCAAATGATTAGTAGGTACAGTCTGTGCGGAAAGAGAAGAGTCGTAGAATTTATTGGTTCCCATACAATCTACGACTCTTCTCTTTCCGCACAGACTTTAGATTACAAAGACATTCAGAAGTGAATCAGTAACTGGATCCGGTATAACGCGGGTGAGCCCTACGTACAACTAAGTCCTACAACCCTTTGTTGTGTTGCATGTCACCGACCATTACCAGAGATCCATTACTAAGCCAGTAACGTCAATAAATAGCTGAATCATTGATACCTATAGCCAAACACCAGTGTGGTTTCTACTATTAAATGATTTCAGCCACAGGAAAACGGTGAGGAAATTACCGGAGAGTTACGATACATTAATTATTCAATGAGTAGCTACCTGTTGCCTGTAGGGCGAAGGGAGCTTGGTCACGCGAGCCGCGACCCAGTTAGGGGAGCTGGGTGCTGTGGAACTCAAATATTTTACAAGGTACAACAAGTGCACAAGCAACGACTTCGTACTGATAAGGTAGTCGGAAAGTCGGAATCATGTAGCACTCGTGAAAATCAGGTTGAGTCGGACAAAGGAAACTCTGCATGGCATTTGAAAGTGTGGAAATATCATTAATGATGTCAAATTTCTACGAAAATATGATGTTTATAATGGCACTTCCTCACTTCCTATTCAAGTCGGTGTAAAGTTAGGTTCTTAGTCGGACTACCTGCTACAGGAAATAATGTAGGGTAAAAATACCTATTATCTATCTACCTCCCTCCATTGATAGGTAAGTTCAATTCATCAATTGTGTATCTATTAGTGAACATTGGGGCAATCAGGCTGCGGGACAACAAAAATTGAATGATTTCAACTACATATAACACTTTAAGCTCTCGCGTTTTGTACACATATTTAATTACACAAAGGTAAAAACAATGAAATTATATCGCGGTAGACCCGTTTGTGTACTTAATTAAATATGTGTTCAACTACATACGTTAATTTGTAGTACATTTATCATCAATCAATGCACATTAAGGTGTTTACTTTTCCTCTTTGAGTGTCACACCATCAGTGAGTATACCTACAGGTACCTACCGGCAGTAAGTGAGTTTCCAATATTTTGAAGAGCATTTTTGCAAAATTATAAATATGGATGATGTTATCAAAAACAAAATTGTCTTGCTTTTTTTCAGTAAATTGTTTGCTATTAATACATGTTTTATGCTTGGAATTGAAATTATGCATGTTTTAATGAATTCCACGCCTTTCTCAGCATCTTGCATTCAGCAGTAAGTTGCCATTGTGTGGCCGGCGCGCGATCTCGAACACATGGCGTTTTTTCACATGCCGGCAGGTGATGATGCATTGGTATTCCCCTTTTCAAATGCCATGCATACGCCACACATGGTTTACATCCACCTTTTATAATATTGCACTGCATTACCAATGACTTATCCGCTGGAAATTGGTAAAATATAAACATGTCCATCCGGACATGTTTATCTTTTAAGATCCTATGCTGGCGCCAAAAGGTGCGTCGTGCGTCTGTTTAGATTCGAGATTCAAAATATTCTTTGTTCGAGCACTTTCGAATTAAGTAGTCTGCTTTAGGTTCCTATTGTGAAAAAATAACTTAAATCTGTTCAAGGCTAGTTCTTAAGCACAATTACTCAATGATTATAATTATTATAAATGAAATGACGTTATGTTAATTTGATTAGGGTGAGAGGTGTGTCATCCAATTACAGTGACAGGTTATGATTAATATTTGTGAAGTTTCAAATAGATGCGCTATTATAATGTCACTTAGGGGTATTTTCATAGGACTTAACCTAAATTCAAGACAAATACCTACATAAAAATAATTAGCTCACGCGTATCTTTTTGGAGCGGTAAAAAAAATATTTCCTACTCTTATTACGCTTAATAGAATAATAAGAATGGTTTCTTAGCTAAAGTGGGCCTAGTAACTAACAACGTTGAGATTCAAGGTCAGATCCATTGTGTTCTCGAGACCAAAAAAGAGCGCCAGGTGCAAAAAGTTTCGTTCCGCTGATATTATTCAATTTGCATTTTAAACTTGTGGCAGTTAGGTATATCTCAGAATGGAATATTTTATTATTTTGGCTTAAGTTTACTGTTTTGTTATACCTACATATTCGTCATACCTATTTAAAAAATCTACATTGTTTTTATTTGTGGAAGGGTTCATACTTTCGTGTTCATTCATTATTTATTATAATAGTGAGTTACGTTCATTGGGGCATTTACCTTACTTGAAAATATCACTTTGAATCAAAGTTGTTTTATATTTTTATTAACAAATTGAGATAAATTTAATTAAAAACTACTTTTACTATTTTGGTATTGGACATTGGTGCACTTATATTAGTAGGTACTTAGGAATCTTGAACTGGGCGTATCATGGGCGTATCCAGTTTTCAAACGTAACCGTAAGCACAAGTAAAGTAAATAAATACATAATATTATTCACTTTTTTGGTGATTAGAATATATTTTTTTGTAAATAAGTAAGTATTAGTAATTGAGATGTTTTGCAATAATAGGTACCTACAGATTATTTAAGTGCCTATTTTTATGTCGTACTACCCACGCTAATGCGAATAGTTGTGTAGTAAAAAACATCGTAATGAAAATAATGAAGTACCTGAGAGGACCTTAAAGTAAATGGAGCTTGTAACATTGTTGCTTAAAAACAAAAAACTCGTTTACGATTTTTCTTTAGAGCATCCTTTTGTTTCAACGTTTTGTTATCTCTCGGACAATCGAATCCGAGCGAGCGTTACGTTCAAATTGTAAAACTGACGCAACATCGGGTAAACCTCCGAACCTTAATGGCTCCACAGGTATGGCCACGTCACAGGGCTGTTGGTTGACCACGGACCGGAACCAAAAACCGGTTCTCACTCACCGCGAATAGCAAGTTGAAGAAGAACAGCACATATTTCACAAAACTCGTACCACAACCCATGTTGGACACTGTTTTGGTTATCACAAAACTTCACACACTCGCGGTTGTTTACTTGGTGCGCTGACGGGACGCAGCTTACTCGGGTTGGCGTCGGAGACTCTGTGAGGATCGCGATGGCCGCCGCTCGCCCCCTGCCCCCTCACCCCGCCCCGCGCGCTCGCAGGTACACGCTATTCATCGTCGAACATGTTCGTCGACAAAAAGCCCCCTGGCTTGCATTATCTCATCTCGCGTGCGATGCAATCTACAACTTCTATTACCAGATGCCACACTATTATGCAACAAGTTTTTGTTCAAAGCTAAGATAAGGTTCGCTTCTAATGTTATGTCGATTATGAAATGAGGACCAACTTAAAGCAATAACCAGTTTTAGAAGACCGATTCGATAAACCTAACAAAAATTGTGGCGGTCTGACAGATGAACAGCGCCGAAGTGATCTCATAACTCCCATAAGTGTTCCATGAACCAAGTTGGGTACTACAATAGGTACTAATACTACCTACTTTTTGCTTCTGATGCTAATTTAATTGTGTCGAATTTTCTGATAAGGGGTCATCCATTAATTACGTCACACGTTTAGGGGGTGGGAGGGGTCAAGAAAATGTGACATGTTGTGACATGGGGGAGGGGGGGAGTCACAAACATTGTGACGTCACTTTAACTTCATCAGTAACCGAAAATTGATTTATATTTTTTTATTCGCTGTACAGTTAAATAATGAGTTTTTGGAAGTAATTTTCGTTCCTAATTGGTTTTGTGTTATAAAATTACTAATATTTCTTTTACCAAAAATATTTTTTCATTAATATTAGTTCCTAAGTTATACTAACAAATATGGATGCAAATCTGAAATAAATATTTTCAATTTCAATTTCAATAAAAAAAAAATGCCGAGTTACTATTACCGATTTCGTTGAAAACAAAATTGCCTAAAATGTGACGTCACACCAGGTGGGGAGGGATTTGCAAAATGTGACCAAGTGTGACAAGGAGGGGGGAGGGGTAAAAAAACCTAGAAATTCGTGTGACGTAATTAATGGATGATCCCTAAACACTTAAACTGCCAGTAAGTTAATTAAGTGCAAACCCACGCAAGCGTAAACAAAATATGCCTGAAGACTAAGTAATCCCCATCTGTATAAAACTATAAGTCCTGTAGCCCTCATGCAATTGAATAAATCGACCGAACATGCTCGACAATGAATGGCCCGTTATGATGCTTTCTTTCTTGTTATGATCAGATGCTCGGAATGCTGAATATTTTCAAAGGATAACTTCTCCAAGCTCTCTCACTCGATTATAACCCCAAGCGATTTCGACGTTTCTATAAATAAAGTTGACATTCCAGTGAAGACATGGTTGTGATAAGAGTTCGCTGAAGTTAGTCATGCTCCCTTGGTTACTTGGGGAGGGGAGGAAAGCCAGACAGGATCACGGTAAATACTTTTAGTCCGAGTGAATTGAATATTGTAGATATAGATGAATGAAGTTTGTTGGTTAGTTGGCAGGGTGTGAGATATACTTATCGACACAATGCAGCGACATCAATTTAATACTTTTCACACAATGCAGGATGAGTGGTTTTCGAAATTTCGAGGACAGATTAGAGGTTTTAGAACTGCAAAAATTACTAAATTACATTGCACTGATCCGATTATTAACACTATCAAGTTGATCTCAAGCCAATTCTAGCGGCAATAGTGGGAAATATGGACCCAATTATTGGGTATTTTACCCTATAAATCACAAGACCTCTGATATTGACAGGTACATATAAATTTATTTATCTTCATATAAAATAGTATATTTACTTACATGAATTTTTATGTTTTTATATTAAACTCTGTTGCAGTTATGTAGTTATTTAGTACCAGAAGCAGCACTACTATTTGTATTTAGGGGCCCGTCCATTAATTTCGTGAGGGGTTTTTGAGGATTTTTTGACTCTCTGTTACCTCTGTATTGGACCGATTAAGATGAAGATGAAATTTGGTTAGGAAAGGGCAGGATAGTTTTTATTACAGAAATTATCCCCTAAGGAGGTGACAAGGCGGGTGGAATTGACTATGGAAGACTTGTTACTAAAGAAATTAATAAGCAATAAAATACAAGGCTGCCGACCCGGTTTTCAAGTGCCTTCAATTATAATGGCCGCCATTTTGTATTTTGAGCTAGGCGCGACTCGCATAATAATGTCGCGGTCTAGACGAATTAAAGCACACTCCATTACATACTCAAATTGTCCGCTTGACAGTTTCCAATTTGGTTTAATAATTATTTAGGCTGGCTGAAAACGCAATATTTCTAGTCAGCATAGAACACTGGGTCACCAATTCACCATGGAACCAAGTCTTTGGATATAGAGTCGGACTTCGGATCAAACTAATTCTGCAGGGCATTTGCAATGACAAAGTTTGGTAATGTCATCATCATTAATGTCATATTTCTATGGAAATAGAGTTAGACCAAGAAAAGTTTTCAACGATTTTGATAGCACAGGCAGTGCAAGTGTTATTTCAAACGTCAAACTTTTATGAAATTATGACGTAGGTACCTATGTATAAATGACACTTGCAAATTTACCTACGTACCTACCTATGCTGTCAAAATCTTTGCAGACTTTTCTTGGGTCTAACTAGCAATGCACGCACGAGAACTTTCCAAAGTTGCGAAACTTTCCACATGAGAATTTCTCGGTAACTTCCTAGAATGTTCTCGAGAACAAGAATGTATTTATTTATCGTAGTTTATACCATGAATATTCACGATAGTTTAGGTGTAGTATCCTTACCCCCAAAAAATTCCGACTTTTGGTCTACCGCTTCCGGTCAGAAAAATGTATGACGGCCCGGCCAAACGGTCAGACCTAGATGGGGGGTGCTCGACCAAATGTCATAGAGGGACCCTGGCAGTTTTTGACGCGGCCATGTTTTTTTCAATATGGCCGACTTTTTTTTTAATTTTTTCAAGTTTGTCCTAGCGCGCTGATTTTGGTCACGGAATCTCGGGGTCCCCTAGATACCTATGAACATTTTTTTTTTGGAAAAATGCTACAATTGCGGGAAAACTGGCCACTTCTATTTTGTATGGCAACTTTTAAACGGTGCGTGATAGGTGGGGGGTGCTCGACCAAATGTCATAGAGGGCCCCGAGAGAAAACAAACTGCATTCAAAAAAATCAAAATGGCCGACTTTAAAAAAAAATCAAGTTGGTCCGAGCGCGCTGAGATTTGGCATGGCGGGAGATAGAGGCCTCTAGATTCCTATGACAAAAATTTTTTTTTGGAATAAATCCAAGATGGCGGAACAATTTTCCATGTTGCAGAATGTTCTGAGAACATTCTCGAGAACGTTTCCGCTTTTTGTCAATGTTCTGCAATTTGTACATTGCTAGGTCTAACGTCTAACTCTACTTAATATTACTTCTCGTTATGACATCTTACTTTGCTTGCTTGCATTGATTTTTCTTGGTCAAAATGGATGAAAAGGTTGGAAAGTCAGTACCTAATGGATTTACATTAGAGATGCCACGAATATTCGGCAACTATTCGGTATTCGGCCTATTCGCCCACTTTGCCGAATATTCGCTATTCGGCCGAATAACGAATATCTGTTGCACCTACCTAAAAAGAAAAATTACACAAAAAATAATCAAAAACTACTTAGGTATATTTCATATTTAAAATGTATTATTGGAAAGTAGTTAAATACGAAGGCACGTTTTTGAGCATTTGTTGGTTACAAAATATTTTATTTTTATCATGGGTCTGATTTGATTGACTCTAACTACATTCATTAATTCTGTTCAACATAAAATATATCTTAGCAAACGTTGTGCTTTGTTGGTGAACAGTTTTCATAATAATTGTGACTCAAAATGTTCGCATGTCATGCCGAATATTCGGTCGCCGAATATTCGGTATTCGGCCGAGAGAGGGGCCGAATATTCGGTATTCGGCCAAATTCACTATTCGGGGCATCTCTAATTTACACCTTCCCGACCGCTAACAGCACAGTAATGATTTAGGTTTTTTTTACTCCAGTTTGTAAATAATGAAGAACTTCCCGTAAATATAGTTCGTTTTTTTAGCATTAGAAATAAGGTAAACAATCTTGATGTGTCTTTTAATTGAAAAACACATTTTAAAAATAAGCTACGGCAAATATGTAACAATTATGAATCTAATACGATCTTTTATATAAGGCGCTAACAAATTAGTCACGGATATTTTTATAGCTGATAGTACTGGGTTCTCGGAGTACATTTAAGTATGAAACATCATTGGTTTTGTTATGTTTTTTTGGAGGAAACTAGGAAACAAATTTGCTACGTTAAAACACCCTGTTAATAAGATAATTAAATGAGACCTCTTTAGACATTCTAGAACCTCTTTAAACTTGACGTGACGTGACATGACAGAGTGTTAAACATCTACAACAGGTACATAATAGGGGTGATTATTTTAAAAATAAATTATAATATTTTTTTTTGTTCGGTAAATGAAAACAAAAAAATGATATACAAAGGTTCCTTAATTACACTTCAAAGTTAATTGTTTTAATGTAATGTATTATCTCTTAAAATATCCGTGACTAATTTGTTATAATATTCTTCTGCTTTCATAAGTAATAGTTACTGATTTTTAAAAAGCGTTTTTCAATTAAAAGACATGCCAAGATCGCTTACCTTCTTTCAAGTTCTGTCTAATGCTAAAAAAACGAACTATAAGTACTTAAGTACTATTTCATTACAATAAGGTGAACATTTCCGATCTTATTTGAGAAAATTACATAGGTAATATACGAGTATCCGGTATATGTATAATCCGACGTCTATAGCCATTAGTATTTAATTGCAAATAGGTACCTATATGATGCTCTAATGCAGGGCTCTCCAAACTCCGGCCCGCGGGCCAAATCCGGCCCGCGACGCGTTCCAATCCGGCCCGCCGACACCCAAAGCGTTCAGCCCTAACAGCAGCAACCAGATACCCCTCCGCCCCGCCCCGGCGCCTGTAAAAAAGTTTGGAGACCCCTGCTCTAATGAAATGGACAGGAAAATATATTCCATCATTTATGTTTCATTTAGGTACCTTGATTTAACCGTAATTTAGGTAGATACATTAATGTGTGTTAATGAAATCCAGGATATTGTTTGGTAAGTTAGCCATGAGTCGAACAAAAAAAGATACCCTCGCATGTTCCTGTTACTAACCAATTAAATCTAAACCTTATGTTAAGACCATTAGGGTCAAATCTTAGTTTTATTTTGTGTGTTTGAATCATTAACTTAAATCAAAATGCAACTGTTTAGTGTTAAACATTGTCATAAGTCATAATCATAAGTGCTTGCTTATTGTGTAACTTATAATTATTTTAAGTTAGCTATTTATAAGTTGTCTTTTTAAGTGAAATTCCTGTAATTTCTTAGACAATAAAGTTTCTATAAACCGAAATTAATTCGATTTATTTCAAAGAATATATATGTAGGTAATTAGGTGCAGTTTGCAGTCGTATCTCAAACTTACAATTAAGCCGATCCCGTAAAATATCATAGTACGAATCATTCTTATTGATTCAGACATCGTAAATTTTATAGCATTTATGGTGCAGCGGAGTGGTGTTAACGGAATTGGTATAGATAATTCCAACTGAAATGATAAATTTAGGTTAATATTAACGTAATTAACGCTAATTAGGTAATCATTAGGGTTGAAATTGTTTATACCAATTCCGTTAACACCACTCCGCTGCACCGAAAATGCTATAAAATTTACGATGTCTGCTTATTATAATAAAGTAGGTACATACCTACTTAGAAACTTTGGGTAAATTATCCTAACATCACCATGTTCAACCTTTTCTACAGTAAAGCCATAAATCACAGTTCATTCGCGGGCAAACAGCATTCTCAATTTTTAGCTTTCGATCGGCAAAAAGTGGTCGCGACCACCGACCTTATTTGGCGACCAGAGAAAGTTAAACTCGCTGGGCCAATGCCGTAGCCCTTGCTCATTGCCATGGCTTTACAACAATAGTAACTTGAAAGTTAATATAACACTATGTGACAACGTTTGTGTGACTATTGGAGTACTTACCGTAAAATCAGGTAACTTTAGTCCACAACTTACAACTAGGGGTTTTCAGAAAAAATGGTAGACCTAAAATTTACTTTTTTCGAAAAATCATCAACTCTTGGGTTATTTAGACTCAGAATCACGAGTACCTAAATGAGACACAGAAAAAAAGTGTCCCCAGTTTTTCATACAAATTTTGGGTGTCAGTTTTGTAACGGTTCATACAAAATGTATTTGAAAATGCGTTACAAAACTGACTTCTTTTTGGGTAATTTTTTTTCTTTTTAAATAACCCAAAAGTTAATGGATTTTCGAAAATAAGTAAATGGTACACTTTTAAGTGAAAATGCCCAACTATGGTCTAAATTCAAGTTCCAGTAAAATATGTATATAGGTAAGTATTTTTCAAATTATTTTAAGTATATAGAAAGAGCATTAATGTATCTAAGCTCCAAAATAAATGTAACGAGTATTACAAATCGTAAAGGATCGTTAAGAATCAACGTTAAAAACTGGACCATAGGTAGTTGTACTTAAGGATTATATTAGTTACCTACCTGATTATACGGTAATAAGTTTCAATTAAGGTATTTAGCTTACGAATTACAATTACTTAGATATTTACGAGTACATCATCTTTGACACTATCTACTCTATTTGTAGTCGTTCATTAATTTCATTCAATTAAATTCATTTGAGAATTACCTAAGATCGTACTTACATATTTATATTGCTCAAAAACTTCAAAAAGTCATTTTAAACCATATTTGCCCTGCAAAACCATTAAATGTGTTTAATGCTTATTGCAGAGCTAATATGGTTGGTGCGCTTACACAACTCATACAAAAAAGGTAGTGCAAACCTATTCGAGAAAGTGGTAAGTAAACAGCCGAAGGCGACGGACGTGGTTACTGTGTTCCTATCGCTTACCAAGCGTTTGAATCATACACCAGTTAGCTGCAAATGCTGCAATACTTTCCTCCTCAACAAAACTCTCAAAAATATCTGACATAATCCGTTCGTAGAGCCGTAGAAGTGTGTCATCTAAGATATTACTGCTCGAGACTGTGCAACCCCGTACTTTCTGTATACCTCTCTTCTTTGTCGGCCCCTCATTACTGAGCATCGTGACCAATTGGTTTCTGTTGATGTAGTTCCTGTGATTTGTCTCCATCGGTCTCCGTCTCCCGTAGACCTCACCGCTTGATGGAGTTTGCTTGAGGTGGTCTTCTTAACTTGGTCAGACCATTTAGTTGATGGGATGCCTATAGGTCTTTCGCCTTTGACTTTTCCTACCACGGTCACTTTCTTAGCTATCATCGGAGACTCTCTAGCAGTGAGAGTGCTTTACTAAGAACCACCCCACATTAGCGTCTCCCGAGCGACGGCTTTGAGTCAACTCTATGCCGCTGTTCGACGCAACGTTGGCGCAGCCGCGCAGTGACGCCGTTTTCCATGCTGACTACAAGCCGACGCTCAAAAGACGATAGTGTAGGGTGGCCCTAACTAATGCATCGTACGTGTAGGTACTTACTTGTAATCTACTGAGGCTAACGCTCGCCTTCATCCGGCTAGAAGCGGAATAACAGTGGTAACCGACCACTTTCCAATCGAAGGCCTATGGTAAATATTTATAGTGCGTAGGTGAGACAATGCTGAGTTTGGGCGATCAGACGCGAAGGAAACATGCTAAAACTGTGCTTGATGTAAAGTGACTTCCGATTACGTAACTTGCATACATTATCTTCGTGGTAACACACGTAGAATTTATATTAAGGTACCTAGTTAGGTAGGTTTCATCGCCGAAATAAGAGACAACGATTTTCTCAAATAAACGCCTGACTGGTTAAATAATATGTAACCAGTTTTTGAGAATTATGGTCTAATAGTAATAGGAATAAAAATATTCTCATTCAAAGTTTGAGAAGTAAAGATAAGGTTAGCTACAAAGTCAAAGTCAAAATATACTTTATTCATGTAGGCCTAGGAACAAGCGCTTACGAATAGTTATTAGGTACATATTATCCTCATCTAACTATCAGAGCAATTTATTGATGTTAATATTATTCCATAATAACATTGGATGCCAATTAAATTAAGCTATAACTTTTATTTAATATTAGTGCATACAAACTTAATACCTAGAAACAAAATAATACCATAAGTAAAACATAATAAAATAACTAACCTAAAAACTTAAAAACTAAATCTAAAAATAAATAAAACTAATCTAAAAATAAATCATTACAAACTATCCTGCGGAATGGTGCCGTAGATGCTGGCAGCATTTCCCCGCTGTATCGCAATACTTATTCTTTGTGCGAGGAAGCTGCCAGCTCTACGATCACCAGTGGCGTCTGCTATCCTTTTGGATAAATCCTTAAATAGCGTAGACGCGTTCGGACCCCACGGGCCAAGGGTCTCGACACCGAAAGGTACGAAATCGTATTCGGGGCCGAGACCCTTATATTTGGCCTTTTTTAATTTTTCGGCCGCCTCTGCCGCCGCGCCGGCTTTTGCAGTAGTGCCGTGGAGATGAGACGGGGCTAGGGTGTCCACACAGGTGGCGTCCCACACCAGCACCCGCCCCATCTTCCGCGGAACTAGTGACATTCCGTCCGGTCTCTTACCATCATCTCTTACAATGCCAGGAGGCTCGAGAAGAGCTGGTACGTTGACGCTGGCAAGAGACCGGCGGAGAATATCGTTAAGCGCGGCGTGTCTAGAGAAGCGGCCGGCGCTCCTTTGGCAGGAGAGCCCGTGGTGTCCGAGGGCGTCGACGTCAGTGCCGCAGGGGCACCTATGTGGAGCACAGACCCGGACGCCGAGTCGCAGGCAGGCCGCAACGCGCAGAGTGTGCGGCTCCAGGAAAGTGCCGGTATGCACCGACGGGAAGGCGTGCAGCCAGGCGCCGGACTCCCTGGAACCGGCTGCTAGCAGTCTGGCGCGTGCAGAACCTGTGCTGCGGCTTAGAAGACAGTCATAAATAATTTTGCATTGTATGTCGTCCCAAGCTCTTTGCGAATTTAGATTTTCGGGAAAATCCTTACCCGGGCAGGCGATGGACCAGGCGTTTTTAGACTCCGTTAAGCCAGTAATCTCATAGTTTGGAGGACAGGCCCTCAGGATTTTTCCTATGAGAGTTGCTGAACTATGAACGGAAGATAAAAACGCCGGTGTAGACACACTTGAAATTTTGCGGATCCCTAACCCACCGTGGCGAATGGGAAGGGATGCTTAGGTCCAGGACTCTTCGCTAAACTGCAAGTTCAAAATAGATTCCAAATTAGTTTTTATCAAGTCGTCCAGAGGAGTTAATAAATTTAGAAATTTTGTAAAAGGGCAGCAGCGAAGTACATACATTAATTTTGGTACGAAAAGGCAGAATTTGATAATACATAAAGCGAAATGCGGACTAATTTCGAGAAGACGACTTTCATAAGTTTGAAATTTAGAGGTAGTATCGCATGCGAATTTCGAATAGGATTCTTCAAAGATAGGAGACCCAAGGAGGCAAAGAGAGTCTTTGTCTGTTATTTTAATGTTTGGTGTAAGCAGATCAAATTTTGGTTTTATATCCGAAAAATTTAAAGAGGTGTTGTTAATAAAAAGTTCACACTTGCTATAGTTTAATTCTAGACCAATTGTTTCAAATTTTGATTTGATAGTTGGGAGATCTGACAGTACTGATTCGAGGTCGCCTCCCAGGGTTCCGTCGTCTTGGTACCAGACGTTAAATTTAGATTTTAGTTTTTGAATAATTGGATTATTATACAGATCCAGTTTTTAAAACTGGAGAAACACCCACCCAATGGTCTCAATCTGACATTAAGGTGGCCACTGACGAGCCTTCCAACAGTCCAAATAGCGTGGCTGCAATCCAAAATCGGTCCGTGAATGTCAAAAACGTACAATGTTTAATATTAGGATGCCGTCCATTTGAATGAATCCATTGTAACGGCATCTATTTGGAAGGCTCGTCAGTGGCCTGCTTTATTCTCATTTACAAAAAAGGCGACCCAAATGACATAGGGAACTACAGACTAATAAGCCTGCTACCTACAATCTACAAGCTCTTCTCCTCAATAATATACAAGAGATTAAACTCTACACTAGAGACGCATCAACCTATCGAACAAGCCGGATTTAGAAGAGGTTACTCAACTGTTGATCATATACATACAATCGATCTTGTCATAGAAAAATACCGAGAGAGAAATAGACCACTCTACATCGCATTTATTGATTACCAAAAAGCTTTCGATTGCGTATCACATGAAAGCATATGGAGAACTCTAACAGCTCAAGAGGTAGAAAATCAATACATTTGTGTAATCAAGAGTATATACAAAAACAGCAAGAGTAGAGTAAAACTAGAGACACCTGGGCCTTGGTTTCCGGTCAGTAGAGGAGTAAGACAGGGCAACCCTCTATCACCACTGCTGTTCATAGCAACACTGGAATCGATTATCAGTCAGCCCAATTGGAAGGGTCGGGGTATTAAGATCAAAGAAGCCTACCTAAGCCACCTAAGATTTGCAGATGACTTGGTACTCCTATCGGATACAGGACTAGATATTCAGTACATGATAGAGTCACTTAATGAAGCTAGTAAAAGAGTAGGCTTAGAAATGAACCTGTCAAAAACAATGTTGATGACTAACAGCACAAAGAGGACAACATACGCTGGTAGTGAATGTAGTGAGCCGCTCAAGTATACAGACAAATACATACCTAGGTAGACAAATTAGCTTTGACCAAAATAGTAACGACCAAGAAGTGGAACGTAGAACACAGTTAACGTGAAACAAATACTGGGCACTAAAGGAGATATTCAAAAGCAGCTTGCCAACTAATATTAAAACTAAGGAACTAAACTCATGCCTTATACCGTGCCTAACGTATGCTTGCCAAACGTGGAAGTTCAACAAAAAAATAAAAGACAAAATTATTTCTTGCCAAAGGGATATAGAGCGCAGTATGATGAATATTAAAAAAATACAAAAAATAAGACACACAAAAATAAGACATATCACGAAGGCAAAGGATGGATTGATACACGCTCAATCATTAAAATGGAAGTGGGCCGGACATGTGGCACGCATACAAGACCAGAGATGGACTAAAAGGGTGACTACATGGGCAGGTCCTCAAGGCAAAAGAAGGGAAGGAAGACCGGTAGATAGATGGGAAGACGAGCTGAAAAAAAACAGCCGGCCCCAACTGGATTCAAGTAGCCCAATCTAGAGAGGACTGGCTATATTTGGAGGAGGCCTTCACCTGTAGAGGGGTTCTTGCAGATTAAAATTGTATCAAATAATACCAACTGTAGGTACTAAATGTACTAATGTACACTATAAATCAAAATTAATTTTATAAATCACTAATAACTCTATTACTAACAAAATGAATTACTAACTTATTAGATTTAACTTTTTGTTTTTAATTTTTTGTAATCTGCAACGAAATAAAAGGCTTTTTTTTTAATTATTATACAGATCAAATTTAACACTAAGAATTTCACAAAAGGATCGTCAAACATAAAAAAAAAAATATAAAAAATACTAGTCTAGAATTTCTAGAATAAAATCTCGACGTAAAGCATTGACCATAAGGAGGACTTAAATATTCATTTATTAAAGCGTGCCAACATAGTATACTTATAGCTAAAAGAGCAGAGTAAATATGCCAATTCAAAAAACACGAAGCGTGACTAAATCCTAATTAACAAACTCAAACTGGACAACATTTTGTGCGGCATAAGTCCCCGGCATCAGTACCCACACAAAGTTGCTATCAAAACACTTAGCAGTGTATTTTGTGTGTTATTGGCGAACATAGGCTATAACATTTTACATATACGTTTATCACTATTATATTACATAAGTATGTAGCTAACAGCGGTGTTATATCATCGTCAGCATCCTTTTTGGGCGACGCGTGGGTCGCCATCATGACATTCATTGGATTTACGAATGCTACATAGGTTTTACTTTTCTTTAGATATATGTAGGTACATGTGTTTGTATTGTAGGTAATAAATTGTTTTACTTTGTACAAATTATTGTGTGCATTATGTTGTTGTTATTCAGAGTGTAGATCAAATTGGCTACACTGTAAACATAAAATAACTATTGAATTGAAAATTTAAAAACCCCCTACGGACAAAAATGTTTTACATCGTTTTGGAAAAGAGCTGATACTCTTCAAACGCTGCTTTCATCAAACATAGCTAAGAACCACCGCAATGAAACTAGCTTCCACTTAAAAAAACCGCATCGAAATCAGTCCATCCGTCTGAGAGCTACGATGCCACAGACAGACAGACATTGGCATCAAACACATACACCATTGCGTCGGGGGTTATAACATACAAAAATTGTACCTTTTACTAAAGGGTATTCATGTAAACCCCACATGCGCATCTGATCTCTCCATTCCTTTTTCACTTTTTAAGTCTAATTGTATCGATTAGTGGAAGGTAGGGTTAGCAATCTGGATTAAACTAGTGTAGATTCGTCTGGAATCCGGACATGGATCTCTCAATACAGATCTCCCGTATAATTTAGATACAGGATACAAACCTGGCGATGGCGGAGCGGGAGCGTGCATTTCAAGATTGTTACAGCATTGGTGATCCAGTATTTTCTACTTGTATTCAATGATCCAGTTCTCTGGTCGTTAGTCTTCAATAGAACCTAGATTAGGCTGAATTTTAGATTAGATAGTTGGCTAGATTTAGTTGCAACTAGTACGGATAGCCTTGGTATAAGTGGTTAATGCCAGTACGCCCCAAATATGCTAAACTATGCTAAATGAACAAGTTGTGATAAAGTAGAACTATTATATACTCTGTATCTTTTTTAGGTATTTAAATAAAAGTAAACAAACAATTTGTACATTTTCGGGTACCTACTTATAACATTTATTGGGTAACCCATGGTATAATAATATACTCCGCCTGGTACTCCATTCCCGTCTTTTCTAGGTCACCTAACTGACACGGGCTTACGTCATCATGCGACAGCGCTATATGATAATATGCGATAGCGCTATATATAGCGGCCATGTTGTTGTGACGTAGCCCCGTGTCACTCTGGGAATGGAAGACCATGTTTTATTAGACTATGGGTTAACCATCAACCAAATACAAAACCGCCTGGATCTGTCACTGAACGACCTGACTTTAACCTACATTACCTATTTGATCATGTAATGTTTTCATCTACCCTCAACTGGCTTAAGGAGCCATTTGAGGGTAGATTTTGTTTACTTTTATTTAAATACCTAAAGATACAGACTATAGGGAACAAATCAAATTATTTTATTATATATTTTTTGATTTGTGTGTTTTTAAGCAGTCACACTACTACCTGTATATACCTACATTTTATTATAAACTGAAAAAATGTCACACTAAAGAAAAAGTGGCCAAGCTCTCCGGTGGCCGAGCCGGAATCGAACCGGCGTCTTTAGCTTACGTGGCTGACTGTACTAATTAAAAGTTAGTACAAACAGCAACACTCCTAACTGTACATCGGTGGACCTTATTACAAAAGGCATAACGTCCACCGATGTACACTTAACGGTGTGGGTGATGGTACAAAGTTTGAGAAGTTTTAAAAACTGAGACCGAGGCGAGCTTTCAATATGAGAACTACAACTCCAGGTTTTACTAAACCTAATTAAGTAATTAAGGATGACTCACGTTAGACCGGGCCGTGTCCGGGCCGGAGCTTCCGACGCTTACTTTTCTATGACATGACAGGCGATCACGTGACGCTTTCCATAGAAAACGATGCGCCGGGAGCTCCGGCCCGGTCTAGCGTGAGTCATCCTTAATACTGTAATTAACAGCACATTTGCAGCAATTGAATAGTGATATTACTATCAATCAAAATTGTGTAAAGTGCAGCTTCCTCAAAAACGGTTAACCAATGTAAGCAAATTTCATTGCAATGTCGGACGCATTGCAATGTTATGTCGGTTGCAAAACGTAAAAGAAGTCAAGGCAGTCATTTACTTATAGTATTTGTAGGTGTAGAGTTTCTCTGTGAGATTGAATTGGAAATTAGATCCATAGGAATAAAACCAAAATAAGGAAACCATTATGTATTGAACTCTAACAAAATTTGGTTGTAACTACAGGGAAAAAACCCACCTTTTACCAGTAGCAACTACTGGGAAAAATAATTGCCAGTTACCACGAAGTCGGATTGGTGGTGACTACTGGGATTTTTTTCCCAGTAGTGACCAGTGGTAAAAGGTGGGAAAATTCGCAGTAGTTACCACTGGTAACTATTTGGTGGTAACTAGTAGGAATAACCCGATTTTTTCTGTCACTACCTACATTATAAAAGGAAATAACGCAGCTGCGATAGGTATATATATGTAAACTGGTAAAACAAAATAAATTATTTCTGGAAACAGGAACTTCATGATTTAGTTATCACACACGATTAGTTGGTATAAGGATAGTGTTTATCAGTAAGGTCACTGTGGCGACTTTATTTTTTTTTTGACTTTGGAGTGATCTAGTTCCGTTAATTATTCACCTATGTTACTGCTTGTATACGATGAAGAATTTAATAATTAATAGTTCAGCCTTAGTGACAGATCATTTCAAGCACAAATTAAGCAAAAACAATGGCTTTTTTTTTAAATTCGGCGAGTAGACGGACTTCCCGTGCAGTTTAAGGGAAGTCCGTCTAGTTATGATATCAGCCAATCTATGGGTGCGTATATGTTCGTAGTCAAATTCCGAAAAAGAACGGATCAAGACAATGAAAAGTGTATTTTAAACTTGTTAATATACGGTTCAGATTCGAAATAAATACCATTTTTCTAAAACAAAGGCTAGTCCGACCAAAAGGGAAGACGAGTATACTACCAAAATGGGGTGGTAAACCTTTTTTGGCAAATAATTAAACATAATTATTTTTTTGATTTCCGAAATAAAAGATCAATAGTAATTTTAAAATGAATTTTAATCGTTTCTTTTAATTTACTGAGATCAAAATTTAATAAAGTAACATCATGCGCAAAGTCAGGAGGATTTTTTGATACCTTATCAAATCGTTATAATATTAAAGTCGCAAAAACAGTTGGTAATCTCTGATTTAACGAAAGTATATGACGGACTTGCCTTGAACATAATAGATGGACTTTCAAAACGGACGGACTTAGTCAAATTTTAATATGATAAATTGTGGAACGTATAATTACAAAACTAAGCTAATTTCTGATATTTTAAAAAATAGAATAAAGACAACTGGTTCTTATGCTACCTACGTAGTTACTTTCTGATGCACAATCTTTTCAAAAACTATTTTTACAATTTTTTTTCGAACGGCTGTCGCACTATGACTTCGAGTTCAAAACACGAAATGACTTGTTGAGGCGGATTGCTCTGAAGTTGGTTGTCACAGCGCCATCTGTTTTACAGTGACGGAACTAGCGCGAAAAACTGGTTAATCGGCTGGACTACAAAGTCGCATACGCCTTCAAATTCAAAAGTTATAACGTGTTGACGGACTTGCCTTGTAGACGGACTTGCCCACAGTGACCTTAGGTATAAATTAAAAGAATTAACCTCATATAATTATTTTAATTCCGAGTACAAAATAATACCGAAACGGTACAACTATTTAAATGTCTTAATTGTAGGTAAATTTAAAATATAAAATTAACAGAAAATTAACGATCACACAACCCACACATCACTATAATTACTTATTATACACGGTGGTCAAAAAATAAGTGCAAAAAAAGTTTGGCTGTTTGGCTGGTCCATTTTCTATGGTAAATTTTTTTTTCGCTATTTCGGTGTTGTTCCCATAGTAAAAGATGCTTAGTATAGTCCCAAAACCTGCCTGGCAACGGGAATGCAATTATTTTTTGGCCACCCTGATGTATACCTAACTACAGTCCGCACGCAAGCTCCAATCATTTTCGAGCAGAAGAAGCTACAAGCTGGGGCCTATTGCATAAAATACAAGCTAATACTATTAGTAATTGTGTATGTTAAATCACTAAATAGTACCTATTCGCTTGAATTTAGTATGCAATAGGCCCCTGGTAGCGCGGAAAGGGGGACAATAGAGTAGGTATAATATAATTTTATTGCTAAGAACTCGTGTGCAGACTTTATACTTATTATCTTATTAACTACCGTAGAATGGGGTTACTATGTTTCGCGGGGTAACATTGATCATCGATTTTTGAGGAATAGGGAGTTGATTTTTGAACGCGAACTTAAACATTTTATGATGTGGTTGGCATGCTTAACAAAAATAGATAATGAAAGCGTTCACAAACGTATTTCTTATAGTTTAAAAATCGATGATCAATGTTACCCCAAGAATCAAAGTAACCCCAGTTTACGGTACAGAAACAAAATTAAATACAATCAACAATTTTTATCAACAAGTGCTTTCACTTGTGTCCATTCGACCTTGTGAACAATGTTAATACGATTTCTGCTCCATAGTTCACTGGTAAGTACCTACTCGCTTTTGCCGTTTGTTCGCACAAAAATTTACGAAACGTTCCAAATGGTCGTTTTCATGCATCCTGCATTAGGTAATTATTTGACCATTTACATTTCAGCCCTTGTGACCTCATCATCGACACATTGTCCTATCTATATTCTCTGCAATACCTATTTAGTAATAAATAAATTTCGAATATCCTCTCGATTCCAGTTGGGATCCAGCTGAATCCGTAAAATCGTTACTGCCAAATTCGAATTTGTCTTATATTTAGTACGATCATTACAATCAATGAATCTTTGCATCATTTATTTTGTATGTCAAACAACTACCACCAGTTTACAAAATGTCTTAATCAATATCTTTGTACTCGTACGTACATATGTAATCGTACACGGACTTATTAATTATAACATTTATAACTCGACTCGAAATTCGACTTAATTACAACTATTACAAGTCTGAAAAACTGAGTCGAGCCTTAAAGCAGCGGACTTGAAGGACGCAACGCAAGTCTTAACCAACTCTAAGTATATAAATATAACCTTGTTAGTATATCAATATCAACGAGTATAAAACTACATGACGAAACGATCAAATGAACTCGAGACTCAGCCGCAATCAAACCCCCTTCCCGCCGGGAATTATTTCCCGACTCGGAATTCCACATCTCACTTTGCACTTAGAAAATTATAGCGGGCGCTATTAAGGACTTAGGGTAGATTGTCGGTTTTATTTTATCCACGTTTTATAATGCTTTGCGTTGCGAAGTCTCGTTTCACGTTCCGAATACAAATCTAGGCACCTAGGCGTTTATATCATGAACCAATATGATTTAAAATATTTTTCATATCTCATGCTCTGAAAGTGGGTCGTTGTTGTTCTAAAAGGTGCGCAGAAAGTGATACGTTTATGCTCTAGCGCAGAAAAGTGGTGTACTCCTCTGCGTCCCCGTCCCACGAACAACTGGGTGGAAACAAAATGGAAAAATAGTGTCTTTATTTCCTCGCCTGGAACAATTGGTAATTGTTTAATTTTACTTATCCCACGTTGATCCTTTTTTTTTTATAAAAAATGATGTACCTAAGTAAATTGTTAAAAACTAATTATTCTTGATTTCTTTCGTTGAATTCTATTTACTCGATTTCATAAGGCGGGAACCAAAAGGAATACACCAAAAATATTTTTTTAAACCTTACACTTGCGTAAATGAGCAAAGGCAGAATCTTATACAGCCACAGTTAAACGTTTGTACGATATTAAATTGGTTTTTAAAGTTTTTTAGCACTATATTCATGAAAATAAATAAAATACAAGATAAAAAAATCTTTTATTATTAATTTAATTGTTATTTAATATTTAAAATACTTTTATTATGTTATTACGTGGTGCGGCGCACCAAGGTCGCGGTGCGGTCTGGTAGTCTGTTGCGGCTTTTAGAACGAAAAAGTATAAAATTAAAAAGTAAGAGGCAATCCCGCTGATTTTCATACTATAATGAACAAATCATTTTAAAATTACTGCAGTTTGTTAAAAAATGTGTGTTTTCGTAAATATTGCAATCTAAATGATTTTCGCTAGGGGTTATTAATCTTCACACATGTAAAGGCTCCGATTGCAAGTAAGTCCTAAGGAAAAATATCATGGCCGTAGGTCTATTGGGTACTTCAATTACTGATTTTGCGAAATTGCCTTGTCTTGTTTGGTTTCCTCGCATTCGATATGAAAAGTAGAGTGTTTAACTCGGGTGAAAGGCACCATTTCCGTCTCGGACTATTGGCGCTCTCACTGCGTTCGAGCGCCAAACTACCTCGACAGAAATGGGTTTCTTTCAACCCTTGGTTAACAATCTACTATAAATCGAATATCAATACGTTAAATTGTTGTTTTAGAATTTAACGTTTCTATGACTCGGAAAACTTACTCTTAGGCACATACAGTCGACGTCATTTGGTTTACATTTTTTCACTATTATAAAGGAATAAAGTTTAAAAGTGTAACCGTATCTTTGACATCGACTATAATAGGTATATGTAGGTAGGTACGTTTTAAAACTCGAGCATTACGTTACACTTTGATTAAAATGAAGATTGAAAATCCACTTCAATCTTTAATTCACGGTAATTTAGGGTAAATCGTCGAATAAACTTGATAGTAATTTAGCAAGTTACGTAGCTATAAAGTAAGCATATATATCTAACCAAAATATTCTGATTGAGCTTTAAAAGCACTTGTAATGCACACATTTTTCATTCATAATCTGTCAAAATATCATTGTTTCGTACAGATGTAGTGTATAATTATTTTCCATCATATTTTCACGGAAGTTACATACGAACGTGTCTTGCTATTTCAGTCAGTCTCAGTACAAAAATTACCGAGGTTAACTGAAGTAAATACGAACGTTTCCGAGAAAACACGATGGAAAACAATTATGCACTACATCTGTAGGTAGCTATTACAAATTTTAATTTTTTTTTAATCCATCAGACCACAACCAATCAAAACCGAGTATTGAGCAAATAATTTTAACTGCGTACCTAATAGTTTTAAACGTACAATAATGCCATATAAATGACGAAAAACTCCAGGACATCGGTTTTCAAAGAAAAATGACGGACGTCTGACGTGCATGACTTCATATGCATCTTAGTTGATGTTTACGAAATGCGAGACGCGGAATGACGCATCTTCAACAAGTGGGTTATTTTTAGGCTTGAATTTGAAAATTCTTACATGACCCATTAAGTACTTATACTGAATTATGTTTATTATTCTTGGACGCAAATAAGTTACTTATTTCATACAAATGTTTATCCCAAGTTATACAAGTTTGATTTCTCAAAATAAAGATTCAAATTAGAATGGAACAGGAGGCCTTTTTATAGGTTTCCGCCCAGAAGGCTATAAAAAGGCTTCCTGTTCTTTTCAACAAGTGGGTTATTTTCAGTCACGGCTTGAACTTGAAAATTCTTACATGACCCATTAAGTACTTACTGAATATGTTTATTATTCTTGGACGCAAATAATCTACTTATTACATACAAATGTTAATCCCCTAGCCGCTCAGACATCAAAACTTGCACGACAAAATGCAATTGTGATTTCTCAAAATAAAAATTCAAATTAGCTAGAATAGAACGGGAGACCTTTTTATAGGCTTCTCTGGGCGGTTAGAGGATAAAAATAGAATAAAATTAAAAACACACATTTGTCTTTCTCTGATTTTTAGGCTTTGTCACACTAAAATACACGCTTCAAAAATACTTATTATTAAAGTATATACGCACGAGTAAATTACATCTAACGACATAATAATGGTATTCCATTTTGTGACATATTATCTATTAAGGTCCGAAATAATAATATAGCTTAGCAAAAACACAACATTCAACCTGTGTTATGAATAAAATAACTGAGTATACGGACAAATGCATTTTTCATGTAGAAAACTATTAAATAATACTAAAGGTATAATTAGAAAAATGTTGACGACCGTTTACCAAAACATAGACAAGGTAAACGTCCCAATGCCCGACATACCAATGCCCAATAGATGACGTCGTCAGGTGACAAGCAAAAGTCACTAATTACTAAAAATAATTTAAACAAAAATCGACCTTCTTGTAGTACTAATATGGTTCACTAAGGCTATGAACTTGTGGTGGTAATTAGTGAGTTTCGCTTGTCACCTGACGACATGCTATTGTCACTGATACTGATAAATCTGATAATGACCTAAATTTGTAGTATACATATATGTATGTACTACTGCAAAATTGCATACATTATAATTGGAATTCATACATAAAGGGTGTACCAGTGTACCTACTGGAACAGAGACGAGCAATCGGACGTCTAACTTAAGTAAATTTTGTCGGTAAAACAGACATTTTTCATAGTAAATAATACAACCATGGTACAAACTCGTATTAAAAAGTGACAAAATCTAGAGTTATTCACTTTTATTTTTACATTTCATATTACAGAGGAGTCTATTAGACACGCGTCAAAGTTATAAGACATTGTAACATCTTCATAGCTCCTACATATAATGTTTAAATGAACCAACACACAAGTCAAAATTACAATCACTTAAGGCAGCAATACCTACTTATAGGTACCTATTTGACGTCTCTTCAGCAAAAAAGTGTTTAATTCACGAAGATGGTCTTGAGAAATGATTGTTATCTCGTGTGTTATTAGTTTAAGATAAATCCAGGGTCTTAAATAAAGTAATAATATAATAACACGTAATAGAGATATAATTTCATAAGTGCCTACCTTTTCTGTCTGATCATAATCTTGATTGCATTGGTAAACAGGTAAGCACGTGGTCGCGGAGGCGTGACTTAGTATTTATATTTAATTGATTATTATACGTAAGAGACACATGTAGGTATATTTAAGTCCTGTCATATTTGTAAGAGGTTAGAGTATTTAGAACTATAAGACTTGGTGCCTATTTACTAAACCAATACTTTGATTAGGGATAGATGTCTAAAAACTTTGAAATAAATATGTATGTTGTTGCGATCAGTCATTTTTATAGCTATTCTACAGGTTCTTAAAGCTTTGGCAAGATGGGAGAACGTCATTCCAGCAGAAATTAATAACATTTTAGAAGAATTACTTATAATTTAGCCTGATAGCTCTTGTAATTGTCATATGGAATACAAAAGTACTCAACGACCTCAGCGTCGACGGAGTAGGTATACATACTTATTTTTAAACTCAATTATGGTGATTAATTGTATGCTTTTTAGTGTAACAAAGTACACTTTTTCTGCTAATCGCATTATTTTCCTAATCTTTGCCTGGATCTGTTTTAACACCATGAAAAGCAATATACTGTAATTTTTCCTAAGTTTAGCGTTTTCCGGGCTGCATCCGGAAAGAGGATAAACACTTAGTCAATTTTGACGTCGTCGCATAAGTGTCGTGGCGTCAAACAAGGTAAGTCTCATATAACAATGAGACTGAGTCAATTTACCTTAATATTTTCAAGGATTCTGGATAAGGATCAAAGGTAATTCACTCATCATCTGTCCTAATATTTTTAAGACAAGGCGCGAGCAGGCGTCTCGTCTTGCATGGAAAAACTCAGGTCCACGATGAGACTCCAGAACTCTCGCCTTGGCTTTTAATTTAGAAAGTAGACTAATACTTTGGCAGGCAGGGTATGTGCAGGCGCGCTGGGCGACAGCAACGAGTCGTCAGGAGCAGCAGAGAGGGCAGCTTCGCGTAGGGATGAGGAGTTTCTGATGGACGCGCGCCGACGCAACCGGATGGAATATAGTCTAATACTTAGGCAGGGTATGTGCTGGCGCGCTATGCGACAGCAACGAGTCGTCAGGAGCAGCAGAGAGGGCAGCTTCGCGTAGGGATGAGGAGTTTCTGATGGACGCGCGCCGACGCAACCGGATGGAATATAGTCTAATACTTTTGGCAGGGTATGTGCAGGCGCGCTATGCGACAGCAACGAGTCGTCAGGAGCAGCAGAGAGGGCAGCTTCGCGTAGGGATGAGGAGTTTCTGATGGACGCGCGCCGACGCAACCGGATGGAATATAGTCTAATACTTTGGCAGGGTATGTGCTGGCGCGCTATGCGACAGCAACGAGTCGTCAGGAGCAGCAGAGAGGGCAGCTTCGCGTAGGGATGAGGAGTTTCTGATAGACGCGTGCCGACGCAACCGGATGGAATATAGTCTAATACTTTGGCAGGGTATGTGCAGGCGCGCTAGGCGACAGCAACGAGTCGTCAGGAGCAGCAGAGAGGGCAGCTTCGCGTAGGGATGAGGAGTTTCTGATAGACGCGTGCCGACGCAACCGGATGGAATATAGTCTAATACTTTGGCAGGGTATGTGCAGGCGCGCTATGCGACAGCAACGAGTCGTCAGGAGCAGCAGAGAGGGCAGCTTCGCGTAGGGATGAGGAGTTTCTGATAGACGCGTGCCGACGCAACCGGATGGAATATAGTCTAATACTTTGGCAGGGTATGTGCAGGCGCGCTATGCGACAGCAACGAGTCGTCAGGAGCAGCAGAGAGGGCAGCTTCGCGTAGGGATGAGGAGTTTCTGATGGACGCGCGCCGACGCAACCGGATGGAATATAGTCTAATACTTTGGCAGGGTATGTGCTGGCGCGCTATGCGACAGCAACGAGTCGTCAGGAGCAGCAGAGAGGGCAGCTTCGCGTAGGGATGAGGAGTTTCTGATAGACGCGTGCCGACGCAACCGGATGGAATATAGTCTAATACTTTGGCAGGGTATGTGCAGGCGCGCTAGGCGACAGCAACGAGTCGTCAGGAGCAGCAGAGAGGGCAGCTTCGCGTAGGGATGAGGAGTTTCTGATAGACGCGTGCCGACGCAACCGGATGGAATATAGTCTAATACTTAGGCAGGGTATGTGCAGGCGCGCTAGGCGACAGCAACGAGTCGTCAGGAGCAGCAGAGAGGGCAGCTTCGCGTAGGGATGAGGAGTTTCTGATAGACGCGTGCCGACGCAACCGGATGGAATATAGTCTAATACTTAGGCAGGGTATGTGCAGGCGCGCTAGGCGACAGCAACGAGTCGTCAGGAGCAGCAGAGAGGGCAGCTTCGCGTAGGGATGAGGAGTTTCTGATAGACGCGTGCCGACGCAACCGGATGGAATATAGTCTAATACTTAGGCAGGGTATGTGCAGGCGCGCTAGGCGACAGCAACGAGTCGTCAGGAGCAGCAGAGAGGGCAGCTTCGCGTAGGGATGAGGAGTTTCTGATGGACGCGCGCCGACGCAACCGGATGGAATATAGTCTAATACTTAGGCAGGGTATGTGCAGGCGCGCTAGGCGACAGCAACGAGTCGTCAGGAGCAGCAGAGAGGGCAGCTTCGCGTAGGGATGAGGAGTTTCTGATAGACGCGCGCCGACGCAACCGGATGGCGTGCGCGAGGAAGAACGTGCAGAATATACCGGAGCTCTGTGGAAGAGAGATGTTGTTAATTTTATGCTCTATGTTGGTAGCAACTTGCTCCTAACTTCTTGCCTATGCGGTCACGATGCTAATGCTCCAATTGCTCCACATATGTAATGGTACCATCGATATTTAGTGTGTTATAAAGTTTCCATACATACTGCGTTGAAGAGCTGTTCACGCGTGAAAAAGAATGGTACACATCTTTGAGTAAGTAACTCCTGAGCTCCTAAATCTCTCATAAAGCTTGCCTTAGTACAAATCAAACCAGTAGAATAGGACAAAGCTAGAGCAAAATATCTAGTCAATATATGAGTGAATATTATTGAACAGATAATATCTTCAAGAAACACAGAGGGATGGTTAAGCTTAACCTACATAACTAGAGGCATAAATTAAAAACTGTAGTTTATTTTATGAATACATCAACAATGTTAAGGTTCACACTTCACATAGTAAGCACGATGTTGTTTTAAGAGTTAAATGTTCTAAACTTCTACAAAGAACTTCTTATATTTTTATCAGCCAGAAACTTATCAGCCTCCAAACAAATAGCAAAGATCCACATCTCTAACAACGTCATACCCGACAAAGACCACTTGTTTTTAAAATTGGAACAAAGCGCCTCTGAACGGTCGGTATTTCAATTGCTTTCTTCACCAACCTCTTATCTCACTCAACTTAAACATTGCAAAAGTAATCTAGCTGCTTCGAAAATAAAGTTCAGATTTAAATGAAGAGGGTCGTTTTGTTACGATAGGAATTTCAACGGTTGTTATTTGTTGACAATCTCGTAATTTGTAACTGGCTGGAAACGCGTAAGTCATGAAACAAAGAGGACTGTAACGCGAAACCTGCGGCTGGCCACTAAGCCGAAACATTCGTGTTCTTGTTTTGAAATAAGCTGCCGTGATTTACTCGTGTTCCACACTGTGAAAATATTTAACTGAAATAAAAATAATATTTATTAACTTTACAATTCAAACATTGTCGTATTTTCGTTCATGTCTGACTCACGTTTAAAATAAATCTCTCGTTAGGTAGGTACTATACTCTTTCTTCAAAATTTCAAACACTGTAACCAACCAAACTCAAAAAGCTATTATTAGATCTTTGATAATTTGATTGATGTACCTTTAGCCTAAAAATATCACAAATTGTCATGATCCAAAAAACTGCTGACGAATCAGTAGCGGATTTGCCCTAAGGCCCAGTATGCCCGGGCTTAGAGCATTAGGGGCGGCAGCAAGACAGCAATCTATTATTATGGGTGCTGAGAAAGGAGCGGCTAGTAATCACAAGAGGGCTTGGGGCTGGAACCTAGGGCGGTCAGAAATGCAAATCCGCCACTATGACGAATAGGGATAGCAGCAGGTTATCTAGGCCAGAAAACCTTAACGTTTGGAGGGACCAGCCCAGGTCTCATCTAGGACATCTAGGTAAAGAAAATGGCATTACCAAGGTAGTCATAGATTGTTATTATTTACATACACGTGACGACCTTACATTGTTGCGTACTTTGCATACGCAGCATATTAATGACGGCCATCATACCCATACCAATTTAAGTATGACTTCGGGCTTCATACCAACTACACGTAATCAGGGACCAGAGTTAGGTATAAGTACTCATTTATAAAAGCAATGGGAACTAAATGTATAGTCCTCTAGAGATTACCTCACGGCTTATCAAGGTCATACACGCAATAAAGTTATTGTTGTTGTCTTTGATTGGATATCATTGTCATGGTTTAAATAATTATTGGGTACTTATGGTTTGAACAATGCCACACTGTCACCGTTGAAGTTTAGTACGAGGTCCCGACCCGAATATTTATCAGGAGTTTCATGGAGTAAAGGTTCCGTCACACAGGCGCGTATTCCGGGCGTTTTATATGTAAAAGCGGCGCGCCCCACTCACGCGCCGCCCGCAAAACGCGCCTGTGTGACGGAGCCTTTAATGGTTTTTGTCCGAATAATGACTCTATTTTCTTAAGAAACACTGCCCTATGGGGAAGAGGAGAGGTATCGAAAGGAAGGATGAAACGATAGTCAGCGCTATGCAACGTTGCTCGAAACCAACGTTGGCGCAACTGCCCAGCCACGCCACTGTCCATAGCGCTGACTAGACGCCGACGCTCAAAAGACATTAGTGTGGGGTGGCCCTTATGTAAATCGGCTAAATATCCAAGCGAAAAAATAAGACAAGCAGCAAAGACAAGTTCAAAAGACTTTATATCAATATATACAATTATACACTTGAAAAATGTGTAAACATTGTTTCACAATGTTCAAAAATATTCCTACACTCATGCCTACTTATTTTGATAACATCACATCCATACGAAGACTCGTCACAGCATTCTCAGAACTGAACTGTTTACATAACCTCTCATATCGCAAATTCGGTTCAATTACATCACCTTGCCACTTGCCATACGAGTCAACCTGCCAAGGCATTGCCTTAAACGTAAGCTACTCATATAACATGATGCGTCAACCATTTTCTACAAGGTGCAATTGTGACGTCACTTGTTAATGTTAGTCAGGGATTTACACCCAGGCATCGCAAGGTTAATCGTAGGCAATAATTTTTATGGGCCAAAATAAACAAAATTAAGAATCGTTAGGTTTTTACACTGACTCATCTCACTCTTATCCTTAAGCCGCCCAGAGACCTATAAAAAGGCATCCAATTCCATTGTACTTTGAATCTTTATAATGACAAATCAAAATTTCATATTAGGTACCCAGAATTGGTTTGTGAACGGCTAGAGGATTTAAATACATGGTGGCTAAAAATAAGTGAATTCCCGTTGCCTGCAGGAAGGTTTTGGGATTATACTGAGCAACTTGTACTATAGGACTCGCCTTTTTTTAGGGCTCGCCTCATTTCTTGACGCCTAAAAGGCTAGAAACCTTTTTTATTTCATTAGTAAAATAGGCTTTTAGCCTTTTAGGCGTCAAGAGATGAGGCGAGCCCTAAAAAAAGAGCTAACAGGGCTCGAGTCTTTTGGATCACTATATAGGACTATAGGACCAACCTCGAAATCGCGAAAAAAAATTTGACTGCTTCATACATTTTGGCTGGTCTATTTTCTATGGGAGGGTATTTTTTTTCGCGATTACGGGGTTGGTCCCATAGTAAAAGTTGCTGAGTATATTCCCAAAAGCTCCCTAGCAACGGGAATGTACTTGTTTTTTAGCCAACCTGTATAAGAATTGTTAAAGGGGCTATTACTTACCTATGCTATGCATATGTATTGTAGATGATCCTAGAATAATCTACCATTTACTTAGATCGAGTAGCCCTCAAAAATATCTGCACAAGCTCTTGCTCTCATAAAATTATTATGAGTCATGACTACTGTTCCCGAATGTCCTTTTTAATTCACCTTTATATAATATAATAGATGCCTTACGTCCGTCCGTACACTGACACCATGTTTATTTCTGTTGACATTTGGTGCCGGCATCATAGTTATTTTAGTTCTAAGGCAATTAGTCCGGCAGATGCGTAGGTGCATCTTTTGTTGCATGGATAATATTCGTAATTAACATGGCCTAAAATAGACAGCACAAAATGTCAATTCAACATCATCATCATCCTCGGAGTCCGTTAACCAGTATCAGTCAATTGCGCAGGACATATTATAGTGCTCAAGTATGCGCGCAGACACAGGAGCACTCACTCTTCCTCGCCCCTCTGTACCCGGTGGAACGGGAGACCGTTACGACCAGAAAGGGGTCCGGATGCAGCCTCTGACCGACGTTAACTTTGACCTCTAACGTCGCCCTAAGCTTTAGGCAAAGCTTTGCTGGCTTGCAGGGTCTGCCGAAACCGTTTGCTTATCAGCTGCGGCTCGCCTTTCCAACCAAACCAGACTTTTACACGTAGCGGGAGGTGCCCGCTTAAAGACCGCGATCACGGTCCCCCTCAACCAGGTTTAGCCCACGTGCCAACGTGGTTTACCAGGGCGTGGCCACTGCGTGTACAACAGTTACTCGGAGCCACTGGTGAGAGATTTACAGAAAATCAAGAGCAAGGTTCTCCGCTGCAGGCGGATGACAAGAACCATTCCTCCATATATTTCCGCTATAATAATATTATTATAAGCGTCTCAGTATGTCAACAAATTACCAACGAAAGCAGTCAAACGTGCCTTGGTGCTTTAGAGGTTTTCAGTTTTCAACCAGTAGTTCGTGTAAAAACTATGTACTTATATTCTAACCATATCTTCGTCTGTAGGTATAGTTAGAATGATAACTAAAACTATTTACATTTCAAATTTCATCAAAATCGGTTTAGCGGTTTAACCCTCTAGAGAGTCTAGAGGCACACTTAGATATTATACGGCAAACATTACCACTCTGGGATAACAACATCTTTTTGTACCTATTTTATTCTTATGCATAATTTTTAGGACTTTAAAGAGGCGATGAGGCCGATGGGCGATGAGGCTGGGATCGTGTATTCTTTTACTCTGAACCGTCAGAGGGAAGTAGGTACCTACTTATTGACTGTTAGTGACTCGTTCCAGCGAAAAGTCTCATTATGAACAAAAAAAATTCAACTAAGTACAGTAAGTACCAAATTCAAACTAAAGTATGTACATGATTTTGTGATTTTCGTGATTTTTTCTGAAATTTCAGAACTTTTACAACTTCTTGGAAACTTTTCGCCAATAGCACTACATTTTATAACTCGACAGCATAGTTAGGTTCTTCTGAGGCTGACTGTGAATAAAAAGGTCCTGAGTATGATAGGAGAAAAGCGATGCTTGTTAAATGCAATAAGCCATACGAGAGGCTGATACTGATGGTAGGACACCTTATACGGCATGCCAACTTTTTCCTAAACATCCTGGAAGGCAGGATTGAAAAGACAAGAGAAGAAGGGAGACCTAGAATTACTTATCTCAGCCAAATAAAAAATAATGCGTCGAATGAGTAAATTAAAAGACTGGCACAAGAAAGAAATTGGCGATTACTCCACCGATAAGCAAAGCTCTTAAGTTATGATGATGATGATGAGGCTGACTGTAAAACACAACAACATTGTCCCACACTGATAATAAGTCTAAATAGTCTAATAGCGTATAATACGCACTCTTGTCGCTATTCAAGGGTCCTCCCACGTTGATTATTAAGCCCCCTTCACACTCGTGCGCGAATCGCTCCACATCTGCGAAATCGACTACACACTCGCGTTCGCGGCTGTGAAGCGGGTTTTAGACGCTCGTAATACCTGTTTATCTGTCTGATCTGACAGGGAAGTCGGGTAGTAAGCACGTGATCGTCCACGCAAAAAGAAAAAACGTTCTTCCACTTCTAAATATTTTCCATTCTCCATGATTTTTAGTAGGTATCTTATTGACACAATGAAAAACTAGGTTTATAATTTTTCCTTTTTTTTTTTTCAAAATTTGCCATACAATAAAAATCACTCGTCATCAAAATCAAAGTCATATGTTAAGATTTAGTTAGTGGAAAACGTTTTCTCCTGAAATGGAAATTGTGTGAAAAAAGGTTACTTTTGTCAGTAGCTATATAAGTACATACTTCCCTGTGACGGTTCAGAGAGTAAAAGAATACACGATCCCAGCCTCATCGCCCATCGGCCTCATCGCCTCTTTAAAGTCCTAAAAATTATGCATAAGAATAAAATAGGTACAAAAAGATGTTGTTATCCCAGAGTGGTAATGTTTGCCGTATAATATCTAAGTGTGCCTCTAGACTCTCTAGAGGGTTAAACCGCTAAACCGATTTTGATGAAATTTGAAATGTAAATAGTTTTAGTTATCATTCTAACTATACCTACAGACGAAGATATGGTTAGAATATAAGTACATAGTTTTTACACGAACTACTGGTTGAAAACTGAAAACCTCTAAAGCACCAAGGCACGTTTGACTGGTTTCGTTGGTAATTTGTTGACATACTGAGACGCTTATAATAATATTATTAAATTGTACGAATTGTTTAATCCTTGCAATAAGAAACTAAGAGCAGTAACAACTTAAGAGCACACAAGGAAAGAACTGAATTATCTGCAGTTCACCATGTATCTTACTGTTTTAAAATATGGCTCATTATAGCTTAATCAATTGCCTACTTATGTTGGCAGTGCTGTAGATTGAATCCTAAGCTCCCATTGTTCCTACAGCTGAGTCATTCAGTTTACGAATCGTGAATTTAAAACAAGAACGGTTCAAGTACAATGAAAATTTGCACAAATATAAACTTTAGAACTGGTGAATAAGATTGAAATTATATTGACCGGAATGTGAAATGGTAGCTTTTCATTTTCAGCCTACGAAATTACTTCCTCGTACGGTGGCAAATGGCAACGTGAGTGTAATAAGATTTAAGGTATATGCTTACCTACGTGCTTACGTATACGTAGTGTTTAATGGCAAATTACAGTAGTTAAATATCCCAGAATAAACTTTAAAAGAATATTAGTATACTTAAAAAAAAGTATGTATGAAGAAAATATAAAGAATCAACTTCTATTCGTCCAAACGAAGCGATTGCCCTGTGACCTGCGTTCACAGTCAGAGCTGTAGAATAAGATCACCGCTTCCAAAATCTTCCAAAAACTAACAAGGTCAATAAAATAGAGGGTGGCTAAAAAATAACTGCATTCCCGTTGCCAGGGAGATTTTGGGATTATAAACTGAGCAACTTTTACTATGAAACCAACCTTACTTACTTACTTACTCCTCTGGCGCAGCGACCCAAAGTGTATCTTGGCCTCCAATACGACTGCTCGCCACTGATCCCGGTCCTGTGCCGTTTCTCGCCAGTTCTCAATCCGTAGCTCGCGCAGATCAGCGTCCACCACATCCGCCCATCGATACCTAGGTCGGCCGACCGGGCGGCGTCCTATCGGTTTTCCCTCAAACACTCTTTTCACCGCCCGATCACCTTCCATTCGCTCAAGATGGCCGAGCCACCGAAGCCTTTGCGCCTTTGTCACACCAATGATGTTTGTCACCAATTAATTAATTAATTTTAATTACATAATACCAACCGGGAAAAAAATTTTGGCTGTTTGTTAAATTCGGCATTTTGGCTAGTCCGTTTTCTATGGGGTCGGTAATTTTTTTTTTCGCCATTTCGGGATTGGTCCCATAGTAAAAGTTGCTCAGTATAATCCCAAAACCTCCCTGGCAACGGGAATGCAGTTATTTTTTAGCCACCGTGTATTTACCTTAGCAATGGAGATGAGTCTGCACACTTTACATACAATACAACAGACACATTTCACCGCCACAGTTTAAAAACAGACACATTAACTGCGACGGTTTTAAAAAAGATACCATACACCGTTACGTACAAGTACGATAACAGCCGACCCCTTTTTATGTCAGATAAAAGTGTAGGTCATGTTAAACATCTTGCTTTGAAGCTAAATTGCTAACAACAAGCCTTTGCTTCTAATAAAATGCAACCTACTAACGATGCAACGACGAACAGTTAAACTTTGCACTTGATGATTACTTTACATTTTAATAAGATCAGCTTTGACCTGGAAAGACATAGCAGAAGATTCGTTATAATTTCCGAGGGAAATTACATTAACAAAGCTCTCTATGATGGTTGTACTTGTACAGTGATCTGCAAAAGTGCATGGAGACTAAATGATATCCATTCATAAAGGGCTTGTGCACAAATCACGCGAGGTTCGATAGGGGAGGTGTGGGTCACGAAAAAATCACGACAGATCACGTTGGTTGTGTCAAAAAGTAGCCGAAAACACCTCGTGTGATTTGTGCACAACCCCAAAGTGGCGCTGCAATTTTGCGCCTCGACCAATATGGGACTGGTAAGCGTGCCCAGGTATTGTACAAATATTTACCTATATGCTGCAACCTGCACCCACATACCACCTCAACTGCAAATGTTGCGAGGCGTCAAAGTGGCAATTGTGTCGTACAACATAACCTAACTGTACAGTCTCGTTCTCTTTTATCGGCTAATTGATTGTACTGTACCAAACCAGATTCATACAGTTTCTAGTTTTCCTTGATGGGGTACTTATTGTAGCCTCTACTTAGCAAAGCTAAAGTTTCCTCAATACAGCCACGAGAGTAGCTTGCAACTCAAGAAACTCATTATCAACTAGATTACTAGACAACGCGAAAGTTGCCGTATAAAAATTTGAACATAATTTAATCTCTATAAATAGCCCTATAAACAAAAGCATTTCGGCGATGTTTTCAACTTTGTTATCCTGTCAAGTTGTGACAATAGTATTTACGTATTGTACCACAGTTGACCATTCCTATCCCTTGTTGCAACCACATAAGGTCCACAAAATGTAAGCAAAGTATAACCCGTCGCCAACGCTTTGACATTGTGTAAGCGTTCTGGTAATCCAGCCACAAACAACGCCCACTACGTCATTGTTTGGGTTATTAACTAGGAATACCTATAATATACCGTCGTCCACAATTTTGAGTGACAATTCTTAAACCTTATTGTCAAAGACATAAAGTCGACCGGTGGTCAACTAATGTTGCTTATAGTAGGTCTACAAAACCTACTGTTGACGCTGCTTATGATATCACTGTTTCATCACGCAGTAATAGGACGCTTCTTACTCATGAAAACGTTGAGCGCATACTTGGTACGTCGTGATTTTAACAGGAAACACGACTCAACGGTCATAAAATTGCTCAATATTACAAGAAAATTGTTACTTTGTAGGAATCAACGCATAGGTGTAGGATTTACTCATCTTAGGTAGGTACTCAATACTCATAGTTAGGTTTTATAGGCGTTTTACTGCCTTCTCAATCCAAAGTAAAGGGTTGATGCCTTTATTAATTTCCTATACCTCACCCAAGTGAGTTTAGAGGCTAGAAAGTAGTAAATAATTAAATCACTGCTGGAAATTGCAGTCTGCTGTGTTGCCTTTTGTTAAACCGAGGAATGTTCAATTGAGAGCGTTCTAGGAGAAGCAGCGGTCATGCTAAGATACATTTATCTTATACCTTTAAACGAGCCATTCTTGTATATTAACGTATATATTTCGGGGATCTCGGAAACGGCTCTAACGATTTCGATGAGATTTGCTATATGGGGGATTTCGGGGGCGAAAAATCGATCCTATCTCTGGTGAAACGCGCATTTTTGAGTTTTTGTATGTTTTCCGAGCAAAGCTCGGTCTCCCGGATATTGTTAATAATTAGGTATGTAATGTGAATGTTAAGTAGGTATTACCTATACCAGCAGTTTATTCTATGTATACAATAGGTACCATACAAGCATGTTTTTTTATACTAAGTGTCTGGAAGTGTAAATCATTCTAAACACGCAAGCTCCCTTCACTCAGAGGTGTCACTTCTTCGTCTGATAAAAACTAACTATTTTATCATCAAATCAGCCGTTCAACCACAACAGTCATTGTAGTAATTTAGACGAATTAATGGGCCATTATGAGTGATTCACATCGCGTGACAATAGCACTGGAAATGTCCTTGTTGCAGCTTCATATTAACGACACTTTTTGTAGAGTTTGAGCCCGGTTCTAGTATAAATTGACCTTAAGATTCGTAACAACGAGGAGTCATTGGAGATCAGACTATTTGATGACAAGCTGTGTGTAAGTTGTGAATAGCGACAGCTATAACTATGTTTAGGTATGACTTAATGTTTTCGTAGTACTGTGTCATACGAGGGTTGCACTGAAAATGTCGGGAATAGAGAAAACTGTCGCATCTAGACGGTCAATCTTTATTTTAATACATACTTAAACTCAAACTGACCGAGCATATAAATTTTCTTTTGAAAGTAATCATTCTGTAATGCACACGGCTCATAATCCCAAAGTCCTTTTTGTATGGCGATTTTGGGGCCTTAGTGGTTTTGTATGAAATTCGTGGAGTAGCCAACGGAATTGAAGTTTTTTTACATATATATATATATATATATAAAAGATTTTTTTACTGTTGTCATATGAATATTTAGGAATGTCGAAATCTGCCGATATGCAACTTTTTTGGCAGTCTTTTTAATTAACAGCACAAATGCGATTTTAATTTTTGACGTCGCTTTGGAATGACATGCTTCTTTAAGATCACCCATGGGATAAAATGAAAGTGACTTTCATATTTAATTTTAACTGCAAACGAGCGTACGATGAACTCTAGTTCATAAAAAAATAACAGAAGCCCATTGTAACTTTTATTTGTTCGCTGAGGGCATATTGAAAACCGTTTAAAAATATGATCCGAAAAATCACTTGGCCAAAAATTCAAATAATGTTCGACATACAATTTTCAAATTGCCAGTAATTCTTAAATACAAATGACAACCAAATGGAATATACCTTAAAAGTTTTATAAAGAGTTACATTTTTATAAATTATATGCCTGTTTCTATTATGTTATTTCTAAGTGTCCCATTCCCGAATCTTTCAGTGCGACCCTCGTAGTTGTATCTTAGTAACAACCGTGTCATAGTGAGGACAATATATTCAGGAATGAAAATATTATGAACCAACGACAAACAGAGACCCTCAAATTTCCATACCTAACCTTTGGCATGTTTTGTAAGACTACAGTCCACAAAGCAACATAGACTCCGTAGAGGGAAGATATCAAAATTAAAAAAATACTTAATTGCATCTTATGCCAATCACGCTGTACACACATTTCTAAAGCAGACATACTCGTAAACAGTTGTGCTTTGGTTGCAGTCTACGTCACAATAGTCAAGGTATTCGTAATGCTAGTACAAGTGTATCACACACTTAGTCATACATATACGTCATACTGTGTTAATTAAGATTATAACGTCAGTAGTTAATTAGGTATGGGTACGGACGTAGCCGACAACTTTTGGACTGAAAACCCGTCCGTTTATTTACCGTTTATGGCAGTTTTGTGAGTGTTAACAACCAGTTTTATCGGACGTGAGCTGGCTTAGTTTTACTTTACATAGTTGTATCATCTTTATTTTTGCACGTCCGGTGCACGTTTAAGACCACTAAATTATTCCGTTGTTGTTAAAAACGAAGATAAGAACCGATGATTGCTTAAGGACTGACCATTTTTTATTTAATTTTGATGAAACCTGTAGTCACTTGAGAGAGAACCTTTCTTTGTCATAGGGTCTGTGCGGAAAGAGAAGAGTCGCGGAATGTATGGAGCCCAATACATTTCACGACTCTTCTCTTTGCGAACAGACTCTAACATCATTAATGTCAAATAAATAATCTCACCACGCACTTCGCAAGTAGTGGGAACCTGGGAACACACCTAACAGCAACGGGCAACCTAAATAAACACCGGGCAAGTGCGAGTCGGACTCGCGCACGAAGGGTTCCGTACCATAATGAAAAAAAAAACGGAAAAAGTGCAAAAACAAAAACGGTCACCCATCCAAGTACTGACCACGCCCGACGTTGCTTAACTTTGGTAAAAAATCACGTTTGTTGTATGGGAGCCCCATTCAAATCTTTATTTTATTCTGTTTTTAGTATTTGTTGTTATAGCGGCAACAGAAATACATCATCTGTGAAAATTTCAACTGTCTAGCTATCACGGTTCGTGAGATACAGCCTGGTGACAGACAGACGGACCGACGGACGGACGGACAGCGAAGTCTTAGTAATAGGGTCCCGTTTTACCTTTTGGGTACGGAACCCTAAAAACCCCAGAACCTAGCCACATTGAAATACGGCCCACTGATGCGAAAATTGCTCCTTTGAAAAACGATTTTCGCATCTTCTACTCTGTAGTCCCCTAAGTCCCCCTGGAAAACCTTTCTACATATCAAACATATATGTGGTATTATCTATGAAAAGGGACCTTATTGTCGATGGCGCTTACGACACTAACATCGATGAGCACTAAACGTAGTAGTTTAAAATTGGTGATTCTGGCCCATTTTAGTTATTTTGATTTCCAATTTAGCAATTAAGTTTCTTTGATTACCACCACCATATTTACAGACTTTTACAAGGATTTCATGCATTATTTTCTAGTATATATAACTTCAGTCCTTGAACTACGTTATTGCTTGTCAGAAACACGACGGCTCATTATTTTCTCGATAGAATCTTAAGTTGAAAACATGCCTAACACTGTCTTTATTTCCTTATGTTAGAAGTACTAGGACGAAAATGTATATGAAACTTACTTCAGTCGATAGCTTTTAAGTAAATCTTCATTATTGCTTGTCCTTTTATCGATACGTTAATTTTTTCATTCATCATTTGATGAATTCAACATTTTGCCTACTAAATTACACCCTACGCGGCAATACCTTGCGCCTATTCCTCACGCCAGTACGCCCGTGATCACTGTCAGCGTCGGACCTGTGCTAGTTTAGCGGACGTTTCATAAAATGGGTAATCACAGTATAAATATGCAAATATGTTATACACACAATGTTTTTCAACATACTTACGAAGAAAAGCAAAATAATTCTTAAATACGGTGACATTTCAGACATTCGTCCGTCATATTGTCATTTTATAACAAGTTGGGCAGCAAAGGCACACACCCATCTAACCAATCCGGAATTCAGTCACGATTGATAAATTGTGTAAACATATTTTAAAAGGCTATAAAATTAATCAAATTGAATAATTTAGACTGGTCACATTTTTGTAAAAATCGATTTCTTCTGGCAAAACATATTACTTTTTGGCAACCGGGTTTTTTAACCTAATTAGACCCCGCTGAATCCGAATTTGCCGGTTGCTTGATCGAATTCTTGACTGGAAGTGAGATATGTGATATTAAAGCTCTCTTTTTTTAGTTTTTCGTAAATAACTCGTAAACGGTGGCCAATATAAAAAAACTAATAATCTACACAAAATTTTCAATAAAAAAGATTCAGTACATTTTTAGCAGGGATCAATATTTAAAAAGATAATAAAGAGGGAAAGTTAATTATAATAAATTCTAAGGTTCCTTGTTTTTATTTTTTCGTGAATAATTTGAAAAGTATGACTCATAGCAAAAACAAATCTTACACATAAATCATCATCATCATCATCATCTCAGCCATAAGACGTCCACTGCTGAACATAGGCCTCCCCCTTGGACCTCCATACGTGCCGGTTGGAAGCGACCCGCATCCAGCGTCTTCCGGCGACCTTAAGAAGATCGTCTGTCCATCTTGTGGGTGGACGTCCTACGCTGCGCTTGCTAGTCCGTGGTCTCTACTCGAGCACATTTCGACCCCATCGGCCATCTTCTCTGCGTGCAATGTGGCCTGCCCATTGCCACTTCAGCTTGCTAATCCGGTGGGCTATGTCGGTGACTTTAGTTCGTCTACGGATCTCCTCATTTCTGATTCGATCACGTAGAGAAACTCCGAGCATAGCCCTCTCCATAGCTCGTTGAGCGACTTTGAGTTTTGAGATGAGGCCGATAGTGAAAGACCACGTTTCGGAGCCGTAAGTCATCACTGGTAACACACATTGAGTAAAGACTTTCGTCTTGAGGCACTGAGGTATGTCGGACGAAAAGACATTACGTAGTTTCCCGCACGCTGCCCAACCGAGTTGGATTCGGCGGTTGACCTCTTTCTCGAAGTTGGACGTACCTAATTGTACTACTTGTCCCAGGTAGATGTACGAGTCAACAACTTCGAGTACCGAGTTCCCAACAGAGACTGGGATGGGCACAACATTGGCATTTGACATAAGTTTCGTCTTGTCCATGTTCATTTTCAAGCCCACCCGTTGTGAAACTCGGTTGAGGTCATCGAGCATCATGCTGAGTTCCTCCATCGACTTTGCCATGACTACGATATCGTCGGCAAACCGAAGGTGAGTGATGTATTCGCCGTTGATGTTGATGCCAAGTCCTTCCCATTCCAGGAGCTTGAAGGCGTCTTCCATTACGGCAGTAAACAGTTTCGGAGAGATAACGTCTCCCTGCCTTACGCCTCTTTGCAATGGAATCGCCCTCGTGCTCTGCTCCTGTACTCGGACCGACATGGTGGCGTTATTATACAAACACTTCAACACTTCGATGTACCGATAGTCAATATGGCATCGCTGAAGAGACTCAAGCACCGCCCATGTTTCCACCGAATCGAAGGCTTTCTCATAGTCCACAAACGCTAAGCATAATGGCAAGTTATACTCTTCGGTCTTCTGTATAACTTGCCGCAGCGTATGGATGTGGTCTATGGTACAGTCGCCATCAGATATATCGGAGCGGCCAAGGTGCTCACAAATATCGGAACACGCCTCTATTGTCAGGGCGTTAGAGCGCGTGTTCAGATATTGTGAACACCTTGGCCGCTCCGATATATCTGATGGCGACTGTACTATAGCCTTTTCGGAAACCGGCTTGTTCGGGAGGCTGGAAGTCATCAAGTCTGTGTTCGAGACGGTTCGTGATGACCCTTGAAAACAGCTTATAGACATGGCTCAGAAGCGTGATGGGTCTGTAGTTCTTCAATAGGTTGTTATCACCTTTTTTGAAGAACAGCACCACCTCGCCTCTATTCCATGTTTCAGGCGTTATGCCCTCGGACAAGGCGGAATTAAAGAGCTTCTGGAGGACTTTAAGTACCGGTGTTCCACCCGCTCTCAGAAGCTCTGAAGTGATTTCGTCTTTGCCCGGCGCCTTGTTGTTCTTAAGCTGCTTCAGGGCCATCCTAATCTCGTACAGACTGATGTCCGGGATATCTTCGGTATAATGTCGGGACAGCTTGGCTCTTGGATCTCCTACCAAGCTGTCAACGGGCTTTGCGATCGAAGTGTATAACTGTCCATAGAACCTCTCGATCTCACCTAAAACCTCCGCTTTGCTCGACGCTATGCTGCCATCTTTCCGTTTCAGCTTTGTCAGCTGGCTTTGCCCAATAGACCCTTGCTTTGCTTGCGTTGCTTTGTCCTTTGCGAACACTTTGGAGCCTTGGTTTCGCTCAATAGTCTCTTTAATACGGTTAGTATTAAAGAGACGCAGATCATGTCGCAAGGACTTAGATATACGTCTATTGAGCTGCCTATATGACTCCGCGTCATCGGGAGACTGCAACTGTAGCGAGCGTCGTTCAGCCATGAGGTTTAAGGTTTGCTCGGTCAATTTCTGAGGTCTATCTTTACGGCGGGGTCTAAAAAACTTAGACCCTACTGTGTGGACAGTTTCCACTAGCCCGTCGTTGATTTCGTCCACTGAAGCCAAGTTCTCTAGGCAAGCAAAGCGGTTAGAGAGCTCGAGTTGAAAGCTTTCGGGGTTTTGAACATGGGCTCGAGTAGGTCGGAGCGTAGACTTCATCAGGCTGGACCTTTCAAGTTTAATATTGATATTCAGTGTGCCTCTTACGATTCGGTGATCACTACCGGTCTTTACCCTGTTGATCACACATAAATAATAAACATAAAATTTCCTACAAGAAACATGTAGAACACTTTTCGCTAGGATCAATATTTAAAAAGACAAAGCAGCCGGTAAGTTAATTACAATCAATTTTAAAGTCCCTTTTTAGTTTTTTGTAAATAACTCGTAAACGGTGTCCCATAGCAAAATAGGTTTTATGAATAAATAATCTACATAAAATTTCCTGCAAAAAACATCTGAACACTTTTCTCTAGGATCAATATTTAAAACGATATTAAAGGAAGAAAGTTCATTACAATCAATTCACATGTCACTTTTTTAGTTTTTAGGGTCCCGTACCTCAAAAGGAAAAAACGGAACCCTTATAGGATCACTCGTGCGACTGTCTGTCTGTCTGTCCGTCTGTCACAGCCCATTTTCTTCAAAAGTACTGGACCAATTAAGTTGAAATTTGGTACACACATGTAAATTCGTGAGCCAAAGACGGACATCTTACGTAAACAAATGAATTTTAAACATGGAGGCCACTTTTTAGCCAAGGGGGGTTAGTTAACATTAAGAACCTATTTTGCTATGGGCCACCGTTTACGAGTCATTTACGAAAAACTTAAAATAGGGACCTGGAAATTGATTATAATTAACTTACCCCCTTTAATACCTCATTAAATATTGATCGTAGCGAAAAAGTGTACAAAACCTTTTTTGTGGACAATTTTATGTTATAATATTTTTTGCAACTGCCCCCGTTGCAACCGTTTACGAGTTATTTACGAAAAAAAAGCGACCTGTGAACTGATTGTGATTAACTTTCTTCCTTTAATATCGTTTTAAATATTGATCCTAGAGAAAAGTGTTCAGATGATTTTTGCAGAAAATTTTATGGAGATTATTTATTCATAAAAACCTATTGTGCTATGGGACACCGTTTACGAGTTATTTACAAAAAACTAAAAAGGGACTTTAAAATTGATTATAATTGACTTACCGGATGCTTTGTCTTTTTAAATATTGATCCTAGCGAAAAGTGTTCTACATGTTTCTCGTAGGAAATTTTATGTTTATTATTTGTGTAAAATTTGTTTTTGCTATGAGTCATACTTTTCAAATTATTAACGAAAAAATAAAAACAAGGAACCTTAGAATTTATTATAATTAACTTTCCCTCTTTATTATCTTTTTAAATATTGATCCCTGCTAAAAATGTACTAAATCTTTTTTTATTAAAAATGTTGTGTCGATTATTAACGTTTAACAATTTTTTTTATATTGGCCACCGTTTACGAGTTATTTACGAAAAACTAAAAAAAGAGACCTTCAAAAAGTGATTATAATTAACTTTCCCGCCTTAATATCTCTTTGAATATTGATCCTAGCGAAAAATTGTACGGAATCTTTCTTGTAGGCAATTTTATGCAGATTACTTATGTTTAAGAAAATTTTTGCTATGCGCCACCGTTTAAGAGTTATTTACGAAAAACTAAAAAAAAGGGACCTTTAATATCAACTATCTCACTTCCAGTCAAGAATTCGATCAATCAACCGGTAATTTCGGATTCAGCGGGGTCTAATTAGGTTAAAAAACCCGGTTGCCAAAAAATAATATGTTTTGCCAGTCGAAATCGATTTTTACAAAAACATGATCAGTCAAGTATACACTCATATTGTATACATATAATTAATAATTATTTAGGTACACTCACCGACCTCACCGTCTTACCTACCATTTTTAGGGTTCCCTACCCAAAGGGTAAAACGGAACCCTATTAGTAAGACTCCGCTGTCCGTCCGTTCGTCCGTCCGTCTGTCAGCAGGCTGTATCTCACGAACCGTGATAGCTAGACAGTTGAAATTTTCACAGATGATGTATTTCTGTTGCCGCTATAACAACAAATACTAAAAAGTACGGAACCCTCGGTGGGCTCAGTGGGCGAGTCCGACTCGCGCTTGTCCGGTTTTTAATTTCATGAAGTACTCATCAAAATTCGAATTTACTAATAAATCTTTTTCAATATTAATTGCCGAACTAAAAATCCCGGAACTGACGATTCAGAATACCGATGTCGTCAGAATAAGGACGTAGACGTGCTGCGCGGGAATGGTGCGGTGCGCCGCGCGGGGCGCCCGCCTGCCCGTTCTACCACTCGTCTGCTTCACCCCCTTGAAAACGTAAAACTCGAGTATAAGAGCGCCTTAAATATTCTATACACTTTTTCGCTAGGATCAATCTTCTTCTCCTTCAACCTAGCGTTTTACCTAAGCGTCCGGTCTTCAGCATCCTCTGGTGTGAGTAGATTTTAAGTAGATTACTTATGTATCAGAACATTTTTTGGTACAGGCCACCGTTTACGAGTTATTTACAAAAAATATTAACAATTGATCATATTTAACTTTTAACCTTAAATATTTTTTTAAATACTGATCCTAGCGAAAAAGTGTATAGCATATTTAATGTAGACAATTTTACGCAGATTACTTATGTATCAGAACATTTTTGCTACAGGTCACCGTTTACGAGTTATTTATAAAAAACTACAAAGGGACCTTTAAACCCGATGACTGATAAGTTCATCAGCGTCACATAACATAAATTGACCTCCGCATTGGATAGACAGCAACATTGAATGTTCCAGTAATCAAAGAAACTTAATTGCTAAATTGGAAATCAAAATAACTAAAATGGGCCAGAATCCCCAATTTTAAACTACTACGTTTTGTGCTCATCGATGTTTGTGTCGTAAGCGCCATCGACAATAAGGTCCCTTTTCATAGATAATACCACATATAGGTACCTAAGTCATAATATCACCACGAACTTCGCACAAATCCAACAGTGGGAACCTAACTGGTTACTATAGCTTCATATCAACGGGCCGTATTTAAACACCCCCGGAACCGCGCGACATTGAAACACGGCCGCTGATGCGAAAATTGCCCGGAGAGGATGTCACCTAATACGCATCGTTACGCCAATCTAGCTCCCACACTGATATGATATGGGTCATGTGTATGTGTGTTACTGACTTCGCTAAATATAGAGTGTTCTCTAGTTTCCTAATTTGAAAGTGGAGACGAATGAATGTCAAGAAGCGGGAAATAAATCGTATAAGAATAGTTAGAGCGTGTCGCATATTTTTGTGCAGTTCTTGCGCACCTCACATTCCAAGAGAATGGTTTTGGCCTAGGCGTTGCGGCGCCAGCGCAAAAAAAGACCGCCTATGTACAGTCAGACGTGTAGAGCTAGTTACCCCCTGTACAAACAAATTTATATGCAGGGGGTCCAGTTATCTCTGCAGCTGACTGTACATACAGCTCTGCAGCTCACTGTACTTCATAAAGTACATTCGTCAGTCATAACAGCTGTTTAACACAGAACTTATGAGGCTAAACTAGTAACGCAGATAAGAATGACACTTGACGTGGTTGCGCGACTTGCGCGTACGTCGGGTGACCACGCCCGGTGTGACGTAATCGGCGCAAGTGACCCCAATGTAATGCTAAAGGCAATTCGAAGTTTACAAATTAATCTTAAACAGATTTTGTTTTGTATTTGATGCCACGCTGCGCTTGTTTAGTAATATATGTAGGTCACTGATTTAAACTTTCACGATTATTAAACATTATCAAACTGCACAACGGGACTTAATCGCGTATTTAAGTTTTAAGATTTACCTCCGACGTTTCGAGGACGGCGTTGTCCCCGTGGTCTCGGAGAAGACTGGCTCAAGTTGACATCAACATCTTCTAGCCGCGCGAGTTTTTCGAACTACCCGCACTTGGTCTTGTTTATCAGTTTGAACGTTTTGCGCACTAGGGATGTCACTCTGTCGACACACAACACTAACGATATTCGATTTATCGACTGTCGATATTCGTTTCCGCTTACATTTACTAATGACTGGATTCCATGTGGATGAGATCTTAAAACCCTCGTCCCGATTAAAATTGCAATGTTTTTTGATTTCAATGGCTTCCCGCACTTTTCTACTGTAGAAATGGCGATCCGTGGAGAGGATTTTAGGGTTATGCAGCTCAATCCAGTGGTTTGGTCCTGACTCCAGCAAATGCTCAGCCACCGCAGACTTGTTGACCTGACGATTTTTGACAGCTGCGATATGTTCCTTAACTCTTTCTGCTATGGTGCGCTTAGTTTCTCCGATATAGGAACTACCACAACTGCAATCTATTTTATAAACGCCAGGTGACTGGAACGGAATAACGTCCTTCGGTGACCTTAGGCTCCCTGCTACTTTGGATAAAGGTGTGTACACCGTCTTTATAGAGTACTTTCCAAGTACTGTGCCAACTTTATCCGTTACCCCTTTTACATACGGCAAAAATGCCGGCTGTCTGGAGACATCAGGACGTTTCCGCGTTGCCTTTCGTCTGGGTTGCCACTTTTTTACCTTGTACCCGTTCCTCCTTAGTACCTCCTGAATATGCGACATCTCACTCTCTAAATATTCAGGGTCACACAGATCATGTGCTCTGTTTACTAGCGAGGTAACCACCGATTGTAAGTGACGAGGATGGTGGTGAGAAAGGGCGTTCAAATACCTGTCAGTGTGTGTAGGTTTCCTATAAACAGTATGAGTTAGGGTTCCATCCACTCGACCAATCACTTTCACGTCCAAAAACGGCAAACTGCGCTGTGATTCCAATTCATACGTGAACTTCGTCTTCGGATGAATTGAATTTAGATATCGGAGTAGTTGCTCCACCTCCTGCTTCCCACCCTTCATAATACAGAAAACATCATCCACATAGCGCTTCCACAACTTCACCGCCCAAGGCTGCAAGTTTATACTGGCTTCGATATGCTCCATCCAGATATTTGCCAAAACCGGTGCTACAGGGCTACCCATGGCTACCCCATCAATCTGGAGGTAATGCTTTCCACAATACAAAAAGTAGCTTCCTTCCAAGCAGTTCCTCAGCAACACCATTACTGACTCCGATATACCCTCATCGCTCAGTTTCCTTCTGACTACTTCTAGACATTCTTTAACGGGAACATTGGTGAAGAGCGACTCAACGTCAAAGCTCACCATTACCTCATCTGGTTCCAGCGTTATTCCCTTGAGAATATCTATAAAGTGACGAGAGTCCTTCACAAAAGACGACGTACTACCCACAAGCGGCTGCAACACCGACGCAACATGCTTTGCAAGATCGTAAGTGGGAGAAGAGATTTGACTCACGATAGGCCGCAAAGGCACATTCCTTTTATGTACTTTTGGCAATCCGTACAGTTTAGGTGGCAGTACGATCTTGGGTTTGTACAACCGATCGAACACGTCTTCTTCGAACAACTCCCTGTTGTCTTTGATGACAGCCCTAATGCGACGAGAGACCCTAGCCGTAGGGTTGTACGAAACAGGCTTGTATACGAGACTGTCATCCAGTAAGTGCCGTATTTTGCTGTCATAATCCGTTGAGTCCATCACTACAGTGGCGTTTCCCTTGTCAGCCTTAAGAACCAGGATGTCCTCATTTTCCTTTAGATCCCTAAGGGCTGATCGCTCCTCCGCAGTGGTATTACTCTTTGGAAGTTTGGCTTTCCTTAGAATAACGGCAACATCCTGTCTTAACTCTTCCGCGTCGCACGACGGCACCTTGTTACGCGCTATAGCCTCCTCAACACCACAGATCACAGTCTCATACGGAACCCTCTTAGGCGTCATTGCAAAATTTAAGCCTTTTTCCAGTACGCTAACAGTTGCATTATCCAGTGTAGCACTCGATAAATTCACAACTGTGGTGGTAGTTTTGTCCCCATGATGATCACTTGTACTCACGTTTCTCCCATATCGATAAAGCAAAGAAAGCTATAAGAAGAAAGAAAGTATTGTGGAAAGCATTACCTCCAGATTGATGGGGTAGCCATGGGTAGCCCTGTAGCACCGGTTTTGGCAAATATCTGGATGGAGCATATCGAAGCCAGTATAAACTTGCAGCCTTGGGCGGTGAAGTTGTGGAAGCGCTATGTGGATGATGTTTTCTGTATTATGAAGGGTGGGAAGCAGGAGGTGGAGCAACTACTCCGATATCTAAATTCAATTCATCCGAAGACGAAGTTCACGTATGAATTGGAATCACAGCGCAGTTTGCCGTTTTTGGACGTGAAAGTGATTGGTCGAGTGGATGGAACCCTAACTCATACTGTTTATAGGAAACCTACACACACTGACAGGTATTTGAACGCCCTTTCTCACCACCATCCTCGTCACTTACAATCGGTGGTTACCTCGCTAGTAAACAGAGCACATGATCTGTGTGACCCTGAATATTTAGAGAGTGAGATGTCGCATATTCAGGAGGTACTAAGGAGGAACGGGTACAAGGTAAAAAAGTGGCAACCCAGACGAAAGGCAACGCGGAAACGTCCTGATGTCTCCAGACAGCCGGCATTTTTGCCGTATGTAAAAGGGGGTAACGGATAAAGTTGGCACAGTACTTGGAAAGTACTCTATAAAGACGGTGTACACACCTTTATCCAAAGTAGCAGGGAGCCTAAGGTCACCGAAGGACGTTATTCCGTTCCAGTCACCTGGCGTTTATAAAATAGATTGCAGTTGTGGTAGTTCCTATATCGGAGAAACTAAGCGCACCATAGCAGAAAGAGTTAAGGAACATATCGCAGCTGTCAAAAATCGTCAGGTCAACAAGTCTGCGGTGGCTGAGCATTTGCTGGAGTCAGGACCAAACCACTGGATTGAGCTGCATAACCCTAAAATCCTCTCCACGGATCGCCATTTCTACAGTAGAAAAGTGCGGGAAGCCATTGAAATAAAAAAACATTGCAATTTTAATCGGGACGAGGGTTTTAAGATCTCATCCACATGGAATCCAGTCATTAGTAAATGTAAGCGGAAACGAATATCGACAGTCGATAAATCGAATATCGTTAGTGTTGTGTGTCGACAGAGTGACATCCCTAGTGCGCAAAACGTTCAAACTGATAAACAAGACCAAGTGCGGGTAGTTCGAAAAACTCGCGCGGCTAGAAGATGTTGATGTCAACTTGAGCCAGTCTTCTCCGAGACCACGGGGACAACGCCGTCCTCGAAACGTCGGAGGTAAATCTTAAAACTTAAATACGCGATTAAGTCCCGTTGTGCAGTTTGATAATATATGTAGGTGCCAGTTTTTATATAATATGTACATATGCTAGTTTTAAGGTATTTATGTATGGGCCATTAGTTGCCTGAAATAAAGATTTTCATTTCATTTTACATTTCATTTATTCTAATATCTTCTAGCTACCTAGAGGCGTCAAAAAGGCCTTCAATTCCGTTGTAAATTTTTTTTCGGCAAACATAAATTGCATTTTCACTTCTCATGCTCAAAAAGTGCACCTTTATGTCGTCCGTAGACGACATAAAATCGCATTTTATGCTCTAGAGCATAAATTAAAATCATCTATTACGACCCTTATTGACTTAGCAATAAAGTCCAAATTCTGCCATACAAACTGCCAGCCCTGCCGGCGCGCCCCCGACCGGCGCTCTCCCGATCAGCGTGCCCCGCGCCTCCGACCGGCCCAAGAACAATTTTCTTTAGCCTTGAATAAATACGTTAAAATAACCTAAAATATTTGATTTTTTGTATATTTTCCTCGCAATCGAAGTGAAAAGCAGAGTGTACAACAAGGGCATAAATGTCCATTTTTACCCTCGTCTACTATTTTGGTCTTCGCTTCGCTCAGACCAAAAAATTGCCTCGGGTAAAAATGGGTCACTTTATGCCCTTGTTGTACAATCTACTATTTTATTAGTAAGTATCTCTACATTTTTGTTAGCGCAAGGCTAATATGTATAAATGTTACATCCATTATTAATCCATGACTTAACTTTGTACGTACCCTACACATTAGCTTGTATATTAGTTATACTCGTAGCCCTGTCCCCAACGTAAAATTATTCGTCATGTAATGACCCTCCAAACATATTTATGACGCCTCCTGGGGGCTCTTCCACGCTCGAAGCATTAAGTACTACATTTAGACCAATAGTGGGACCGGATTTTTGCACTAAAAGTTTTGATAATTCTAAAGATGAAAAAGTGATACTTATCTGACATGGGACATATTTTTAAGCATATTTGTAAAATATGACGAAAAGTTAGAACGAGCGTTAGATATAAATTAGGTATTTATATATTTTTAGTAATGATTTTTTAATATTGAATTAAAGTGCAATGTTTAAGTTCCATCGTTTATAATATGTAAGACGCTTTATAATGTAAAATTATTAGAAATTTTTTTAACGTGCTTCTTAGTCAAACTACAAATTAGCTTATTATTTTGTCGATATTGAATTAAAGTTTAATAAATCCACAACAACATATCTAAATTCTTAAGTTAATAGGCAAGCTAAAAATTTAGAAGAATAAGATATATGCTTTAGAATTAATATGCGTTTTTTGTCCTATAATATCTAATATTGAATTAGAGTCTGTAAAAATAAGTCTATTACTATAAAATAATATACGCAGCCATATTATGGAAAATAAGAAATTTCGGTGTGTAGCTTGCATTGTAATAGTAAAATATATTTAAAAAGGCGCGAAATTCATACATACGCCGCGCTGGTCCGTCAGTGTCGCCGGCGCGGCGCCCGAGACCCTATCATAGCCTACCTAGACCTCGCCCCTCGCCTCGCCCCACCTCCCGCTCACAGCACTGTCTGTCTTTTCTTATCATTCATTTGTTTGTTTACTGTGGACATATATAAATTAGATGCGGACATTACGTGAAATTAAAGGGGTCCCTTTGTTTCCCATAAAGTTTTAAGTCATAATGTATTGTTTGTCATATAAGAACCTTCGGGCTCTCGAATTAAGGTTTATTTTTGAATGGCCTTAGTAGCAGTGTGATAGCGTTGACTCGGCTCGGAGAGTTGGCGAATTGGCGATTCATTCGCCGAGTTAGCGGATCGGATACCAAGTTATCAGTTAGTTTAGTGGCCGAGTTGATTAGGAAGAACATTTGAATTTCGAAATTGTAATAAAAATGTACATGATATTCACAACTATTTTTTACCATAGTTTGTCAAAGGACTGTCTCATTTCAAACATAGAGAGAATCATCATACTATCTTTGACTTACACTAGTACTAGCACCCAAAAGAAAAGGATGAATATGGTTTTTTGTTTTTATTTACTGACAAATTGGTTTGACCGACTATACCTATTTCTGGTTCCTATTGTCATGTCCTGTCCTATTCAACGTCAATGTCATATTATGTATATTATAAACCAACTGCTCAATATTACACGTATACATATTGAATATACAATAAGGTAAGTGACCTCACCTTATTGTATATTCCGTGTCGGCCGTATATGCCTATATACGGCCCACCTTAAATTAAAATGTTTTTTTTTTTAATAAACAGGATATTAAGTATGAAAAACTCACTCAAATAGGTGTCTTATTTATTGAAGTTTCTTCATTATACCAAAATAGTTATAAAAATATTACGATACTCTTGGAAAATATACCTTTTATAAAAGTCCTATTGTGGGCCTTATTGAACACTAGCAGGGTATTACTTAATCCCGCAAAAAATAATCACTTTGACAGTAGACAATAACAGATTTTATTGTTTTTAACTTAAGAGTTATACATATACAAATAACAATATTTGGTACTTCACAACAAGAGGATATTTATAATAAGTTAAAAATAATTCTTTTGGGCCTTATTAACTAAAGATATAAAAATTGTCTAGTTTACGCGAAAATAGTAGGTAACTAAAGTCACTAAACATAAATCTTTATTATTATCATGTTTTAACATCTGGGGGCACGGCAGTGCCCCCGCCAAGACGAGCAAAGCGCAAGGGCACTATCTACCTTTTCTCGAAGCGCTTCGTCGTTTTTTGGAACCCTCATAACTTGGGGTTGGATTATACTAGATAAACAAAGTTCTCGGACTTATTAAGCATATCAATTGCATAGCTCTTATACTTTAGATTTTATTCATATCTAAAAACTTCGATTTCGTCACTGACTCACTCACTTGATGATTATCAATACCTTTAGGGTACTTCCTGAAGTCCTCTAAGAAGCTGAAATTTGATATGTAAGATAGTTTTAGCACACAAACAACAAATAAATTCAAAAACTTGAATTTTTTAATCCCTAAGGGGATGATGAGGGGGTTTAATCTTGTATGGGGAATCAATAATCGCTGAACCGATTTAGTTGAAATTTGGTATGTAGATAGGTATTGTTATGGGGAAGGATATAGAATAAATAGATTTCAACCTCAAAGTTTACCCTTACGGGGTGAAGGCAGATTTCAACCCCAAAGTTTACCCTTACGGGGTGAAGGGTTTATATGGGGAATCAGTAAGAAGTACATTGTGTAACAGATGCCCCCAGATACTTATTTCAGGATTTTTAACAGTAAATCACCCCCAACCCTTTAAATTAGGGGATGGAAGATTGTCATAAGCAACTTACAAAAAGAAGTGAAATCCCACCAAAAACATTTTGATGTAAAATGTTGCCCAGACGAAACCATAAGGCTCGCACTGTCAAAAAGTTATCAGATCTCTTGCCAAGCTTCTAACTCTACAAGCCCTAACTTCACTAGCTCTACACCTTAGTCAAAGTATGTGGCTCGGCCGTTTCGTTTCTACAAGAACTATTGTATGTATAATAAAAAAACCGCCCAAGTGCAAGTCGGACTCGCGTTCCAAGGGTTCCGTACATTACACAATTTTTAACAATATGTTTTTTTAGTGAAAAGTGAGTAAAATGTCTTTTAAAAACCCGTAGGGATCGGATCAAAAACTAAGTACTAAGTCCGACTCACGCCACAGATTATACAATAGTTCTTCCGAACAGATACTTATCTCTCAAACAAAACGCAAATACCTACCGTTTTGATACCTACACAAAAATACAATGGAGTGACCTTCAACGCGCCGCTCCCCGCACCGCGCGCACCGGCACAACGCTAGGGTTGCTGACGCTTAGAAATGATAAATAAATACCCACTTAAACAGCGGAGTGAAATAAAAGGAAAGCTAAATCTTAAATTATACCTAATATTCCGATTATGCTTTAGTGTTTGCGAAATAGTCATTTTAAAAGGTCATATGTCCCTGCAGTAACCGCAGTGTTTACGCCGTTTTATAAACCGCGCAATAATCCCAGCAAGAATTAGTTTTAAAACTTCGTGTAATTTAAAACCAGATAGAGATTAATGTTACATAGTAAAGAAAAATAATAGAAACCCCATGAATAAAGGTAATTAATTATAAGTTAACCAGAGCAAAAATGAGTAGGCACTTTCCGGTGTAAACTTACTGTCGTTAAAATAAACATTACCAAAATAAATTAAAAATTTACTACCTATTTCAAATAGATAGATATCTAAATCTATACATTTGTCACACATATTAAACATTACATGTTTAATTAAAGAAATTCAATAGTAGGTAGGTACCTACTACCCGCGCGATTCGAACTTTAAGATATCGCGCCGTTAGACATTCACTAGATATGAAATAGTAAAGATATGTGACGTTCCACGGCAAAAGGTACCTTATGGCGGCTGGCGCTTATTATTATCGCCACTCCAATATTCAGTCGGGGCAATGGTACCTTTTGCCGTGGAACGTCACATATCTTTACTATTTCTTATCTAGTGCATCTCTAATTCATTTCCCGAATCCCGCCGTACGTGTAACTATCGTAAAAATTGACAGTGCGGCGCGCGGTGACGTGCGTACGTGAGCGCGTGTGGCAACCAATTGGCTTGCTTTTCTACCGTGAACGGGAGCAGATTCGTAGGTTCTCGAGCTCGCGCAGAGAGTTCCATAGGCCTGCTCACGCTTAGCTCCACATTTCTAATAGGTTTTCCTGACATCTATAGGTAGAGAGCTAATATGTGTATTTTTTTTCATAGTAAAAAGACCCAGTAGTTTCGGAGATAAGGGTAATGTTAATGGTTTGCCTGTTTTCTTAAATAACTTCTAAACTATTTATTTTAAAATTATGAAAAAAATATATTTGAGATTCTAATTCTAAAATGAGCCCCTTCATTTGATGTATAACAAAGATATAGTTTTTTTTCTTCTATTTATCATTCATCTCAAAAGTGACCCCTTTATTTAAATTTATATTACATATTTACTTTACATGTATGTCTTTGGGTTATAGACAAATTTCAACTTATTAGTCCAGTAGTTTCGGAGCAAATAGGCTGTGACAGACGGACAGCCAGACACACGAGTGATCCTATAAGGGTTAAGTTTTATTCCGTTTGAGGTACGGAACCCTAAAAATAATGATTATAATAAGTTTTTCACCTTATGCCCATGTGGCGGTAGCAAAACAGCCAATCCACATATTTTGACTAAGGTGTAGAGTTAGTGAAGGGGCTTGTAGAGTTTGAAGCTTGGCTCGACAAGAGATCTGATAACTTTTTAACAGTGCGAGTCTTAGGCTTATGGTTTGGTCTTAGCAACATTTTACATGAAAATGTTTTTGGTGGGATAATTTTTTACAGTATAAATATTTATTCGTAACAGTTAGTATTATCTTTTAACATGATTTTTACTGTACATCTGGGCCCTATTTCACCAACGTGACAGGTGCGACACTTGTCGACATCACTGTTACTGACGTCACAGGCCTTTATAGGCTACGGTAACCGCTTACCATCAGACGAGCGGTGTGGTTGTTTGCCACCAACCAGTGTTGGGCGTAATTAATTACTCGTGTAATTTAATTACTAATTTAATTACATGTAATTAAAATGTTTGTAATTTAATTACATAAAATTTAATTACATGTAATTAATTTTTCTGTGTAATTTGCAATTGTGATTACATTAATTAGTAATTAAATTACTCAATTACTTTTCATTTACCTTTTTAATAATATGCAAATATGAACAAATTTACTTGTAGTAATTATAAAGAAAAACTTTTATGAATTCCATTATACGCTGGATAACGTTATAACATATTTTTTATCCCTGGAATCATACCTTTACAGGGTACTGTGTGACCAAGGACCGGAAAACCCCTCTTTACGCTTAATCCTATCAATTCGGTAACCCAATCGATTCGGTTACCGTATCATTCGGTAACCCTATCATACTGTTACCTGATTGTAATGGTAACCTTATTGAAACGGTAACCCTAACCTTTAACCGAGTTAATCTCAAAACCCCATCGCGATAGGGTTTTTGTTAAGGGTTTTTAACAGGTTTTCATTCAGTTATGGTAACCTTTATTATCGGTTGCTTACTGGTTTGCTACATTAAAGTAGTTTTAGTGATGTGCCGTCAGAACTAAAAAAAAATACTAAAAAATTTGTTTATTTTATTTACTTTATTTATATTTTGTTGATTTTATTGATTTTACTAATTAAATTTATTTAATTTAATTTATTTATTTAATTGATTTAATTGATTTAATTTTTTGAATTTGTTGAATTTATTTATTTTTTTGAATTTATTTTATTTATTTTATTTATTTTATTTATTTTATTTATTTTATTTATTTTATTTATTTTATTTATTTTATTTATTTTATTTATTTTATTTATTTTATTTATTTTATTTATTTTATTTATTTTATTTATTTTATTTATTTTATTTATTTTATTTATTTTATTTATTTTATTTATTTTATTTATTTTATTTATTTTATTTATTTTATTTATTTTATTTATTTTATTTATTTTATTTATTTTATTTATTTTATTTATTTTATTTATTTTATTTATTTTATTTATTTTATTTATTTTATTTATTTTATTTATTTTATTTATTTTATTTATTTTATTTATTTTATTTATTTTATTTATTTTATTTATTTTATTTATTTTATTTATTTTATTTATTTTATTTATTTTATTTATTTTATTTATTTTATTTATTTTATTTATTTTATTTATTTTATTTATTTTATTTATTTTATTTATTTTATTTATTTTATTTATTTTATTTATTTTATTTATTTTATTTATTTTATTTATTTTATTTATTTTATTTATTTTATTTATTTTATTTATTTTATTTATTTTATTTATTTTATTTATTTTATTTATTTTATTTATTTTATTTATTTTATTTATTTTATTTATTTTATTTATTTTATTTATTTTATTTATTTTATTTATTTTATTTATTTTATTTATTTTATTTATTTTATTTATTTTATTTATTTTATTTATTTTATTTATTTTATTTATTTTATTTATTTTATTTATTTTATTTATTTTATTTATTTTAAATATTTTATTTATTTTATTTATTTTATTTATTTTATTTATTTTATTTATTTTATTTATTTTATTTATTTTATTTATTTTATTTATTTTATTTATTTTATTTATTTTATTTATTTTATTTATTTTATTTATTTTATTTATTTTATTTATTTTATTTATTTTATTTATTTTATTTATTTTATTTATTTTATTTATTTTATTTATTTTATTTATTTTATTTATTTTATTTATTTTATTTATTTTATTTATTTTATTTATTTTATTTATTTTATTTATTTTATTTATTTTATTTATTTTATTTATTCTATTTATTTTATTTATTCTATTTATTCTATTTATTTTATTTATTTTATTTATTTTATTTATTTTATTTATTTTATTTATTTTATTTATTTTATTTATTTTATTTATTTTATTTATTTTATTTATTTTATTTATTTTATTTATTTTATTTATTTTATTTATTTTATTTATTTTATTTATTTTATTTATTTTATTTATTTTATTTATTTTATTTATTAAACTTATTTTATTTATTTATTTTAATTATTTTAGTTATAATAATATTTATAATAAGAACACACCACACAAGTAGGTATAAAGATAAACAAAGGAAAGGCAAAAAAACTTGTTTGTGCTGGAGGCTTCATAGACCGCCCATGCCAACCTCGGTTATTCAATAATAAGTTGAATTTAAGTGTGCGTAAAGATTACAATCGTTTGAACTGGTCAAAAACCTCATAATGAGGTAACTGAATAGACTGGGTTTTTATTTCGGTTACCGGTAACAGAGGTTAACTCGATCTGATACGGTTACCGAATCAAAGTGTTACCTTATTAAGCGGTTACCGTTATGGTAGGGGTTTTTATAAACACCTCTAAAATAACCCTATGAAAAACCCCGGTTAAGGTAACCGGTTCCTGTCCCTGTGTGTGACAAACCACGTTGAATATGGCGGTCGGCGCTTACGTCGCGTAGCACCGCATTAGTATTGGGGCGCCGGTAATAATGACGTAAGCGCCGACCTAAGGTGCCTTTCGGGTTGGACTGTAGCAAAGGGGGGGCTGGGACTTGGACAATATTCACAAGAAATACGACAGTTGTCACGAAATTCCGACACAGAACTCATTTACTGTCAAGAATTACCGAAAGTTCTTTGAAATCTTGTGTCAATTGTCATCATAAACATCACAAGAAAGATACCTGTTTTTTGCCGATATAATAAAGTTTTTTTTAAATAATACAATGATAGTGACAAACAGGAATAAGGCCCGTCCGATGGTAAGCTATAACCGTAGCCCATGGATGCCTGTGACGTCAGCAACAATGAGACTTGTCGAATTGTCGCACCTGTCATGTTGGTGAAATAGGGCCCTGGTGCTACATTACGACACCGGTGCTATAATAAGCACATTAAAACACTCCCTTTGGCCGTGTTTTAAAATTCGTCATTCGTTGCAAAATTTCTATATTTCGCACTTCTATCGTAAATAACTACCTATGTATTCATAAAAAAAGTTACCTATATAAGTAAGTAGTTACTGCCTTTAAAAAGTATAAGTGTCTAAATGTTATTAGACTTCTTGATTCTTTAAAACGTCTTTAGGTCAATAAAGCAAGTGAAAAATTATTAGAGTTAGACCAAGAAAAGTCTGCAGCGATTTGGACAGCCCACGCAGTGAAGGTGTTATTTATAAGTCATAATTTCATAGAAGTTTCTTCAAATCGGCCTTATTAATGAGAGATTAAAAATATTCAAAATTATCTTAAAATATTTTAATCTATTATTTCATCTCATACGTTCAATAAGGCCCGGGACTGGACCTTTTTACCTGCACTGACAGTGGATCTTCTTAGCAACAAGTACAAATTCAGAATAATAGGGAGCAACTGCTATTTTTGAATGCTGGGCCTTGTTACCCGCCGGGCCTCATATGCCTGCACCTCACCTACCTTATTTATTTGTTTTACAAGGGGAAAATTGGTTGATTAATCGTGCTAATATTGATACCCGAACAAGCGAAACATTCTAAAATTGAACCACAAGCGTAGCGAGTGGTTCGTAAAGTTGAACCTCGAGCGTAGTGAAGGTTTCAAGGGACGAGGGTTAAATAAAATTTTCACTACATCAGCTCGTAAAGGCCCTCTTGATTGTTCGAAACGGATAAGAAGAGTGGCATTTAATTTGATGCAAATTTTGAGTTGTTTCCGTAGGTATACTCGTAAAGCTCAGTTGGTTGGTAAAATTGACTTTAAAATGATAAATATTGAATAACGTTAGTTTGAAATTGATTTAAATGATAAAGTAAATATTATCGGAGATATATATATCGGATATCGCTCTTAAACAAAAAATATGTCGCTAGTCATTTATAACCTAAAAGCGCCAAATTACGCAAACTTATATTGAAATGACACCTGTCTATTGAATTTGAAGAATACTTTAACAAGGGTGGTTATCTGTATGACAATGCACCTAAAATAATTTTCAAATGTATCTATTATTTCTATACTTAACACGATAACGAATTCTACGTAAACCAAACCGCGGGCAATCCCTAGTACACATAAATAAGTGTAGGTAAGTTTCCATTAGTGTACCTACTATTAACAATATAACTATTTACCATTGATAATAATTTAATAAACGTTTTGCGTATTTTTTATGGGCACCGCGCTAATCGCTAGCCCGCCACCGTCGATCGCTGCCTCCTGCCACGGCGCACAGCGCGGCGCGCGAAAACGCCGCGCGTTTGAAATGTACCTCAATATAAGCGCGGAATGCATACTTACGTATCAGTATTTAGTGTCGCCGTGATTTTATATTTCTAATATTTTGTGTGGGAACTAAGATCTTTATTATGACCGTGTAATATTAACTCTACAAACTTTAATTCAATATTGGCTATACTGCTTAACCAGAAATCAATATCTAGACAAGCACATTGTCTACATTTCTAACTTTTTACAAGTATACTAAGTTGATAGATAATATCGTAATTTTACAATATCAGCTACTTTAATTCTTTATTGACAAAGTAATTCGTGTTTTTTAGGTTCACCAGAAAGCAGCTGTTCCAGATTTCTAAAAACCGAATATTGTGAATAAATTAAAGTGTTATTGAACATGTTACAGTTTTTTGTAACTTTAATTTTATATTTACATAGTTATTTAGCAAAATTGAAATATTTAAATATGGCCGAACGCTCCACCTATAATTTTCTAATATTTTACATAAATGTTATTTAACATGCATGCAATAACATATCAAAAAAGAAAAAACTTTAATGTTATCAAAACCCATTTTTGTTCCACCGCTGGTCTAATTAGTCTACCGGACTGTCATAATGCACATTGGACCTAAGTACCGTTATTCCAGAAAACTTACTACTTCAAGTAAAAGTCTCGACTCCGAGACAGTAGAGTATTTTTTAAGTAGCGTTGCAATATTTTTTTCATGTAGGTACCTAAAACAAATTACAATAAAAGTATTTTAAAAGCCAAAACAAAAGCAAACATCTTAAACACAAAGTCGTTGCCAAATACCGTGCTCGAAAGATTTTAACCGGATAATAGTTATATAACAGCTATGACCTCACTCGGCAGCATCGAATCTTGACCTCGCTACTTAGAGACGCTCTGCGCCAAAACTTTGCTAATACGAAGCAATATTGCAACTTTGTGGGTGAGTTATGTTTATTAGTTCGGGCTTGGTCCTCAATAGAGCAATCAGAGCACTAAAACACCGGGCAGTAATTAAAATCTTTCACTTCATATGCTTAATGAGACGTTTAACGTCTTAACTCTTTGAGTACAGGGGCCTTACCATGATGTCCTTATTGCGATTCAGTTTAGGACCTAAATAAACTGAATTGCTAAAGGACGGAGCTATATAAGTCGCATAACTCCGTCCCTTAGCAATTCAGTTTAGGTCCTAAACAGAATCGCAATAATGACATCATGGTAAGGCCCCTGTTCAGATATTTCTGCTATCCGTCCAGCCGTCCACCCGTCCGCAATAGTGAAATAGGTAGTTGAAATTTTCATCCTTTTATTGTATTTCAATTGTCTTTCTAACAACAAATAAAAATACGATACTTCACACGCGATAATTGATAACTAAAACGTGTTTTGTTGAAGATTCTTTACTAAGTACATCGTACATCGGACCGAGGGTTGGGAGAAACGCGCCGAAATGAGACCGGAGTGGCGTCATGACATTAAAGTCGGAACTTCAAAGCACGACGATTACTGGCTGCAGAACCTTAAGCGGAAAAGTCTTCGTCGTGCTCTACCACCTCCTGCGGACTCGCGTTTTGTGTACGATCGATGTGGCAAGAAATGCCGCGCTGCTATAGGACTTTATAGCCATCAACGGCGATGCGGGGACCCCATAAACCCACAAGCACTGCAAAAAGCATCTCCAACAGATGATGTGGCCAATGATGATATAAATATAGGTAGCTCTAGTTTTTCGATAGTAAAGATGTTCTTTCATAGTAAAGACGCTACTCGATCGCAATGACCTCACCCAGAGCATGACCTCGCGGTCTATGCGCGATTAGCCATGCCGAAACGGAAGGTTATGGTTTCAAGCCTGATTTACTCATTAAAGTGTACGAACTTCTATTGTTCTCTGATAATGGAAGATTCACGTTTTTGTTCACTTTTAATTTAGAGGATAGAGCAAAGACCAACTCCAAAGCTAAAATACAAGTTCCTTTATATAGTGTACTTATTACGTTTGACTCTTCACAGTTGGGTTTTTACCAAGTTTCAATACACGGTGTCGCTTTCAGTACGGATCAAATGATGATCAACAGATGACTTTAAGAACTACCGATTTGACTTCCACATATGTGCATTTTAAAAGTATGTTCAGCAAAAATGATGCCTGAGATATAACAAATTTTTGTGTACCTGCTGAACCGTGCTACATTTTTAACTTGATTATTTCTAAAAGTATGAATATAAATTGAATACATTTTGAACAGACTTGTCTGAAAACTGTTCTAATGGTTAGGTGTCAATGTATGGACCCATATTTCGGTCTTCCTCAGAAACCATTAGGTTTTAATTTTCGCTATTATATATTATATTTAATTATCGCGTAAGTAGTTCTTAAGATCCTTTATCATTGGCCTTCGTTTGATCAATACCTACCGAAAGCGACAGCCTATATAAATAATAAGGAATAAACACGTTGTTTACCGACAAAGTAGGGTGTTTAGGGCATAATAATCAAGTACGTGACATCATGATCAACTCAATATGGCAGCCGCGACGCCTATAAATAGCGAAATGTCGTCTGAATTATCAATGAGTTCCGTTCGAGACGTTTGTACACAACAATTTCTCCGTTGTTATGTAATTAGGCACCTACCACTGACTACCAGCAACCACCAGCGAAAAGTCTACGCCATTTTTAACTATAACGAATATTTTCAAAAAGCGTTGGTAGTCCAGCGGTAACAGCGTGCGGCCACGCATTGGGCGGACAGAATAACGTCAGAGACAAAGGCCAATGGCACTGGGCCCAAGACAGAGCGGCTTGGAGCACTGGTGAAAAGTGTCCACATTCGTCACGACCCTCAGCCATGAGGACACGACAAGGAAGAAGAAGAACAGCGTGCGACTTTCAATCCAATTAATACATAGATATTTGCTTTCTTCGAAATCATAAACGTGGAAATTACGAATTTCCCTAGACATGAAATCCAGAAGGTACTATTTCCCGTCTTCAATATTGCAAACGCATTGGGTAGGTAGGGAGTTTAGCATAAATAGAATTGATTTAAACGTTCCGCTTTGTGATAGGTACAGTTGATGCCCGATATCAATTCGGAGAATAATTATTTTCATTTATTTGATGACTCCGACATTCATGAGCGTCCTCTGCCTATGAGTCAATACAGTACGACGATAAAGCACTTGTTTAGTTTAACCCCGTGACTTGATGACGTGTAGGTCATTCTTTGATTTCTTTGTAAGTTACAGAGTGCTAAACAATTTCTTGGAAAGCGTCTATCAAAAGCATAATAGAGGAATGTCAGACTTCAAAGTCAAAGTTCGATTCGTAAACCAATAAATCAAAATTACAATAAACCTATTTATTGTATATTATCTATCTATATTGTAGTAATAAACGCCGATATTATAAATGCTGTGGCAAACTGCATCAGTAGGCGAAGAGTTTAAATAACAATAATTATTTCAATTTAAAGTAAGTATATAGGTACATAACAGCGAGCTGAAAAATTGCATGTACAATAGAAATAAATTAATTTTTAAATTAGCTATACACTTTTGCAGCTGGGTGTACAAGTCTAATCATTATCAAATTTAGTTTTCCTGTCCTTTGCTTGTAATATAAATGGTCCGTTTATTCTTTTTTATTATAATTACCTAATCGTAAAGCTGAATGTATGATTGATTACAATTGTCTGCGGCGAGATGAAACGTATCACTCGACCTTATCATTCAACTCATTCAAGTTGGAGTTTATGTATAAGCGTGGGGCCACCTACGACATTTCACAGTAAAAAAAAACCGATTACAAACGACTCATTTATGGAAAAACCTGGTTTAATAACTGTTTACAGGTCCGGTTGTTTTGCCAAGATTCAAACGTCAAGAATATCTTTGTGGTAAGGAGTTGGACTCTCATCAAATAAAGTATTTTTTTAATCAGTCCACAACATTGACCTTAAGTGAAATATGTGACGTCCCACGGTCAAAGGTACCTTATGGCGGGTATGGAGTTATGCATACCCCAGTAATCTACAATAAATAAGCTATCGATAACACAAAAGATCAACCTTCTAGGTTGCGTAGTTACAGAGATATGATTTTTTGAAAATAATGTTGTGAAATGAGCAACTTTACGATAGAGAAGTTTTAAGTTTAGCCGCCTAAAAAACTATGTTCCTGAAGTAAGTTACATAGTTGACTACAAATAATAATACCTTATATATCTGAGATTAAAAAAATATTGCGACTTGTTCTGTAATGCAAATAGAAACTTTTGATATCGACTGATTTATGTGTATACTAACCAATCTCTTGAAAATAAAGTTTTATTTCATTTTTACGATTGATTGCAATGAGCTCTCAAGATTTAAATTTTATCTATTAGAAAACGACACTGACAGACAGTTTAAGCAAAAAACAATACCGATTTAGAGGTGAAAATGTATTTTCTGACTTTTTCATATAAAATCACAAAATTGAATATTTTTACTTTTAATGTGACACACAATCAATTTTTCTGAGCACATATGAAAGAAATTCTGTCATTCAAATGAAATAAATCCTAAAACCCCAACTAAATACTATATTTAACCCCTTATGCCACTTTAAACTTACATAACAATAACAGTATTTGCTCCATACATTTACGAAAAGGTACCTTATGGAAATAAATCTAATAATACATCACTACAAAATATCAATCATATTACAGTTTATCTTTTATGAATAGAAAATATTAATTTACATTAAACTGCCCCAAATTTAATTAGTTCTTCGTCATAATAATCTTAAAAAAGACCAATAATTTGTATGTAATGAAAAGGTACCTTGTGGTCAAGTTACATGATGAGGCATGATGATGATGGAACAGTTAGGATAAACTAATAATATTTTGGGGTTAAGATGGTATAAATCGTCTATTTCTTATCAATAATATATTTCGGTTGCTATTGAAGATAAGCGGCATTGAGGTTCAATGACCTCAGATATTCCATAAGGTAATGCGTCGGGTATTGGCATTTTTCAGCAAACCAAAGGCTGATTTACTGCATGCGACCAAACCAAATGAAGATTATTCTAGTTAAGAAAGACTTGACGAGAGTAACTTTGGTATTAATAGCAATCTACTTGGATTTGTGATGTCGGTCTATGTACGGTTATAATATTTGCGAGGCGCCCCAACCAGAACTGAAATTATCAAATTAGTTTTGCAGAATGCTAATACAGTTACCAATCTACCAAACTTCTTTTCCCGTATTGACTAGTTTTTTTGGGAATTTTCAATCTTTTTTCCATAAGGTACCTTTTCTACTAAACTCTGAGACGACATTACTAGGCTTATAACTAACTTATAACAAAAATAAAAACAGGTAAACAAACGTTACGCATTAAGGTTTCAGATCACACAATAAAAAAAAATTGAGCATTTTTTCACCTCTTTACAAAACATTTCATATCTCCGAAACTAGAAACCCTCATAAGGTACCTTTTCCCGTGGAACGTCACATATATACTTTGTATTAAAATACTAAATACATAACTTCCTTACTTAAAACCCATAAAAAATAACGTTCTGAACATGACTGCCGAAGATTAGATGGCATTCTGAGGTAACGGTGAAACAGAGGTTTGTAAAATCGAAATAAAATTAAGACCTGCAGTCCTGCATGGCCAAAACTTAAGCAGGTCTTAACTATTTTTAGCCAAAGCAGTTAATTAGCATTCAACTGAAATGGCCGGAAATGTACATAAGTAAAGAAATCACATTTTGTGTAAAATATCTAATAAAATAATGGTTACTGCGAAACATGTTTGGTCTTTTAACTAGATAATAATATATCACCGAGTCATTCCCATGTAAAACTGACAGTCAAATGTAAATAAATACCACCTCCCATGCATTTAATTACAATGTTAGGAACATGTAAAATTGGGTTACGGGTAAGTAAGTTTCATGTGAACTACATAATTACCGGTCTCCTAATGTGTTGTTAAGAGGGGGTGTTATATTCCGAAAAAAAAGTAATTAGAAGGGAACAAAAGATATGGCGCGTCACATGGATTTTGCCATGGGACATAGGGGCTATTCATAAATTACGTCATTTCAAATTAGGGGGGGGGGGGTCTGGACATCGGATGATGGTAGCATGACGTAGGAGGAAACGGGGTCATTGGAAGCATGATTTATAGATGATTTTAGGGGGGAGGGGGGTCCAAAATCGTCAAAAATCGATGACGTAATTTATGGACAGCCCCATAGGGATATATCGCGCGAAATAAAAAGTGTATAAACGACAAAGGTATTAGGTACCTCAATTACTCTGAAAAAATAATTCTGTTTAAAAATTTGCTGATGGTGACGACACTCGGCTATATCACTAGTTATGTTATATTCAAATTAGGTATATTGCTGAAAATGTATGATAATTAAGATATTTATTTGTTAGAATATAAAACTGTACCATTCTATGTAAACATGTAATTAATGGCAAATAAATAAATAAATGAAATGAAAATGTTTTGATGATTTTATTTCTACCGAGCCAACTTTACATCCAAATTGGGGTCATTTCGCCGCGGTCTGATAAATAAGACAAAACTTCGTGTAATTTCGTACCACTGTCGACACGTACACGCTCGATGTCAAATTCTATGGCGGTTAAAAGGTTAAATATAAAAACTGAAATTTTGCGTCAGCCCCCTCTTAACGCCGGCAGTAAGCTCGAGGGGTTTACGGCCACCAGAAGGACGTGTTTGTTGACTTACTTACATTTTTGGGTCATGCTCATAAAAGTTCCAGCATGAAATGTTACGGAAACTAGGGACGGGATCGCTGCGGCGACATATCGATATAATGGATTGACATATAAATAAATATATAAATAAATAAATATTATAGGGTCATTCTTACACAAATTGACTAAGTCCCACGGTAAGCTCAAGAAAGCTTGTGTTGTGGGTACTCAGACAACGATATATATAATATATAAATACTTAAATACATAGAAAACAACCATGACTCGGGAACAAATATCTGTATCATCATACAAATAAATGCCCTTACCAGGATTCGAACCAAGGACCATCGGCTTCATAGGGTGTTTTAAAAATTAATAATTACCTAATCAAAAGTTTCGACAATAACAACGACGGACTAAGGGGCTATTTATAATTTACGTCATTTCAAATTAGGGGGGGGGGGGGGGTCTGGACATCGGATGATGGTAGCATGACGTAGGAGGAAACGGGGTCATTCGAAGCATGATTTTTGGATGATTTTAGGGGGTGGGGGGGGTCAAAAATCGTCAAAAATCGATGACGTAATTTATGGACAGCCCCTAATCCGATTCGAATAAGGCCTAAGTTTCCCCTGGGCTGGAAGGTCAGGTGAGATAGCAGTCGCTTTCGTAAAAAAACAGACAGACGAACAGAGGCGCACTATAAAGGTTCCTATTTTCCATTTTGGTACAGAACCCGAAAACGAGTGCCTGTGCCAATTCTTGGGATTAGGCTGCCAAACGAACTCCAGGCTCCCCAAGTGAGCTGTGGCAAAATGTCGAGAAATCCGAACCAGTAGTATGGAGTGTCCATATCTGTCTCGACTGATCATCCGTACAATTTGGCTTCAAGTTGCAAGCCCTAGTGTAGGTGTATTGATTTTAATGGTTCGAATTTGCCCTATATGATTTACCCACTACTTTTACCCTAATGAACCCATCGCTCTTAGGTCTAATAGACTCAGCCCTAAGATTAACGGGTTTAACAAATGAACATCGGAATTAATTGGGGGTGTTCACAGGCGCGCCCGCGATCGATTTACTGTCACTCGTAATTTGATAACAGCTAATCGCTGGGCGCGACGTCACGGAATGTTTTTGGTTTCCGAATGTTTTTCATGAAATAAACAAACAAGGGAAAATAAGTGTTGAATAACTCGACACTAAGCACCACAACTTATCTGAATAACGTTTCTTTCTCAATTTTTCATATGTTCTTTTTACTACAACTAAGGATAATCTAGCAGCACCAGACGCGTAGAAATGGGTAGGTAGGTTCTTGAAGTATACATACACACTCCAGCAAAAAACATTACTTCTCTTTTCTTTGTTCTTTCTCGGTTAGCAGTTAGTATCAAATATAATGCCAATTCAATATTAGTGTCATTTAAATGAGTGCATGCAGCCAATACCTGTTCGATATTATTCAAAGAGGTATTTACTCACATTGAGAGTACAGGGGAATGGCATCGTATGGTTTAACCTGACCTGAGGCAACCTAATAAGTGGAGAGGTACCGCCTCGTTACAGAAAGTCATTAAATGACGTTTGTATTTACTATGTAGTGTTTTTTCCGGATGATGAGTATTAATTAAGGTTGATAGAGCTCCGAGTAGGCACTGTGTTGCTTACGACCTGCGTTTCTCCGAAGCTGTGGCGTCTTCGTCCTCGCTATATTTTTTGAATGATTGGCAACGCATATGCACTTTCTAGAATATTTCCCCAGCTGTCATGTAATCTAAGCCTTCTTGGAAGAATCTGCATTCCGCATGCATTTTCACTCGCTTAACGTGGAGTGGAGGAATGGAGCTGTGATAATATTGGCATAACTTGTAAGACAAATAGGACTTGCATCAATCTGCCTATATTTTGAAATACCTACGTGCTATAGGCTTTTACCATCGAATAAAAATGCGCTTTAAATAAGAATTTCGCTAGCCAGCCTGATAGTTATACTACGCACATCTATGTGCGTAGTACCCACACTAAGTCGCATTTTGTACGGTAAACGAACCAATCTGGAAAACTAAAAAGCACTTCCTTAATATTGCAGTACAGTAAAATAAAATGTTAATGACACTGTAATGCAGTGCATAGTTACACAGATTTAATTTTGGAGGAAAAAAGTTACCACTACTTTTGAGGTTATAAAATTTCTTATCTGAAAAATAAACAAATAAATATCTTCCTTAAACTCTACAAAGAACTATTTCCTATTTCAACTTCAAAAAACTTATTTCCCTCCAATATCAAGCTTAAAATGTGATAATTATCTCAAGTATCTTCAAGGAAGATCAAACAATGCTTTATGAACCGCTCATTTTCATTTCATATCGATAAAAACAATTTAATAGCGTGACAACACTGCTTATCGCGCGACAAACTATTGTTTGAAATCCGATATCGCGGTATCAACTAGGTACGTACATTTTTTAATGTTTCGCTGGTTGGTCGAGGTTAAATGAATAAATAATCACAAGAGCTGTATGAATTGGCCTTGTAAAATACAGTAACATTGTTGAAAACTGCTGAAATACTGTTTTAATTATGTCAAACGTTATCATTATCGAACTCGTTTTGTTTTACTCTTTAATTAAGTTTAATCGACTTTCCCGGAGCATGATTCGAATTAACAATTTGTCATGGTTGTTAACTGGTTTTGATACGACCTTAAAGATCGCTCACGCTGATTGGTGCATGTGAAAGTCGTGCGTGAGATGCGCGACAATCACCTTTTTTTATCTGTGTGAAACATGTCGCGCGAGTAACTAAAAAACCGGGCAAGTGCGAGTCGGACTCGCGCACGAAGGGTTCCGTACCATAATGAAAAAAACAAAAACAAAAAAAAACGGTCACCCATCCAATACTGACCACGCTCAACGTTGCTTAACTTTGGTCAATAATCACGTTTGTTGTATGGGAGCCCCATTTAAATCTTTATTTTATTCTGTTTTTAGTATTTGTTGTTATAGCGGCAACAGAAATACATCATCTGTGAAAATTTCAACTGTCTAGCTATCACGGTTCGTGAGATACAGCCTGGTGACAGACAGACGGACGGACGGACGGACGGACGGACGGACGGACAGCGAAGTCTTAGTATTAGGGTCCCGTTTTACCTTTTGGGTACGGATCCCTAACAAGTGAGTCTAAACCGTAAAATTATTCAATGTTAACGTCTCACAACAGTTTAAATTCGACCACCAAGACGGTCCTCAAGGTCGTGTCAAAACCAGTACAAAACCATAACAAATTGTTAAATCTTAATAGGGTTAGGGTATTAGGATTAGAGTACTGACTTCGACGGAGACGGCATTCTTTAGTGGTATTATAAGTAGACGGATGTCCTCCACTGGTTCGTCCGTCATCCCCCCTGGTTCCCCTGGCCCAGGTGGCATGCGTATACGCATTTCCCTAATAATAGGAACGACGTCTAAAAAAGTTAGGATGAAATGGAAACGACTGCTGACAGAAACCTTTAAAAAGCTTCAAAACTTCTTCAAATAAATTACGACGAGCAGAAAAGAAGACAACGGCTTGGTCAAAAAAAGTAAACCGAGCCATCACAAAAAATCAATAAATCGCAGGTCGATTCGTTTCATCATTTCACTTTCTATGGTGACATAACACAACTGCACTCGTAAAGTAGGTATTACGTAGACCGGCTTGTTATGGTTTTTAGAAGTTACTGCAATTATGAAACTAAAAAAAAATACATGACCGTAATAAGGTTTTAAAGCGGTGTTTCTAAACGCTAATTGGAGAATCTAGCTAGGGCAAAACGATGACAAATTGACAATCCAGTTTACGATATTCAGTAATAAATTGAGTTTTTAGATTCAAAGTATATTCATAACGCCAGGGCCGTCTTAAACTATGCTGGGGCCCTTGGGCACATAAATATTTGGGGCCCTTTTGGAAAGTAAAGAAAGCGAATTAAACTAACATTTAACTACTATGATCTTCTATTTATTATGAGTAATCAAATATACTGTTACTGTCTATCCTTCGGGGCCCCCTGAGGATGGGGGCCCTGGGCAAGGGCCCCGTGTGCCCTTATGGTAAAGCCGGTACTGCATAACGCTAAAGTCGCTACCTACATAAGTTTATATACATTCCGACCGGACAAAAGTTCCTTTAGTTCAAATTGCAAAAGGAGAGCGCTGAGAAAACAATATAAACCCAGGTAAACCATAGAATTTACTTTTATTTCATGTAAACCATTTATAATAATGTAATAATATGTTCAATCGAGTGACCGTATTAGCCGGTTATGATTCATATTTTTAAATAAGTACCTATGTTAAATATTCTCCACCCACTTTAACCCATATTTTTATAACAAATAAATAATGTCCCAGATATAAGTCCAAGGTCGTGACCTTTATTTGGCCCTGAAATAATCAAGTCAAGGTCACGGCTGGACCTTTAAAGTAACCCGGTCGCTATTGTAAATAACACCTTTATAGAGTAAGTATCTATAAAGGGCAATTTTGCCTAGATCGGTGTCACGAATGAAGTAGATTTTCCATAATATTGTATTGAGTTATCATTATCGAACTTTCTATTGCTACATATATGTACTGAGTGTGCTTTTCATTTAGTACACGCCTACACGGAACTGTGGACATTTTTCAAAAAAGAGTTCCATCTGGACTGGAATAGGTACTGAGAAAAGCCGTTTCTGAACCGATTAGGAAATAGGTGTTTACCCCTTGTTCATTGAGACCTGAACAAGCGAAAGACTAAACAATTCTACCAGATGTCAGCCTTAGTACTTTTTGTACAGAGTCTGACTGAAATAGCAAGACACGTACGTTCGTACGTTTCCGTGAAAATACGATGGAAAATTATCATGCACTACATCTGTACAAGTATTCACACAAGAGACATAATACTTCGCTGTGTTTTAAATATAGATGTTACGAGTCAAAGGCGTTTTTAGTGTACAAGTTTTACGGGCCCATGTTAAGAGGCGCGCTGGCCTGTTAATTGACGGAGGTGGTAATGTGATGTGTTAGTTAGGTGTGTGTCATTGGCTTATTAATACAGTGGCCCCGTGGTACTAAACATATATATTGGGCAACCTGGAGCTAATTAGATTTCATTTTTGTTTGAGATAATGAACTGTTTTAAGATTTAGGCAATCCCGTGGGAATCTAGTTCTGGTAGGCGCACCGTCGCTATAATATACTTTGAATGCTGCTAAAAATATCAACGAAATAATATACCTACAGAATACTACAAAAATAACGGGATCTAATATGGATACACTATGACTTTAGTGCATGTTAATTTGAGACATTTGCTACATACAGTCACCTGCAATAATATGTTACATATCGAAGGCCGCAAAAATATCTGACACGATCTTATTTGTAAAGCCGTAAAAGTTATTTGTAGAGCGTGTTACAATTTTTGCGGCCTTCGAAAAGTAACATATTACTATGTTGCAGATGACTGAACGACAGTCTGGCTGGTACAGTTGACGTCAAAGATATGTTTATACTTTTGCACCTTACTCCTTTGTAATAAGGCGAAAAGTGTAAACATATCTTTGACGTCGACTGTACCTAAACTCATTAATATGACATGATAAAAATTTCACTGTCGTGGCGGTAATCGAACCGAATCGACCGTCAAAAATCGAATTAAAGAGTGAAAAGAAGTACAATAAAAGGTAAACAAATGACAGAAAAACAAAATATGTATTTTCAATTCCCTACGTTTGAGGGCCCTCGTATTAAAGTTGAAGGCATTTGTTTCGCCAAAGTTGTTAAGTTTCGGAACGAAAAGACAAATAAGAACAGGAAGTAGTACACTTTTGTGTTAAGTACACTTTTGTGTTAAGTGCTGTCCCCTATCGGCCACCTTTAGCACTACTATATACGTGGACCGCACTAAAATGTAGGTGTTGCCGTGTTGTTGAGATCAATTAGAACGACCTAGTTAGCAAGCTAGTTCTGTTCAGTAGCCTGTACTTATAGTAGAGGTAGTATACACAGTAGATGGCACTAAGAACACAGGCCCAGACTGGGGTCGGCACTGACTGACTTCTAAAAAGAATCGCAAGTTTTATTTCAAAAGTAGCCAAGTTCCTATATCCTTCACTGATGGAATACTATTCCCAAATCACGAAACTTGAAGCAGATGCCCTAAACCTCGCTGGAAGATATCTTTACGGTGTCAAATAAGGGCGTGCGTCTTACGCACTTAATGTCTCTACATATTCCTAACCATATAATGTTTCAGAAGAGTGTAATTTCACTGTCATCCTAATCTGCGATTTAACACTGTTGGTATTTACTTGAAATACTGAAAAAGATGCCAAGAACTTCATCATGACAAACACAAAAGTGGTTCCCTTGCGTACTCTTGCGACGGTGGACTCTGAATCTTGTTTACAGTGCCCATAATTTCTTACCCTAAAATTTTCTATACAAACAGCAACTCTCCATCGGTGGACCTTAGGCCTTTTGTAATAAGGCTTACGAACTATCAGATAACAGTGTGGGTGATGACACTAACCTACTAAAGTCACTGTTAATCTCCACTAACCTGTAACACAGATGCCATTAGCGCCGTCATGGCCACCAGCATTAACTGCTGTCTAGCGTACTCATGAAGTGGGTTCCCGCAGCCCTGCTGGAATATAGCGCTGTGGTCAGACACGTAGGGCTTCTGAGCCAGCGTGTCAAGGATGCCCTTGCCTGTGCAGGATACGGGGATGTTGTTGGTGTGGAGAAAGTCTCCTGGGCCCGTGACGCCGCAGCACTGCATCTGAAATGGGAGAATATATTGTCATTTACTGGAAAATTTGAAAGTAGATGATGCTCAATCCATACAACTGAACTAATCGACTTATTTTAGTGTCTTATTGTTTGTAGTTGGGCATTTGTGATAGGTAATTATCTTTTTCTAGTAGGTTATAGGAGTTGTATTAAATCTACGATTGCAATTATAGTTTACAAATTATCAGTAGCTTTATTAAAACTCAAAAGGTAACTCCAAGAATCGCATTTATATTATATTGAAGTACATAGACAATTGGCCTGAAAATAATGTCTTCTTGAGAGGGTCAACCGGGGTAAATGCGTCTTTTAAACGTTTCTTTTAAATGGAACATTTTAGAACTATTGCAACCCTCCCTGTTCGTTGTGTGGTCACTGAACTTTTAGTGTAGACGGCTATAATAGTTATAAAATACATATATTGCGTTTGGAAGATATCTTCAAAAGACGCATTTACCACAAAAGACGCATTTATCCCGGTTGACCTAACAACATAATATGACTGTCTTCTTATGCAGTTTGTCCTACCGCAACGACTCATAGAAGCTGTCCTCCTTGTCTTCCATGCATACAGATAGGACGCCATGTTGGCCTTAATCTCCAGGTCTACGCAGTTCCAAACAACCAAAGCCCACACGAAACAGGCAAACTCGATCACCAGGATCAGTATACAACTTACATCTTTATGCAGTTTGTCTCACGGTGGACTCCCACCCCAGCAAGTCGTACGAGCTGTTCTCCTTGTTTTCCATGGTGTACTGCAGATAGGACGCCATATTGGTCCTGATTTCCAGGTCCACGCTGTCCGAAACAACCATTGCCCACACGAAACCGGCAAACTCGACCACCAGGATCAGTAGGTATACAACTTACATCTTTATGCAGTTTATCCCATCGCAGCAAGTCATACGAGCTGTCCTCCTTGTTTTCCAAGGTGTACTGCAGATAGGACGCCATGTTGGTCTTGATCTCCAGGTCCACACCGTCCCAAACAACCATAGCCCACACGAAGCAGGCAAACTCGATCACCACCACTAGGATTAACAGGATACCGGTCTGGAATTAAATAAATGTGCATTAATAATGGTTATTTAAAAATAAAGTGTACCATATACTTTCTTTCAAAAAACTTACAACTTATTGGACTATTGATTTAAATAAAGTGTCCGAATAATAGTCCTTGTGATTATGAGTCGAAATAACCCATAAGTTGATAGATTTAAAAAAATGGTAGGTGTTTTTCATTCTGAAAACGCACTGATACCTGTTCTGGATAAGGTGGACGCTTTTGGGACCCACGCAAATGCATATGCATAGGTATTAAATCACGGCAGAATGGTACATAAAGAGAGTGCAATGCAATTAGATTGATATCAAACAGATTTCACATTTTTTTGCCTGCCCAAATCAAGTTTTAGATGTCTTATAATCAATACGACCAGCGAAAACCCCGGATATGAGACTTGGTGAAACTAAGTTCAACTAGTTACTCCTTCGGAGTAGGTACCTAATAGGTACTTAAGATAATATAATATTCAATGCAGCCTTGGTCAAGAGTCAAGATTCAATTTTGCGTGCATTAAAGTGATGTAGACACGCAATCTACAGTATATCGCACTTATATCACATATAAGATTTAATAGATCTTCTATTGCCTTCATAATATGATCTAGTTTGCTTTGAAGCATGAACGTGCGTACCTAAAACAAAGTATGCGTGTAGACGCATAAGTATAGACTTATTTGATACCTGTTGTTTCAAAGTTCCAACGTCATAGGTAATAAGACTAATAAGTATATAGGTCTAGAAGTCTTTATACGGCTTTTGTTACCTATGCCATTACTTAAGTAAGGGTTAGGTACAAGAAACTGTGTGAAAATACGCACAATGGTGACATGAATTTGATGCATAGACGTAGCCGTCCTCCAACCAATCCAGGCTATGGAGCATGTGATGATGGCCATCATCAGAAGCAGGATTGCGGGGTATTCCATATTCACCCCTATGAAGTGCCGATAAATGAAGAGCCGATATAAAAGCCAGCCGCTAATTCCAAACAGTACTACTGCTGACATCTGTGGACAAACGGAGGGATTATTTAGTTACTTGCGAACATTAACCGACCGAATTCCAAAGTCGACATACGCGACAAGTTTTCTAGTTCTAGCTTCCTGTTCACTATGACTACTAGCGCCACTAAAGTTCGTCATGTGTCATGCTTAAATTAATCCGATTCAATTAATTGGAAGGAAGAAGTTTAGCGAGCTAATTCTTCAAAGTAATGACTGAAAAAAGTGTGTCAGCAATTGATCCCACAATTAATCACTTAACCTTATCATTATTTACATTATTCCGCTGAATTAACAAAAGTTTTAACTATAAACATTAGTTTTGCCGAGCTGTTGTTATGACTACGTAGCGAACTACTTATAACGGGAACGGAGTTTCCCCGTTTTTCAGTGAAAAACTTATAAATAATACTCACTGCGAATAGTACGTTGAAGATAAGCACTAGGTACTTCCAACAGTTTGCTGAGATGGCCATTGTAATGTAAACAAATCCCTTCACATGTCAAGTAATGTTTGAAAGTGGACTCATAACAAAGAGCCCGGTCGTTCCACCTCACGGATTTGTTTGTGTTCTGTCTCTGCGTGGTGCGTGCGCGCCCACGGAACGAGCGCCGACTGGGCCGAGTGATGCAACTGAGCCGCACTTCAGAATTTAACCATTCGACATTTATCTTGATGAACAACAATGGTCTTATCGCAATTACTAAAATCCAATGCGTATCGACATATTGTCGACAAAGTTCTGAGGAAACAAGTTACTCATCAAAATATCGCTTATCAGACTTCAAATGATAACGATGTATACAGGTGTACCGCGTACCTACTTGAACGGTTGATCTAACCTAATTCCTGTAGGAGATAACCTAGAGTTTAGTTTGAAACGTAGAGTGCAGGCGAGGTATTCTTGGCCCTGCGACATGATACATTTTCTATTTCCGTGACACCGTTGGCGGTTTACTTTCGCTACGTCAGCTACGTGCCTCGAGTAAATGACTTATAAATATATACATGACGAGCCCATCATGAATACTTAATTCATTAAACATGGAATATTCTGGATAGAGGCCTGAAGGAGATTCACGTTTTAAACATCATAGTTATCACACATTTATTGTTTCTTTACAATTAATAGTTTACATGAAAATCGTGTAGGCGCTATGTGTTTTTACTTAGTGCACCTAGGTACATACACATAGTTCTCGTAAATGGTAAGCCAACAAAACCCAACTAATACAGTAAACAAGATAATAACATTAATCATATATCGTAAAATGCAAGCATTCATATACCTAAATCGCAAAAACACAAATCTTTCACTAAAGCGTCGGGCATGGTTTGCATACGGAGTTTCCCAATCAAATCATCAATCTCTTCCTTAAGATCGGGACTGATAGGCCCTGCTTGATTTGCAGTACGGATCATAGCCCTCGCCTTATCAGTGAGTCGTTCTTTCATCGCCAGAATAGCCAAAAATGCCCAGCCATCTGCAAGCATTGGCTCCAAATCGACAGCGACAGTGGCCCAACGTTCAGCCCTGTATCGATCTCCCATTTGTTCGTATATACGCCCTATCAGGAGAGCTGAATGACCTCCTGCAGCTATCTTATGACACCGAGCTGCTCTCTGCAATGCTGCGCTAGGGTTAGTGTGAAAAGTTCCCCAAGCCGCTCGCAAAAGTAAAACTGGACATTGCTGTGCTCCTGCCTGATCCGCTTTCAGATATGACACCTCACAGTCCCCATCCCAACCGTTAATACACGCTAAGCAACTAGTCTGCATCTGTAAGAGAATAGCACTTGGACCAAATCTAATGATAGCTTTCTGTGTCATTTCTAACGCCGCGTCATATCTTCGTCTTAGGAGAAGAGAGGCGGCACGAATATAATACACATCGACGCAAACATTACTGTTAAAATTATGATGCGCTCCTCTGTTAAAGCATCCGTTCTCCACGCATTGCAGCAATCTCTCAGTAAAATGATAGCATTTTAAACAGAGGAAGAATGCCGCCGAAATTAAAAATGGGTCTGTGACTGCTATTGCAGTTGGAATCCAAAATACTTGCTCTTCTCCAGTTGCTTGCACCCAACGCTCGTAAAACTTTTTCCATTCCCGGGGTAGCAGAAACGCTTTTCTCATATGCTTTGCAGCTACGAATGCTGCATATTGATCGCCGATATAATGATACTGTGTGTGGACAGCTGCCGAAGATATTGCATTAGAAATTCCGTCGGAGCTGTCACCCTTTAGAGCTATTCGTAAAGCCGCACTTGCAGTTTCATTTCCCTCTGGGCCTTTGTCGAATTCTTGTGCACCAAATAACCACAATAAATATTTGTTCTTGACCTGAATAGTTAGCGCTCGTAAATAGTGATTTCTAGCCTCTGCATCGTTTCTTGCTTCAAGGCATACTAGAGCTTTAGACAAAAGTGATCTCGGATTTGTAGCTGATACAAAGGTTTCAACGTAATAATTAGCCAATCTCGTGTCTCCAGCTAATCGACATCTTGATGCAGAAAAAGGCGTGGGGGGTCGTGGTGTAGGGGGTCGCGGCTCGAACGAAGCTGTTACAGCGCGCCTGGCCGCGGCGTGCTGGCTTGTTACTGTATCTTGCCATTCGAGAGTCGTACAATCACCTGGTGGAAACTGCCTTATCATCATACGCACACGCATCATCAGTCGGCTCGCCGCTGTACGCTTTATGCTTTGACCCATACGCACAGTGCCTCGAGTCGCTAAGACACCTAACTCTCTGTGAACCGCTAATGCTCCACAATCTTTCCTTATTTGTCGAGCATCTAACGACGGATCTTCTGAAGGCGCTTCCGGTGGAAAACTATTAACGGGAGTTGGCGGTCCTTCACCAGGTAACAACCCTAAGGTGTTGAAAAGAAACGACAGTTTCGTCTTTGGCACGAGTGGTTCCATTAAATCGAATCTGACAATAATGTAGGCGCAGTGGCCGTATTCATCTCTTAGAACAGGATCCGCGTCTCGAGCACTGGTACCCTTAGCGCTAGTAGGTGGCAAATCCAACAGTGGCCCACATATTGGTAAATCATTTTCGTTATATAACAATAACCTTGTGCTGGTCGTAACTCCAAATTGTGCGGCTTCCAACAACACGTTTGCATCGATGAATCCCATATATCGACCACGTAATTCTTGTTTTCCAACCTTTGGTATTCCAGCCATTTCAATAAAAAGAGGGGATGAGAGTCTAGTTCGCAATAGTACTGGATCTACTAGGACTCGCTGCATGGAATTCCAGTACACTGATCTACAGTCTGGAGTGTTTTGGATTTCCAAATCCGACGGTACAAATACGTCATCACATGGCACATTGAATTGTGTATTAGCTGCATAGCGACCTTGGCTGACTGTTGCCCACACAGATTTCGTAGCAGAAGGAGAGCTTAAGGACTTGCCAAAATTTACAGCTGCAGTTTGAAGAACTTCATCGAGAGCAACGGCTCCCAAATAAACAGTTCCATCCCTAGACGGGGGTAAGCAGTGTGCAGAAACGAATGTCATAAGAAGAGTGCTTTTATACAATTTTGAGACAGTCACTGAATTTACCGTTACTTCAACTGATAACCCTGTATCTTCGCCGGTATTTATTGACACTAGAGGCACGGTTACACATACTTTGTCTGCCCCAAGTACCAAAGGGAATAAGTCCACCGATCCTCCGGCGCGATTATCTCCGTGTAGCAAAGGGTCTGGATCTTTAGCTCCCTTACCTCCAGACGCTCGGAGCAAACATATTAATGGTTGACTTGCAACTAACTGCTGAATTTCAGGTTCCTCAATGTTTATCGGTAAAAGAGTCGTTTCTAGTAAATCAGTTTGCCATTTACATTCAATCAGAATAAATCCATTGAATAATACCATAAAAATATATTGCCCAGCACCCAGAGGTGTACCCTCAAGAATAACAGAACACCGGGGTCCTAGTTCTAGAGATGACATGGTCTCAGCTCCGGAACTGGATTTCGATCGTGGCATTTTTAACAAATGCAGTGGTTTTGAAATCGTAATAATGAATAAATAATATGGTAGCTAATGTAGTAAACTATTTCATTTCATTTCATAATCAATAAAACTGAACATTTCACCAAAGGTACCTACAGTTTTCATCAAAGAGCATAATAACAAAGAGCATATAATCACTACGTGGTTTTCATTTATTGAAGTTGTCAAGTTGAGCTGCCAATATATGTAGAAAAAAATCTAGCATAGCTTGCAAAAATAGGTTTGTTATAACTCTAACATACTTTGTAGTCTGTGTAACATACCTATTTATCCATTTGTGTCATTCTAACGCTTTTTTAACGCAAGTTGTAAAAGCGCTCGTAATGAGCCCTAAAAGTTTTCCAGCGTCCCGTTTTTAGGGTTCCGTACCCAAAGGGTAAAACGGGACCCTATTACTAAGACTCCGCTGTCCGCCCGTCCGTCCGTCCGTCTGTCTGTCACCAGGCTGTATCTCACGAACCGTGATAGCTAGACAGTTGAAATTTTCACAGATGATGTATTTCTGTTGCCGCTATAACAACAAATACTAAAAACAGAATAAATTAAAGATTTAAGTGGGGCTCCCATACAACAAACGTGATTATTGACCGAAGTTAAGCAACGTCGGGCGGGGTCAGTACTTGGATGGGTGACCGTTTTTATAGATAATGGTACGGAACCCTTCGTTTGCGAGTCCGACTCGCACTTGGCCGGTTTTATTTTAATACTACAACGATGGCAAACTCATTGAAAACCGATTGGTCTGTGGGTCCCCCTGAGTTTAAGCGGCCATCGCAGCCTATGACCGCTTGCAACCCTAACGGAGCTATACACGAGCGCTTTTAATGCTTCACAAGTTCACATACCTTACCATGTTCCGCAGTGTATGATTGGTATTGTGTTATTATATTGCTTTCTCGTCCCACCGCATAGCTGCGTCCGACATCCGTCTGCAAGGATGGATGTAATAAGCCCTTTGGATTAGTCTACGTTGGCCCAATATTATTTAATTGTATTCGGCGTATTTTATACAGCCCGGCGGGCCGGCCGCAAACATACATCTCATTGAAAAAATGAGGCAGATGGTACGATGGTAGGCTCACCCGACTTGACCCGACATCGCAACGCAACCCAATGTGCAATAACTAAACGCAACTTGACGTTTGCTGTCACTCTAATTACGCCTTCATTGCACTGAAATATGAAACCTATAGGTCTATGCTTCATTGGAGTGAAAGAGAGAGATCCCCGCAATTTGCGAATTTCGTTTTTCGGGGTATGCACTCAGCATAGAAGGTAGGATCCTATAGAAGTGGTATACGCGTGCCTCCGTGAGGGACAAAACATAGGCAATGCGACACTATGATTGGTCGAATTTATTTGTTGCCCACCATAACCCATACTAATTTATGGTGGGGAATAAAAAAAATGTGAGACTGTGACAAGGACAAACAATAATAGAGCTTTCGCTGCTACTCCTACTGAAAGATACATAAGATTATCCCGTTCGTTCATTTCCCCCACCCATATTGCCTTATCCAGTTAAAATACTAGATTCATAGACAAGGACAAATAATAATAGCGCTTTCTCTGCTACTCCTACTGAAAGATACATAAGACTATCCCGTTCGGTCATTTCCCCCCACCCCTCATGCCAGATCCAGTTATATACTAGATTCATGTGTCACAGTCACGGACGGCGGACGTCAAAGTGACGTTTAGTGACACTCAGATGTTTACACGTACCTATTTTAATTTTATTATTTTATAGGACAGTAAATAAGTATATAATAACAATTAACTGAAAAATGCTACAAAATGTACACGTTATTACATGGATTTTATAAGTACCTGGTTCAGAAAGACGAATACTGCGTATTAATATTAGGTCTTGACAATGCAGGGAAAACGGTACCTACTTTTTAGCTCTATCTTTGTTAAGAAAGTTATTTGTGTATGTTAAGTTAGTCTTACTGAGATTTATTTTGGTTCCAGACTTACCTTGAAGCCACAAAAACGAAGTTTACGAAGAAGTACAAAGCCTTGAACCCGAATAGGATAACCACGACTGTTGGACTCAATATAGGAAAAATAGATGTTGACGGAGTAAGACTAAACTTTTGGGACCTTGGAGGGCAAGTGGAGCTTCAATCTCTGTGGGACAAAGTAATGAATCATTTATATTAACCATTTTTACCTGCAAAACATGTACAAGCAATGTCAATGTGTTCAGGCCCGGATTTAGACATAGGGTCCCTAGGCACGGTATGGCACTTAGAAAGGGGGCCCCCTTCTCCATCTCAAAACCATTGCTAGGTTGCCTGGGCCCCTAGGCCCGGGCCTTGTGGGCATAGGCAGGAATCCGGCCCTGAATGTGTGAATGTGTGTAGCTCTTAAATATGTAGGCTGGTGCCAGCATAACTTGCCCTGTCGATCCCTAGAATTGTGTCAAATTCTTGTTTTCTTCATAGAATTTTATGCCCCGGATGCCAGCCCTTTAAGCCAAATCTCTTAGAACTCAACTAGAGAAAGGGGCAAGCTATGATGGTGCCATCTATTGGACAAACCATTGACAGTTGCTATCCCAATTGAAAAATTTCAGTACCAAGCCCATTTCAATACAAAATGAACCCGACTAGCGGGTTCTTGGCACTGAAAGTGTTAAATAATTTTCGTGTGTGTTTCAGTACTTTGCTGAATGTCATGCGGTAATCTATATTGTAGATTCTTCTGACAGAGAGAGGATATCAGAGTCTAAGGAAACTTTCGGTATGTATGATAAATAAATGTGGTTATCAAACAATGATGACATTGATGACAATGCGATTTCTGTATGCAGCACCCACATGATAAATTTAACACATATTAGTAAAAGAATAAGGATCAAAGTCAAATGGCGTTCTAAAAGTTTTAATGCTGTTTCTAAAGATAGTAAATTTACTGGGACTACAAAATTAACTTTGACAATATGCCTCTATATTCTATACTAAATTCTCTTTTTTAATAAATCAGAATCATATATTTTATTAGTGATAAACTTAAAACTAAAATTAAAAATAAAATATGTATATTAAAATTGCTAATTATTAAATACTGATTGTTTTTTTTTTCAGACAGGATGATAGCATCAGAGCACCTATCAGGGGTCCCCCTCCTGGTCCTGGCTAATAAACAAGACATTCCAGACTGCATGGGAGTACATACAGTCAAACCTATATTCAACCAAAATGCACATCTTATTGGCGCGAGGGACATCATGCTTATGGCCACTTCCGCGCTTACTGGGTATGGTTTTGATACAACAGTTAACTTAACCTCCTAAAGTAAGGCCCAAGGTCCTACCTATAGTACTTCTTCAGTTCAATGAAATTTAAATCATATTCAATTGGAACAGAGTCGCTGTTCCATTTTCAAACAACGCAAAATCAACTCTATCTCCTACACTATAGATGCAAATTTCAGTGCCAAATTTTGGTTTTTTCAATTGTATGGCTGGGCCTTATGAAGTTAAGAGTGTGTGGAGCCCTAATCCCTTATTAGACAGAGTTACTTTCGCATTTTTTCTGGCTGTTCTCCTCTATGTAGGTACAGTTGCCATCAGATATATCGGAGCGGCTGAGGGACTCAAAAATATCTGAACACGCACTCTAGCGCCTTGATAATAGAAGCGTGTTCAGATATTTGTGAGCACCTTGGCTGCTCAGATATATCTGATGGCGACTGTACAGCTTGCATTTTTCAACAGATTCTCGTAAAATTTTGCGAACAGCCTCTTTAAATAGATTTTATTTTATTTTCTCGATTCAGTTCTTGGAATTTTTAATAATGGCGGAACCATGGGGGTCTTCATGGAGCCACGATTAAGGCTCCGTCACATTGACGCGGAAGCTTTCCGGGCGGGTGCGGTAATAGCAAGACGGTGATGTCACATGGAGCGCGATCAGGTCATTGAAATCGCCTCCGATCCGCGACAATGTGACGGGCTGACGGGCGAGTGACCGCGCACCGCGCCGCTTCTGCCCCGCGAGTCCTGTGACTGCTCCGAGTCGGTTCCGCATTCGGTCGCCGTATCGAGAGCGGTTGAACGCGGTGCCGCGCTTCGGCAATGTGACGTAGCTCATAACGTTCTGTGCATTCCCATGCAGTTGCGCGGTACCGCGCGCAATCCGCGTCGGTTTCGCTACCGCGTCAATCTGACGGAGCCTTTAATAAGTAGTATGGATTAGTCATGGGCCATAAAGTAGAATAGAATGATGACATTGACGACCACTTAGATTGAATGAATGGTATGTTAAGTTTTATCTAGTTATTTTTTAAATGTAAATTATTGCAATGGAGCACTTTAACGGTGATTTGTGACACTTGGTAAATTAAATACCTTATGTTAAAGTCGTAAGGACCATTATCGAGGGTTTTACACAAAGAGGATAAATTTAATAACATATTGAAATACAACGAGTAAGTATAGAATTTGAGAACTGGATGTGGTAATCTGTGACCTAACTTGATTATCTAGGCCTGAAAAAAAAAGAAGTCGAAAAGATTTATGAAAAAAGAATACATAGAATACTCATTATTTTTTAACAGCTGAGTAAACGTTTATTACGGACGTTTATAATGCAATTCAAGATGCGAAGGTCGTTATTAGGCCCCGTGCACACTGTCGTTTCCCGCCAGCGGTAAAGCGGCAAAAAAAGTAACTCTATTTCTGTGAGTCTATCTGTTACCTCTTCACGCGTAAACTATATACTGAACCGATGAAAATTGGTATGGCGTTAGTTTGGAGCCAGAGGACAGACAGGATAGTTTTTATCAATCATCATCATACCACGCAGACGAAGTCGTGGGCTGAAGCAAAGTAATGGTATTCCACCTATCCAATTTCTTTGTCCAATGTGTATTGCGTCTCAAATTTTGCTTTAATGATGAGAGAGTGAGACGAGTGATATTGGACAAGGACATTGACAGGTGGAATACCAGGTCGAATAACTAGAGTCCAAGCAAGCTAACTCGGCTTTCATAGAACCAAGGGGGAAGTGTCACACTAAACCTCATATCTTCATAGGAATTGTGACGAGTTTATACGTCTCTCCATATATATACAGGAGCAAATACCTAGGGACTCCGAGCACACTACAAGAGGCAGTCAGCAGCTACATTGCTAGGCTTCATGGAGGAGCTGGGGCGGTTAGAGTAGCGCTACCTCGTTTCACGCAAAATAGGCAGAATGGTTGTCGATTTGCAGAAAATGCCCAGAACCACTAACTACGTCTCTCGCGTCGAAGGGGTTAAGCGCAAAACGCAAAATATGTCCATAAATCAGCGTTGCGATGCGTATTCGGCAATGCGACGCGCCTATCACAGTAATATGTTTGCAATGCACGAGTTTATGCAAATAAATGTGTCGTTTTCGTTGTTATCAGCAAAAGGTACCCACATCGTCGGTTGTCGATAAAGACGACTTCCTATTGCATCATTATTGGCAGTAGCGCCTTAATGACAACCGATATTAAGTTACCTTTTGCTTGAGAATGACATAAATTATCATTTTACAGTGATGGAGTCGACGAGGGCATCCGGTGGCTAGTGGACTGCATCAAAAGGAACAGTGAGCAGCGCCCGCCGCGCAACCACGACGAGAATTTATGAAATCATTGCGACACCTTATCCATAACAAAATTATATATAACTGCTCGTCACCGCTGAATATTAACGAGTTTTCCTATTAAGATAATGATGCGGAGCGAACCATTGTTTTGTACATACATTATTGACATTGTAAGAATAAAAGTTATACTGAACGGTGTCTGTATTGCTGTCCTTTTTTAGTGATAAGTGTACCTTTGATAAGAGATAGTGTAATTACTAGATATTTGTGGGGTATCTACTACCTGCAGCTGATAAAACTGTGATAACAGTACAGTTTGCACTGTTGTGGAATTGTGTTGTGTTTGTGAAATGTTGATTTTTAAGTGATTTATAATATCTGCGCCTATCAAATTTTGAACAATATGGCTTATCCGATGTATGAAGTCGATTGGAGTGTGCTGCCGCCAGAACAAAATAGAAGGTGCGTTCTTATTTTATAATTTTAACACTAGTAACGAGTAGCTTTATAATATAAACAAATAATGAAAATAAAAGTTACAAAATTGAAGCAGGTTGTGGCAATCTCGATACAAATATTATGGCAAGGACGAAAAAGAGATAGAAAATTAGGTTGCTGAAAAGTTTTCCTTTTCCACGTTGCGCTTACTTTTCCTTTATCCAGTCAAATCAATTCCAACATATTTTTTCATGATTTTGAGAAACACATAATTCGGTCCTCCAATTTAATAAAATATTTTATGTATGTATACTAATGTTTCTAAGCTTTTAACTTGTTTTGTAAATACAAAGAAACTAATTTGATTATCAAATTGAGGAACGTCATGCGACGAGTCACGGCGGCCATGTTGAATTTTGTACAACGCACAGGGAAATGTCAGCTGGCGATTGCCGTATTATTTCTATCTTATTTCTGAAACTGTGATAAACATTTCGACGGAAAATATAGGATAAATATTACCTTGTTTACACCAAAAACATAACTCATGTAGTCATTATGAGATCGGTTTATAAAAAGTGAAATTATGACAGAAGTGAATCAAAGGTGGCATGCGATTTCTCTCTTACATTTTTATAGTTTGTGACGGATAAAATGCTATTATGCTTGACTTTTTACTCATAAATTACTCTTTAGTTTCTTTGGTATTGGTATAAAAGTGCTCAAGTGATAACTCAACGGTTAAGTGTGTTTATTATCTAAATCCGAAACAAGTTGCATTCGTCAAGATTTATTTTCCCCATATTTTGTGATCCCTGGAGAAAAGCTGAGTGAAAAGGATTATCATTATAAGTGTACACGATGAACGGCTCCGAATCCGGGTAATTTTTGTTTTTGGTTATATTATTAGTTAACAATTATCTAGTTTTAATATGACACGACTACTAACTATATCAAACTAGATTGGTTATTGGTGTGCACACATTCTCCATGCACTGATCTTCCAGCTAGTTATACATATTAACATAACATAAAATAAACCTACATACATTATATTCCTTCTATAACCTCTCCACATAGCTTTTTTGATGCTCTTGTAAAGCTTAAGAGCGCTATTACATTTCGGCGTTGAGCGAGTTTAGGTATTTTACGCGCTGCGGCAGGCCGTGCGAGCTCAGTATGCCGATCCCTTCTACCACACTCGCACTACAATGATGGATTAAACATTCTTGATCCTTCGCGAAGCATATTGAAATCAACCATAACAACACTAACTGTACTTAACTTTTAAAGTTCTAAAACTGTTATTTGGTAAATACGAAAATACTAAATGCAGTGCAAATGTACATAGGGGCTGTTCATAAATTACGTCATCTATTTTTGACGATTTTTGACCTTCCCCACCCCTCAAATCATCCAAAAATCAAGCTTCGGATGAATCTGTTTCCTCCTACGTCATGTTACCATCATCCGATGTCCAGACCCCCCCCCCCACTCCTCCCATTTGAAACGACGTAATTTATGAATAGCCCCATACTCGTACTTATGAAGGTATATTACTCGAAAGAAATTATAGGTACCTACTCGCTTATTTACATGTTTCGTCATTGCATTTGGTACCTATAGGTTGTAAAGTTTGTATCAACGAGGGTTTAAAAACGAACTGGTACTGAGGATCTGATGATGATTAAGGTGGTCACGGATACCAATCAACCATGTAGTAACATGATTAGGCTCGTTTGATTCGTCTCAACAAGATCTTTGACACTGAAGATACACAGGGTCTGATGATGGAGCTGGAAGGTGGCCACGGGTACCAGTCTATCATGTAACTAAACAACTTCGTGTTTGGGCTCGTTTGATTCGTCTCAACAAGATCTTTGACACTAGGTGATACTCAGAGTCTGATGATGGAGCTGGAAGGTGGTCACCGGTACCAATCAACCATGCAACTAAACCACTTCGTGTTTAGGCTCGTTTTATTCGTTTGAACAAGATCTTTGACACAAGATAGTACTCAGGGTCTGATGTTGGAGCCGGAAGGTGGTCACCGGTACCAATCAACCATGCAACTAAACCACTTCGTGTTTAGGCACGTTTTATTCATCTCAACAAGATCTTTGACACAAGGTAGTACTCAGGGTCTGATGATGGAGCGCGAAGGTGGCGACGGGTACCTGTCTATCATCATCAGCTCCATCATCAGACCCTGAGTAGTATCTTGTGTCAAACATCTTATTGCGACGAATCAAACGAGCCCAAACACGAAGTAGTTCAGTTACATGGTAGACTGGTACCCGTGGCCACAGTCCAGCTCCATCAAACGAAGCCAAACACGAAGTGGTTTAGTTGCATGGTTGATTGGTACCGGTGACCACCTTCCGGATCCATCATCAGACCCTCAGTACTACCTTGTGTCAAACATCTTGTTGCGACAAATCAAACGAGCCCAAACACGAAGTGGTTCAGTTACATGGTAGACTGGTACCCGTGGCCACAGTCCAGCTCCATCATCAGACCCTGAGTACTAACTTGTGTCAAAGATCTTGTTGCGACGAATCGAACGAAGCCAAACACGAAGTGGTTTAGTTGCATGGTTGATTGGTACCGGTCACCACCTTCCGGATCCATCATCAGACCCTCAGTACTACCTTGTGTCAAAGATCTTGTTGCGACAAATCAAACGAGCCCAAACACGAAGTGGTTCAGTTACATGGTAGACTGGTACCCGTGGCCACCTTCCAGCTCCATCATCAGATCCTGAGTACTATCTTGTGTCCAAGGTCTTGTTGAGACGAATCAAACGAGCCTAAACACGAAGTGGTTTAGTTGCATGGTTGATTGGTACCGGTGACCACCTTCCGGCTCCAACATCAGACCCTGAGTACTATCTTGTGTCAAAGATCTTATAGAAACGAATAAAACGAGCCTAAACACGAAGTGGTTTAGTGGCATGGTTGATTGGTACCGGTGACCACCTGCCGGCTCCATCATCAGACCCTGAGTACTATCTTGTGTCAAAGATCTTGTTGAGACGAATCAAACGAGCCTAAACACGAAGTGGTTTAGTTGCATGGTTGATTGGTACCGGTGACCACCTTCCGGCTCCATCATCAGACCCTGGGTATTATCTTGTGCCAAAGATCTTGTTGAGACGAATCAAACGAGCCCAAACACGAAGTGGTTTAGTTGCATGGTTGATTGGTACCGGTGACCACCTTCCGGCTCCATCATCAGACCCTGAGTACTATCTTAAGTCAAAGATCTTGTTGAGACGAATAAAACGAGCCTAAACACGAAGTGGTTTAGTTGCATTGTTGATTGGTACTGGTGACCACCTTCCGGCTCCATCATCAGACCCTGAGTACTATCTTAAGTCAAAGATCTTGTTGAGCCGAATCAAACGAGCCCAAACACGAAGTGGTTTAGTTGCATGGTTGATTGGTACCGGTGACCACCTTCCGGCTCCATCATCAGACCCTGAGTACTATCTTGTGTCAAAGATCTTGTTGAGATGAATAAAACGAGCCTAAACACGAAGTGGTTTAGTTGCATGGTTGATTGGTACCGGTGACCACCTTCCGGCTCCATCATCAGACCCTGAGTACTATCTTGAGTCAAATAAATACATATAGAATGTCAGGTCGTTTCAAATATTTTTAATCCTGTCCGGTAGTTTATTAAACTGTACCATTATAAATTATAATACTATAAAAACAGTGCTAGGATCAAAGTCTCTCGTTGCGGTTTACACGCACACAGTATAGCGTTTTACACGGCGCCCGCCGCACACAATGATAAAAAACCTCGTCGTCGCCGTTGAAAATGTGCGGAGCCGACCGACACACGTCCTGCCTCTACAAGCTCTGCCGCGGCACTGAGCTGGCGCAGCGCGCGTCATCGGTAATATAGAGTAGTTTTCAAAAAATTGCCAAAAAATTATAGTAGAATTTCATAAACACTAATGTATACCAACAGTATAAGCAAACGTTGCAGATTGCTTGAGTATGAAAATGACTTCGATATTAAGTAGATTTTCGTAGGAATTGACACTTGTTTCGGAGAGAAAATCGAGTTCGTTTTACTTTGATTTTCTCTTTCTCAAAGGTATGTAGGAAAAATATAGTTTGATATGCCTAAAGTACAGGGTATTAGTAATACAAAATAGCCAGGTTTAGCAGAGTAAAATTCTCAACATTTCCAAATAAGAGCTCGCCATTCAGTGCTTCACGGGGTTTTTCGGAAACGACCATCAGAAAAAAAATCATTACTAATTTAATAAGTCCTTTTTCTAATATTTACAACGATATTTATAAAGATAAGAAGACGCTTTTACTGGAACAAGTACTCATTGTTTCTAATAATGAGCGCAAAGTCCTGAATTTCGTCGACTAGTATCATAAATTTTGCATTATTTCGACTTTTCTTGTAAGAGCGCTCTTAAGAATTATTTTGTTTGCTTTAAATACTTGCCTCTTTTGTTGGAAAATCTAACTAAACAATTCAAGCAAAGCAACTAGTTTTAAAATAAATATTCCATTTGGCCAAATTGAGTACAGAACACTAAAAACATCTTTTAACTTTAAGTGTAGCAGAAATAATCTCTTCTTTTCCTAGTCTGTGTTATACACATAACATTTTCTAACAAAGTGCTACTGTTGTCTCCTCCTGTCTTACTATCTCCATACCAAATTTCATCTAAATTGGTTCAGAGGTTTAAGTGTGAAGAGGTAACAGACACAGTTTACTTAAAAAATATATACATATCTTTATTTCGGAACCTACAAAATTCCATAAAATATTGTTAATACCATCATTATAGCTATGTGTTAGTAAATACATTAAAATCAGATCAAAACATAATAAAAATAATAAATAATTGATAATATCAACTTAAAATAATACTTTTGCATTTATAATTAATTATAGTTCGTTTTTTTTAGCATTAGAAAGAACTTGTAAGAAGGTAAGCGATTTTGAGCTGTCTTTTAATTGCAAACGCTTTTTAAAAATCAGTAACTATTACTTATGAAAGCAGAAGAATATAAATGATCATATTAGATTCATAATTGTTAATATTTGCCATAACTTATTTTTAAAACGTGTTTTTCAATTAAAAGACACATCAAGATTGTTTACCTTATTTCTAATGCTAAAAAAAGTAGGGATAGGGATTAGTAGGATTTTTTATTACCTATTCTATATCTATATCTAGTCTTAGTACAGGAAAGATATTACCAATCACACAATCCATACTAATATTATAAAAGGAAGTCTTTCTGTTACCTCTTCACGCTTAAACCGCTGAACTGATTTAGATGAAATTTGGTATAGAGATTGTTTGAGTCCCGAGGAGGGACATAGGATAGTTTTATCCCAGAAATCATCCTTTAGAGGGGTGAAATTTTGTATGGGGACTTAACAACAACTGCACAACAAACTTTGTCAATAAGAACTGACCCGTCCGCACTGTGTAGCACCGGTGCTGGTGCACAATTTAGTTGTGGTATAGAGATAGTTTGAGTCCCGGGGAAGGATAAAGGGTAGTTTTCATTCAAGAAATCACCCTTTAAGGGGGTGAAAAAGGGGGTTGAAGTTTGTATGGGGAATCAAAAAAATGCAGATTGAATAAAATAGGTAATTAGCTACCTACCTAAATTAATAATTCCACGCTGACAAAGTCGCAGGCAAAAGCTAGTATCCTATAAATGAGCAATTGATCCTAATTGACTGCAGTGCTATCTATCTATCAGGTGTCATTGCAGGATTTGCAGGGGCCATTGTCAGCAGAGGTCAATATTGCAATTATCTTAGAAATTATTGATAAAGCTTAGGTATTGGTTACTGCTTACATACCTAACCGAACATAGTATTTATATGTGTATATTAATCTAATAGGTCTCTATTGTTTCCCAAAAAGTTTTAAGTCATAATGTATTGTTTGTCCGCATTTTCGTTAGGCATAATTTGTTTGGTTCAGAAACATGTAACTTTTCAGGATGGCCATAAAACAAACCTAACAAAAAAAACCTTTTTAGGACTAATGATAATATGACAAACAATACATTATACCTTTATGTCAAACAAAGCAACCCCTAATCTAACACTTAGATTGACCCTATGACCTGTTCTTTTAGTTGTTTATAATAATGTTTGTAACTTGGTCATTCAACCTTTGATAAAGAATATAAAGAGAAAATCAATTTATTCAGTAAGTATGATAAAGCACTTAAATTAATATCATAGCTTATAGCTAACGGTGGTATTCCACCTGCCCAATGTGTATTTTGTCTCACATTTTGCTTTAATGAGAGAGTGATGCAATGACATTGGACCAAGATATTGGATAGATGGAATACCACCCTAATATCCTATGATAGATAATACCTCCTATCATATGATTGGCTGAATATAATATTATGGTGTTTTGAATCTACGGTATTATACTACACACGCGTGCAAAAGTATTGCATCACTTTGCATTTTTTCCAATATCTTTGTAATTCTATACCCGATTCTGAAAATTTTGGTATCAACTGAAAGCTTATAATGTAATGCATTATAAAAATGGTAAATTCAATGAAATTTCGAATCCGAAGACCAAGATGAAGAACCAAGTGGTTTTTCATAGACCTAATTAATTTTGTAATGAGATCATGAGGAATACCGTCCCACTCCTCCAGCAAGGCTCCCTTCAGCTCCTCAACATTGACCAGGGCAGGATTCTGCTTCCGAACCCACCTTTTTAGGTAGTCCCACACATGTTCAATGGGGTTAAGGTCCGGGCTCATCGCTGGCCAGTCCATGGTGTCGATGCCCACTTCGAGAAGGTAGGCTGCCGTGGCCCTAGCGGTATGACACTGGACATTATCCTGCATTAGGATGAACCCCTCATCAAAAATACCGGCATAAGGAACATGTTCCTCCAGGATATCAGTGATGTACTTCGCAGCGATCAATCCACTGCCATGGCCCCCGCCAGGCACGAAAACCAGCTCTGTCCGCCCGTCGTAGGAAATGCCGCCCCAGAACATTACGGATCCACCGCCATAGGCGACCCTTTCGGAGAAGAAACATTGAGCGAACTGTTCTGGCCTTCTGTAGACTCTTCCTTTTCGGTCACATCCATTCAAGCACATTCTGCACTCTTTCAACTGGGGTTCATTGCTCAATGGTCCAATCCTTGTGATTTTCAGCAAACTCTCTTTAGGCTGTAAGGTGTAACGCCAGCAATCTGGGCCCCGCTGCGGGCCTCCTGGGTGTCAAGTTCGCTTTCTTAAGTCTTCTTCTTATTGTCCACTCACTGGCAGCCACTCCTCGTACCTCACGCAGACGCTGCTGGATGGCAAGGCTTGTCTGGTGTCGATCTCGGAGAGATGTTGTGACAAAGAAGCGGTCGTCCCTCTCTGATGTACACTTTCTGCGGCCGCTTTTTGGTCTTGAAGTAAAGGATCCAGTCCCCTGGAACCTCTGGTAAACTTTGCAAACTGCAGATTGGCTTAAATTCAGCTCGGCAGCTTCTGAACGTTGGCTAATACGCCCCGCTTGCAGGGGCTGGACGATTTGGCGGACTTCAGCTTCAGTGGTTTCCATTTTTTCAGGTCTTTTTCACGGGAAAATACGCGGAGATAAGTAACGATCGACTTCTGATAAGTGACTGATAACAACCCCTTCTCTACCTCCCGTTTATAGGGGTCAAGGGTAACGCAACTCGTGCGCGTGATATCGTGAAACCGCTCACAAATCGGGAAAATGCCGATAATTTGAAAAATACTGGGCCGGTTTCCATGTTATTTTACTTTTCGTAAAGCTAAAACTTCAAGGATCATGATTACATTAAAATAATTTAGCCAAATTAACCAGTTTACAAATATATTGGGTGCGGACGAAAAAATGCAAAGTGATGCAATACTTTTGCACGCGAGTGTAGATAGGTGAAAACTGCATGAAAATCCATTCAGTAGTGTTTGAGTTTATCGCGAATATACATAAACACAAACAGACGCGGCGGGGGACTTTCCTTTATTAGGTGTAGTGACATTTCTTTTTTTTTTCCTACAGGTTTAACCCGGCCTTTAATATTGCGACCATAAAGCAAGTGGTGAATGAGGCCATTGAAAGAGGTGAGTAAATTCTATTATTTACAAACATGCACTGTTAAGGCAGCTGTTCCATAGGCAACAATACAGAACTTTTTCTTAGAGAAAACATTCATCTTCCAAGATAAATTTCGTTTCTCGCTGACTGCCGCCGGTCGGACAGCTGTCAACCAAGGCAATCAAACTTACGAATCTGAATACATTTTGGTTTTATTTTACACAAATTAATTACGTGTTGTTTAACATAGATACCACAAATATTTTGCAATACTCCAATCAAGTCATTGTGTGTGTGGCTTATAATTATTAGACAATATGAAATTAATTTTTTCTAGATATTTGACTTGAAGTTTATTAATGCTATGGTATGCCATAGAATTAATAAACTTCAAAGTACCCATAGACCCATGCTCACTAAATACGTATGCACCTGGATGTGACGTATGAATTATATATATCAGGCCGCGTAGCCAAAATGCCAATCAGCGATCGAAACGCAACTGTCACTGTCGCACTAATATGGATGAGTGATAGAGAGACACAAAGCGTTTCGTTGTCGAAGCGATAGCGATTGTAACCTTGGCTAGGCCGGCAGCTGTCACACCGCTTATTTGTGAGCGCGTCATGCAATTCCAAACATCACAAGCTACATGTGCACGCGCGTGACTACGCAGCCCAGGGAGCTTGCTGCATTCGCACTAGGAAGCTTACCGCGGAAATCACAGTTTCGTCTATTTGCCTCTATCGCTCTTGCTAGTCCACAGAGAGAGAAGATAGACGAAACTTAGATTTTCGCGGTTCTATAGTTCGTTTTTTTTTAGCATTAGAAAGAACTTGAAAGAAGGTTAGCGATCTTGACATGTCTTTTAATTGAAAAACGCTTTCTAAAATTCAGTAACTATTACTTATGAAAGCAGAAGAATATAAATGATCGTATTAGATTCATAATTGTTACATATTTGCCGTAACTTATTTTTAAAATGTGTTTTTCCATTAAAAGACACATCAAGATTGTTTACCTTATTTCTAATGCTAAAAAAACGAACTATAGCCCTGAGAGCCAGCTTTTGCTGCTTGCTTGTGGATTTTATACTAACTTTGGCGAAACTTACAAGTCTTCTTATAAATATTCATTACTAGCAACCGTAGCTACTGTCCGCGTCTTTGTGAACTTCCATAATACAAACGTATAAATAGGAAGTCCTATTTCATACAAATAGGGGATCATTCGGAAATAAAAATTAGTACATTTTCATTAAAATTAAGTAACCATAACAAACATGCAAAGGTTTATACATTCTTAATATTATAGTTTAGTTTTTTTAGCATTAGAAAGAAGGTAAGCGATCGTGACATGTCTTTTAATTGGAAACGCTTTTTAAGAATCAATAACTATTACTTATGAAAGCAGAAGAATATATTTCATAATGGTTACATAGGTGTTTGCCGTGACAATTTTTTTTAAAGTGTTTTTCAATTAAAAGACACGTCAAGATTATTTACCTTTTTTCTAATGCTAAAAAAACGAACTATAATGACACGTTGTTTGCCTTATTTAAAGTGGTCAAAAATGTCTGTTAAAAATCTAACAAAACAAACAGTGAAAAACATAAATGTCTCCCATTGTCCTATTTTAATTGAATGTAACAAAACATTTGTACTATACTATAGGACTTCACCCGTGGCCTATAAATCAACTGGGGCATGTAAAAACAATAGCCCAGTGACATCACCGCGCTGAAATACCTTCGACTTGTTATCAGAAGCTGGGAATCGCTCTCTGTTTTACAAACTTACATTAATCGCTGCCTAAATTTAGGTCTAACAAAAACACCTTATTAATTTAGACAGACCGAGTTGTCCCTGACCTGACTGCAAATATACATTTTGTAGCGGATTTACAAAACGTTATTTGTACCTTAATAGCTTAACCCATTTAGAATTAAAGTCATGAAATTATCGAAATTCATCTTCGTGACAGAGTAAGGCTGTCATCTAATGCGCAAATGTGAGTGAATGAAATCGGCGGTGGCAGCCGACAACCCCCTTCTTTAATCATAGCCTTTGGTACCTAACACCCACGCTGAACGTACATATAGGTACCTCAATCCAGCGCGACCGCCCACGTGTGCCCTTTTCATGAATCCCTACGGAACAGTATTAGTGCTCGCGATCAAATACGTCCCATTAAACACAAGGACGATTTATGGAGAATTACTTATTTCAGTAGTAATTTTTCTAAGCAACGATGTTCTGAGATAACCTACTAGGGGAGACCGAGATAAGCTAAGCAGAGGTAGGTTGAAACTTGAAACAACGTCAATTTTGAGACATCTATAACTGTTATCGAGCTGTAAAAAATTATGGTTAGCCTCGTCCCACCGTCCGCCGATCCCTCAATATGCATCCTTGCCTCAAGACGATTATAAGAACAGCAAAATTCCTACCTCTATTTAGGCATTCCTAAAGCTTGATAAAAGTATACACTATGAAAATGAAAAAAAAAATGAAAAAATATTTATTCGCTAACAAGCAATCTTTAACAAAATACAGGTTCGTGCACGCACCTTTTTAAGTATAAAAATACCTGTGTTAAGGAACACCGCTCTTCCTTAGTGATTAACTACAAGCTAAAAGAAAAACTATGATAATAAGTGTAATAACAATAAAGTAAATTAAATTAAACTAAACAATTTAATAAGTTAACTATAAGTTATTAGAAGACCTAAATCCTTATTACTTTGTATATTAAAATAGTAAACTTGCCTCTTGGCAACTGCATAGCAACAATTACTTACTATGGGTGTACAACACAGCTGTATAATTTCTATTATAATTATAATAATATTTAATGTCCTATTGTAAAAGGCTTGGTACTACTACTACGGTAGTACTATTAGTTATTCTGTGCTACTACTACTAGTACTACTTGATTTACTAGAATTGGTAGGTTCAAAACTAGTGACTATCGTTCGAGTTGATTTATAAATCAACCTATAGGTAGATAGAAAGGCCCGCTGCAGAACATTGTCAAATATGCCGCTTATAAACAAATACCTATTATTTTTGTATTCATAGACCTTAAATAGTAATTAAAAACAGATTATTCACCAACTTTAGTCATTTCAGGTTTAAAATTCGTAACTGAAATATGATAAAATTACCGAGTTGAAAGATGTAATTGTACACATCATAGTTAAGCCATGCTTTCTACTTCTGACCTGCTGGCATGAGTTGCGTTCTTGCGCGCGACTCCATACATCTAGCGCGACTTCAAGTAAGACTCGCGCGCGGAAGCGCAACTTATGCTAGACCTCCTGATGTGCCTTCTTTAGAATATGACTAAGTTTCATTTCTATACTAATTTCATTATTCTAATCAAACTCTAACTTCACTTTCCTAGCTTGTAAGTAAGCACAACAATGCACTGATCAACGCTTCTCTATGTGTGTGCCGTCCTTAACAGTCGCGCCGGTTTCAGTGCGCATGCCCACGCCGACCCGGCTGCGGGATCTCATCAGGCAAATCAGGGCTGCACGGACGGCGGCGGAAGAACGGAGCGTGGTCAACAAGGAGTGCGCCTATATTAGGTCCACTTTCAGAGAAGAGGATAGCGTTTGGAGGTGAGTTTATTGATGGTACCTAGGTATAGGTGTGGTCAGAAGTGGTGAATAACCCTGGTTGCCAGAAGGCTCGTGTACAACCGTACCCACGCGACCCGGCTGCGGGATTTCATCAGACAGAACAGGGTAGCGCGTACGGCGGCGGAAAAGAGGAGCGTGGTCAACAAGGAGTGCGCCGATATTAGGTCCACGTTCAGAGAAGAGTATAGCGTTTGGAAGTGAGTTTAGTTGGTATAAGGTACGCCCAGATCTGTGGAACAAGTCTGTTTGCCGCATTATTATCTGCTATACATCTATTCAAGGTCTGACAAAAAGAAACAGCGGTTGTGTCGTAGATGCAATCGTAAATTATAAGTGGATTTTTATTCCATTGCATCAATTGTATAAAATAGTCAGTAGACGGCATTCACATTAACATTTTTATTATTATGATCATGATCACGTACGTATTAATTAACAATAACTAATAAAGAATGATTAAAAACGTAATAAACTCTAATCAGAAATCAAATTGGCTTTTGTTCAAGAAGTTTTGTTCCGGATTTCCGGATGAGAGGGGAAAAGAAGTACCTATATCGACTTTAAACTTTAAACCAACGTTTGGAATTGACCCAACAAAATCTTTAGGCAATTTGTTATTTATGAAAGAAACAAGAAATGTTTCTAAGATAATGCAGACTGGTACTTACGAGTAACTAATAGTAGAGGCTCTTTTAAAACAACACATTCTTAAAAAAAAAACAGCTTCTTGCGTCTTAAACTTCCAACAGTCGGCAATTTTCTCTTAACAGTCATAAACGATGACTAAAATAAAGCTTATCCAAGTTTCCGTAAACATATTTTTCAAATACAAGGGCTCCATAACTTACCGCATAAAATCCTTGAGCGTCCTTTATTGCGCGGTATAATGAAACCGCAACGTAGACTTAACTAGCTGAACAATTCACAAAGGTTTCGTATACATCGTCAAAAGTGCACCAGTATAAAACTGACATCCGATTACGCTGTTTTTAAGAATTTTGAGTCAAAGGGGCGAATGGACGAACCCCCTGACGAGTATACAAGATTTGTAAATTGATGTGGACTTGGCATCTTCCAGTCTAAAGTCTAGGTTCACTGGGATTCTAGGTTCTATACGGCAAGGCAATATTGTGTATTGTCTAGCCATGGTCTGTATATAGTGTTGTTTACATGGATCGAGATTTTTATGCAGACAACTGACAACTTTATTTCTTTTCGGAAATAAGTTGTGGATCTGGAACCGAATGCGATTTACCGGTTACTACCAAAAGTTTTTAAATAAAGTATGTACTACTTAGTAAGCGGAGACAATAATTGTAGAATTCAGCTCCCCCCAATGCCTGGCAAACGTTTGAGTGGGGTCAATTTCGGCGATATCAACAGCGTGCGGGAATGAAATTGCCGAATTCCGATAACACCAATAATTGGATGCCATTTGAAACGAGGGACTCTCACCCATGTTTCAACGAATACCAAGTGCATGTAGATAAGATAATTATTGTTATGGCCACGTCCGATTACAAAACAATAACAGATATGGAAAAATACAACGGGTCGTCCTTATTACTGGTTATTTATTAAAATATAAAGTTTAGTGGGCTGGTCTTTTCAAAACTTACAGCTAGGCGAGAAAAGCATCGCTTTTTGGTCGGTCCCTCATGTCTAAGGATCGTGGTCAGTATCAGGGTTGCATCTGGAGCGGATGATCTGCCTCCACCGGTTTCTGTCCAACGCGTCTCTGACGACCGTGTAAAAGCAGAGGATGACGAGTCTTAACTGAGTGAGAAAAGCATAAGAAACAAATATTGTCTAGTCTGAGAAGTATTTATATCGATAAATTTAGTGATATCTAATCCATCCATTTCTACACAGATGTCGCAACATCGCAAAACTCCTCTACATCCACATGCTGGGCTACCCAGCGCACTTCGGTCAACTGGAGTGCCTCAAACTCATCGCCAGTACGCGGTTCACGGACAAACGAGTGGGCTACCTCGGCGCCATGTTGCTACTAGATGAGCGGCAAGACGTCCATCTCCTCATCACGAACTGTCTCAAGAAGTAAGTGTAGGTTAATAATTAAGAATAATTTGTGGTGTAAATTAGGTGGAATACATCTTAGTTCGAGGTTATTTGGAGTGTCTCAAACTCATCGCCAGTACGCGGTTCACGGACAAATGAGTGGGTTACCTCGGCGCCATGTTGCTACTAGATGAGCGGCAAGACGTCCATCTCCTCATCACGGACTGTCTCAAGAAGTAAGTGTAGATTAAGAATTATTATTTTGTGATATAAATTAGGTGGAATACAGGGCACGACCGTCGAACATTTTAGTTCGAGTGTCTCAAAATCGTCACCAGTGCGCCATTTTTCTATTGCATGAGTGGTAAGATGTTCACTTTTTCATCACGAACTGTCTGAAGAAGTACGTGTAGATTAAGAGCTATTGGACCCTGTTTGGCCTGTAAAGTGTACATCTAAGCTACCAGATCTACGAGGCTACCCAGAAATGTTTCAAGCCTATTGCTAGTCAGCTGTTCACGCATAACCACGTCGGTTACCTATGTGTCCTTAGCAACCTGAAAACATTTCTAGGCTTCATGGCAGCTGGGGTGGTTAGAGTAGCGCTACCTCGTTTCACGCAAAGTAGGCACAATGATTGTCGATTTGCGGAAAATGCCCAGAAGCACTAACTAACTAACCTTTGTATCCTTCTGAAGCCTTCGAGTGGGGTAGGAAGAGAGTTTAACTTCTTCCTTTGCTTTGAGTAAAATATAGCCAGAACAAGGGCTCCGTAAATAGGGTTTCTGGTTTCTCGACCTTTTTAATTTCTCGAGGCACGGGAATTCTCGACCAGGATTTCTCGAGTTTCTCGAGTATCTCGAGAAATTTTGAAAGTTTCAAATAATACCATGGTATGTATTTTTTTTTGCTTTTTTACAAATCAGACTCATAGGGATCGTATGTGAGATCAATAATCAAAGATTTGGTAATATTTTAGTTACCATAAATTGCACTTAATAATCAAAAAATCAACAAACAAAAAAAACTATAGTGCACCTATAGTTATTTTGCGTGCGCGCCGGTGATGTGATATGCTATAGTGTATTTCTTGTGGTATTTAACAAAATGTCAACAAACCACAATATGGTATTTTACTAGGCAAGGCAAGTCATATTCAAGTCAATAAATTTAACTCGATGTGAAAACTTACAGAAGTTTTACTACGTAATATTAATACTTACTCAACGGAACAATGAAGCTGCTAAAATTGTGCTATTTTGCTAATAGGAATATATCGGGATGATTAGATTTATCAATAATAATTTAGTTTTATAATATGTATGTGTTATTACATGGTCCTATAATTCGTTAGCTAGCCTATAGTTTTTTAGAATTAGAAAGTAGATAGGTAAGTGACCTTGACGTGTCTATTTATTGACAAACACTTTGGAAAAATAAATCACGGCAAATAGACACATGTAACAAATAGGACATAACAAATCACATACGATCATTTACATTATTTTGCTTTCATTAGTAATAGGGTATTTTCCTACTAGTCAAATCAGTTACTTTTTTAGAACTGTCAAAACGATTTGCTAATATGGAATTTATATGAAACATTACATCGTGACGTCACGGTCAACTCATCTACTTATTACATTTCTATCCGATTTATTAAATAGAACTTGTGTTTTAAAATAACTCCTATCTGTGTTTTTCTAATAATTATCTGGTGCTTAATTTAATGCATGGTGTAAAATAATTTATTTCAAATACAGTATAATACCCTATTGTTACTAATTTTTTAAAAGCGTTTTTCAATAAAAAGACGCGTCATGAATGTCATGATAGTTCAAAAGTTTCAAAACATGAAAATCGGTTCAAGCCAGAACGATAGTGTACGGATCAAGGCAGTTTTTTTTATTTAGTTGGTTAACTACCTAATAAATGTTTTAAGTACCTGAAAATGTAAAAAAAAAAACATTGTTTACATTTATTTAACTACCTAAAGAAATGCACTATAGACACACCACGTGTTATCTTTTTACTTATCACAAGAGATTTATTTCTCGAGTTCTCGAGGCATTGAGTTATTTTTTCCCGTCTCGACTTAGGACAAATTTCTCGAGATTTCTCGCCTCGAGAATTCTCGAGCAGAAACCCCATCCGTAAATCACTTAGCAAATTCTGCACATAGCCAGCTTAATTAACTATATTATTTATCAAGTGAATTGTATCGGATTTTCATTTACAATACATTAAAAGGTTAGGTTTTACCTCCAGTCATTTTGCTTAACTAATTATCATATTAACCGTATCAGTTACCGCAAATCGTAAAACGTTTTTTCAGTATTTGTAAGCCATACACGGTATCACATAGTGTGTCATGTGACTTACAATTTTATATGTCATACAAGTTTACAACGGATTGATGCAATACTCACTAGAGTTAGACCAAGAAAAGTCTGCAACTATTTTGATAGCACACGCAGTGCAAGTGTTATTTTAAACTTCAAACTTCTATGAAATTATGACGTATAAATAACACTTGCACTGCGTGTGCTATTAAAATCGTTGCAGGCTTTTCTTGCTCTAACTCTAACACTTTTTTTTAAATATCACCATGTAAATAGCACTTACGAAATGGCCTCCTAATCTCCTTAATCAGGAGCATCTCATTCCTTATTTACACCTCTCGCTGGCCTGTGTAGATAAGAAAAAGCAAACCTTTATTCGGTCCGGTCTCCCTATTAAGTCGGCCCGGTCTGCAAATAAACCTGTGCCCACCCCATTCGTAATTTCCTCTCTTTATACATTGCATAAAGATGATTGCTGATCATGTGTGTTGTCCTGTAATTAATGAAATAATTTTAAATGTAAAGTCAAATTTAGCTTTTAAGTACTAACATTATTTTTAAGTATGTACTAACAAAAATAAGATCATTGTTATCTTTATGAAATAAATAAATTGATTGATTGCTACGGTCATGTGGAAATTTTCAATTCGAATTTAAGGAAATAGGAATCTGGCTTTACCAGCAATTCCTGTACGGTAACATTGCAATTGCAAATCTTATTTTATCAGGTGCTTGTCAATATCAAGTACAGCCGGCATCGGCGGATGTGCTCAAAAATATCTGAGCACGAACTCTAACGCCTTGACTATAAAGGCGTGTTCAGATATTTGTGAGCACCTTGGCCGCTCCGATATATCTGATAGCGACTGTACCTAAATAACAACAGAACTTTTTCTTGCATCGCGTTGCCATGGTTACGATAAATACTTTCAACTGCCGGGCTCAGCTCAACTCAAATTAAAGCAATTAGAAAAAGACTGGTAGTATATCTCGCGGGCGAGATACTGTCGCGCCACTCCTGTGCTAGGCCTGCTGATCACCCTAAGGATCTTACACACACATTGATGCATGTACAGACATGAGGTGCGCACATAGATACTGTCTGCCCAGTGCCTTTGTTTACAATGTAAGGATTAGGAATAAATGTTGTAAGAGGGAAAACAGGAAAACACACCCCGAGTGGAAATAGAAAGCTGAATTAATTTCCGTGAACCGACTAACATTGACAAACAAATCAAACAATGTTTGCTGTGTTATCTCCCGTTTTAATTACGCCGTCCTTTATTATTTTGTAATATAAATTGCTTTTCACTTAGCCGGCTAATTATAACTCTTGGTTTGTATTAATAAAGCTTTGTTTGTTTTTAATATTGTCATATTTAAGTAACATACTGGTATGCAAATAAAGATCTCTTTCTCTTAATTTACAAAGACCTCATTTTTAGGGTTCCGTACCCAAAGTGTAAAAACTACTATTACTAAGACTCCACTGTCCGTCTGTCTGTTTGTCACCAGGCTGTATCTCTTGAACCGTGATAGCTTAGACTTTAGACAGTTGAAATTTTCACAGATGATGTATTTCTGTTGCCGCTATGACAACAAATACTAAAAAGTACGGAACCCTCGGTGGGCGAGTCCGACTCGCACTTTTTATTAAAACATCAACGTCAACTTCGATTCAACATTTTGAGTCTTACATGATTTCAAATCAAGTTCCAATACTGACATAACCGGGTCTCTCTGACAGTTAACTGAAGCCTTATAAGAACTATAATCTTCACATCTATATCACTTCGCACACATACTATGTAATAAAGGAGGTATCATTAAAATGGGACATAATAGTCGGACCAAGCTAACTCAAACGCAATGACAAAGTGAGGAACGTCATCATTAATGTAAAGGTGCCCACTGATTAACAGTCCGCCGGACGGTGTATCGGCCTGTCAGTTAGAACAACATTTTGACAGCTCCGAACAACTGACAGGCCGATACCGTCCGGCGGACTGTTAATCAGTGGGCCCCTTAAAATGTAACACTTTAAACTCTCGCGTTTTGTACAGCGATATAATTTCATTGTTTTTACCTTTAATTCCTGCTGGTGCAACTCGGCTGAAACGTCGGAATTAAAGGTAAAAACAATGAAATTATATCGCGGTAGACCCGTTTATGTAATTAAATAAATGTAAAATTTATATGAAAATAATTAGGATGTTTATGACACTCCCTCGTTTTGTTCTGTTCAAGTATCGGAGCAAAGTTAGACGGACGGCCGGTTAGTTAGACCATAGAGAAAAAAATACATAGAGCGCTCACTCCATACATCAGTTTTAGTAACAAAACGATTATTATTTTCGTGGTCGACATCTAGCATCGAGTAGCGGAATTATCAGTACAGCTACTTGACTATAGATGTTGCAACGACCAAAAAGTCGAATGCTCAACAATTTTCAGCTAACCGGATTAACCGGAACTCTATTTTCAACTCCTTCTGCTTTTAATATTAGTTTTTAATTGTTGTTAAATACAATTTTCGTGAGTCGCGACACTAGATAATTCTAGTATCAAGTAGCGGTACTGATAATCTCGCTACTCGATGCTAGATGTCGACTGCGAAAATAATGGTATTTTCGCAGTTGACATCCGCACCAGAAAGACCATTCTTTTTGGTACCAAAACTGATGTATGGGCTGAGCACTCTATTCTTACTATATTTCTCTATGGTTAGACGGACTCTACTTTGCCCTCAGGTCATTTTATTATAGTACTGTGTAACAAAATTATCCAATTAGATATAACGTGATTTACTATCGTGTACGTGTTTACCTTCAGCTCCGTTTATCTTAATAGTTTAGGTATAAGTGTAATCTCGTCTGCAGCAATATATTTCTTGTGATTCGGACGTTGTGTCGCAATAATGTCACCTGGTAGCCTACTTCGTTTACGGCGGGAAGGAACTGAGGGCCGGTGTTGATTTCATAATAAAAAGCTGTATTTATTTTGATATCGTGTTTAACTGTTCATTACTACGTTTTATGATATCTTAGTCTGATGATTTCATGTCGTAGACTTTATAAAATACATCATTATCATTAGAAAATTAAATAAATACCGGTAGGTACTAATTACTTACAGAGGATTTTTGGTATTGAACAGGATAGTACTGTCCATACAGTATAGTACTGTCCATATTGTATTAATATTAAATATTTATTAATAACAAACAAAATGAAAAAAAAAAGGAACTAAACGTTTAAATTAAAACTAAAATAAAACAAGTACTGTATGGTTAGTATTTAGTACATTCGATAGCAAAGTGGTCACCTAAGCATGGTACTTTGAGACCGGGGGGTGGGTTTTGTGAGTTAGAGAGATAAGATTCTAGGAACTATATGTTATCATGAGATTGTTTGCGAAAAAAAACATCAGTATGAAATACAAATGTTACTCCACGGGAATCCACGAAGGAAATGAAGAAAGCGCGACACATCAAAGATAAAACAATACGAAATTAGGACATGATGAGTTCCACGGGGATCGATACATGCTAATGTGTCCCACTGCGCTGTATATCTATATTGTCTCGGCTCGGTCTCACGTCTCAATTGAATGGAAACCTGCGCTAATGCTGTCTCTGTAATAGCATTGTGGTGGAACCATTTTGACTATACATACGTGTTTTTACACGACTAAGAGAGCTGGTTTTTCGTGTGTATAGTGTATATTATCTGTGTGGGATTGTATATATTTTTTGGCACTTTATGCAGTTTAAACGTATTAAGATTTAAGTCACTTAACTCTTAAGCGCCACTTGCACCATCCCACTAACCAGGTGTTAACCAGTTAAACCGTTAACCCAATGTTAAATTGTACTGGTAGCCATAGCTACTCCAGGTTTAACCAGTTAACCCCAGGTTAGTGGAATGGTGCAAGTGGCGCTAAGAAACTTAACTCGCCGACTCGATAACGGATCAGCAAAGAGAATCAAAAAGTCCAATTAAAATTGAAATATCCTGGCAATTAAGGTGTTATTCTGTCGTTTGTGGTCTATTCTCTATCGTGATGGGAGTAACGTAACATCTAATATTTACACCTCGCTATATGTTAGTTATGCTTATGTACGAGTATAAATGCATACTGTAGAATATATAAATATGACTCATAAAATTATCAGTTGTGATTTGTGATTTAAAGTCATATCACGCTTTATAAGAATTTGCATCGTATACAAATTGACGCGGTTATTGCGCGCTATTTTAAAAGCACTCACACAATATTCCATACACTCGTAAACATACAAAACGCATACAATGCTACAGTTAAACAAAGCGAGTACGTGTATAACTAAAAGGGCAGTGTAACAAAAACCCTGACTGGACTGCGCTGCCATTTATAACACTTTTCAAGCGCATCAATCTTATTTAACCAGCATAAGCGTGGACTCCAGTTATACATCACATAGTTGTTACAGATCTCGAGGTTCCACTTTTGACTGGTTCCACTGAGGCAGTGGGACCAGCGATGATAATAATCGCCATGGCTGGCTAAACTGTATTTTTGTTCAGGTCGGAAAAGTCACATTTCCATTAAAGTCAGAAACGGACGTAAGCCCTTTTAGGTCATTTTACTTTATGCGGTGTTTTTGCTATACTGCAGTGTGAATCACCGGACACTTGAAATACACTAAGTAAATTTAAAAATTTGGACACATAGTAGTCCTAGTTGTTAATAAATTTGAATACATTTTGGCAATGGAATGCTCGGGTGAATGCAAAAAGGAGAGCTTTTAGCTTCCATTGATTGACCAATATTGTTTCATTGTTGTTGTTGAATTAGTTGAGGGTTGAGGGAATGTGGTTTCCATTTACTTTGTTTTGGAACTAGTTTGAACAATCTTACTTGCCCGTATCCTTAGAAGTTCTTGTGACATTTAAATTAGAAATAGTATGTTAATAGCTAATTGTAGTTCTTGCTAATTGTTGTTCTCCTGTATATGTCATCTTATGTACACAGTTTACAATAAATAAATACTTTACTTTGCCTTAGCTCTAAAATATTATCGCATGATAATTTTCCTAATAAACCTAGAATTTTAGCACAAAATCACGCCTCCAAACGCCTCTGCAATGAATTTTGCGCCGTGAATCATGACCGATTGGATGCTTGCACGCGATACTATAGCGATCATGGTCGTTTTATCGAGATTTATCACAATTTTATCGGACGCGAGTGATATTAATCATATAATAATACATAGCAATAACGTAATGGTAATCAGATTGTGCATGACAATATTCGTATATGTTAATTGTGGCTTTCCAGCTCAGAAGGATCCCTATGCGTCTGTGCAATAAGGTCGTTTCCATCTGAAATTCTGATAATTTAAAATAAACGAAAGAAAAGTACGAGAATTGACGGTCTGATGTGTTATCAAAACGATGAATGCTTGTATTTTATGGAATCTGAGAAAATTGCAGTTTTACCGTAAAGTTTAAACTTTCTGAGAATCTCACCTTCTAGAGAACCAGGAATCACTAGATTAAATCGCCAATAGGAGTGCCAGATACCAGCCAGGTGCCAGAACCTAACAACTATTGAGACCTTATTATTCGCTTTAGTCGAATCTGAGCATGTTTTCAGCTTCTTTACTGCGAACACCTACTGATTAACTTTGAGATTAATCACGTTTTGCTGTCACCAACCCTCCGGTATTAGATGCCTTATTAGGGAAGGGATCTTACTTTGGTAGCTCCTTTGTACCATGAAATGTTATGATGAAACATTGTTTGATCCTTAATTGGCGTGTTCCTTTCTTAGGTATTGTGTTAGATAATTAGATACTTACATCTAGTATTACCGCTGCGGTTACTAAGTTGACATGTTGAGCTATGAGTAGTCTCTTCTCATAGCTCAACATGTTAAATAATAATGTGAACCTATTTATAAAATACACCTTTTCACCGTACGCCGCTCAGCTAAATTTATTTCAGCCAATTTTACAAAACTGTTTTAAGGTAAACTAGCGACCCGCCCTGGCTTTGCACGGGTTTCAGTCCACCTAGCAAGAGTAACAGAGAAAGGCGTCCTACTGTTTGTTTTACGCTGCGCAATATTATCTACACTCTGTATACTTCCATTATCACATAAATGCGTGTTTTTGAAGGCACATAAATTGAAAACCTGTCGCTCCGGGCCTCGTTTTGTTTTCATAAATTAACTGATAAAAACAAGCACTTGGCTTCTTTATACTCTAACTAAATAACTCCTTTGTTACGAGGCACTGACGTCGAATTTGTACCTAGCTTATTAAAATTAAAACGAGAACTTGGGAGAAAAAGATCAATTCGTACAATCGGCAGCAGAAGTTGCTAAGCGAGCCAGGTGTTCAATATGATCTCGACGCGACTTTATTGTTAAGAGAATATGAGCGTGTCAAGGTAATTTTGAACATCTCGCCCGCTTAGCAACTTCTGCTGCTGACTGTATGATACGACATTGTCGCTCATTATACCTAGTAGTCATGTAGTTGTTGATTGTTAATTAACAAAGCATAGGTAGTCATCTGAATGACTTAATAGAATTTCATTTTAAATAGGTACCTACAGGTGACAGTCATCATCACTCATCAGCATCACGTTAGTCAAATTTGCTGGGATTTATGAAATGTCCATATGAAACCTTTATTCATTTAATTTTTAACTCAAATCAAAGATGTACCTACATTATATGTTGCGTTTTAAAATCACCAAGTCCCCAGAATGAATACACTGATGAATTCATTCATTATGTGGCCATGCAATTTTGTCTACTTTTACTTTAAGGTATATCCGATGACCAAACTATTATCTTTCCAACGCCAGCCTGTCCTCTAAATTCCTAAAATATCTAAGCTTCAATGCATTTGACGCTGACATGACAGCTGATATTCTACACCCGCATTATATACGAATGTTAAACACCTAGCATGTCAGTATAACCGCCAAGGTAGGTCATCGCCCGCTTTTAGGATCAATATATTTCGCTTGGACGCAACCGGCAGCTGTTCTTGTTAGCTTCTTTTTTTACTTACAAGCCTCTTAAAGATGTTTCGTATAAAATGCCCCAGGAATAAGTCGGATACTGCCAAATACGAAGTAAATTTTCGCAATAATAAGCTTAGGAAAGGGTAGGAAGGAAGCGAAATATATTTAGAGGTTTCTGAAAGACGACGTTTTATTTTTGAGGAAAATAGAAATGTGGTTGTCGCAGATATTCATGATTCGTGAAAGCTTTATGAATTTTATGATAATAGAATACTTTATTGTAATAACTGATTCCGTGCTAAGCCATAGTTTCCAAAATTGCGCAATTTCTACGTAAACTTTTCGGGAACTGCTCATATTTTTGTATGGAAATACATTTCTATTTCCCTAATGAAAGTTACCCTTGTTTCCTGTGAAATTATCCTGAAATTTTCTAGACCTTTTCTCACTTTTGGAAACTTGTACATCTGTAGGTAGCTAGTATTTCCCGCTTTGTAGCTAAAATCGTGCTTAGTGGTTAGCGCTGAATTGGTAAACAGTAAGTTAAGTCCATATAATAGAATTACAGACAGAGTTCCAAGAACGACATGGATAAAACACAGGTTTTAACGCATAGGTACGTTGCGACGAGTGAGGACTGAGAATTTGACACTTAATTATTTCACGTCATATGAAACCGCTATTAGTTTTCAATTTCATATTTTAATAGCTAAAAACTTTACGGCCCCACTCACTATACGCGTACGTGGGACTGCGTTTACGACTGACATTTGATCTAGTATTAAGCATTAGCAGTATTAGCACTAAGCACTCGAATAACACGCGTCGTAAACGGGGCACTAACTCCGAGTAATCATCCGGTTTACGGCCCCGTAATAATTCCAGGCTAAACTAACATTACTCGGCAGAAGTTCGTTGAAGAGGAAGCTTATTGGCTATGCGCGAAGTCCGTGGTGGCGATACTGAAAGCGAGAAAACAGAACTTTCTTGAAGCCAAAGTTTCATGCTGTTCCATATCTGTCAAATGACAAAGGTGTCACATAGCTGTCTAGAAAAGATAATAAGGGCGATGCATGAATACTTTGTTACAAATCTCGATGTCACAGTTTTATTGATTAGCTGTAGATAAGGCGCCGTGAGTTTAGGTCGCAAACTCGCAATCTTTTTTTATTTTGCAAAAGCTTGACTCCTGAATTCCGTGGCCAATTTCAGTGAAATCGAAAACCTCAGAAATTTAAAAATACTCCTCTATCTTTTTAACCACTACCACCATCACCACACCACCAATGAAACTAATTCGACCTTTTCTTCCACAGCGATCTCAACAGCAACACCCAATTCGTGGTCGGTCTCGCATTATGTACACTCGGCGCCATCGCCTCTCCAGAAATGGCGAGAGACTTGGCATCAGAAGTAGAGCGACTGATCAAGAGTCCAAACGCGTACATTAAGAAGAAGGCAGCACTGTGTGCGTTCCGCATTATAAGAAGAGTTCCAGATTTGATGGAGATGTTCCTACCGGCTACAAGGAGTTTATTGACGGAAAAGAATCATGGTAAGGTTTATTATAACTCATAATAAATACTCCGGGCTGTCTTGGGTTACGAGAGAGATGCCCTTAGGAGAGATATCCATTGTCAAGTAAACTTGTGCAGATAAATGTTGAGCGTTTGGTCGACATACTGAACGCTTGTTTCTAATCTTTACGATGTGTTATTTTATAAAAGTTAGTATTTTATAAGGATCAGATTCACTACTTAAATCAAAATACATAATTCAATGATATGAAATATTTATTGGTAACAACGGTAGAAACAACCGGCAGACACTTTGAATTAATTTCAAATATTTCAAAAACCAAAGTTATCTTAACCGTTAGGCTACGTTCACACGGCGTAATTTTTCCCGTATACCGTACATGAGATTTTATCGAATATCGTAGTGACAGGAAAATTTGTATGGCAACCTGAAAATCGTTCACACGGCGTCTATACGAGAATATCTCGTATTCGGGCCATATTTTTTACCGTATACCGTGGGGTCTTGCCACCGGGAATGCGAGATTCTCGAAACGATTTTATCGAATGCGATACTCAGTGGCGCTTACGTTTACGTTGAGTCGTTCACACGGACAAACTGGTTTCTCGTATACGAGACGCGCACGGGTGCGCAAATCTCTTGCAAATATGGCTGCCGCCCACTAGCTGCCCAATTTTGCTTCGACCCCACGCACGCCTTCCAAATGCCCGGGACCCCATGGTCCCGTGAATTTGTAAAAGACAGACATAATAATAATCATAAATAAACATATAAAAGAATTGGAATACGGGGATCCATGTCGGCGTGCACTCAACGACTGGTGGTGTGGCGGCAGGTAAATTGCATCGAATAGACGCCGTGTGAGCGGCTGTCACGTATACGGGAATACCGTATACGAGAAAAAACCGAATGGATCTTGCGCCGTGTGAACAGACGTCCCGTATACGATAAAACCGTATGCGAGAAAATATCGAATCGAATAGTCGCCGTGTGAACGTAGCCTTAGGTTGTCTCATACTCCAATAGCAAATTGTAGATATATTTTTGCCTAGTAAGCTAAAATACGGATAAGAAATAACTCCGCATTCGTCCCGTATTACGGGATTTTTTTTTCATGTTTACTAAGTATGCAATAAAACCAGATAGGTATACACCGCGAAATTCAGCGGAGAGTGCCCATTTGGATAAAAAGCTATCGTTCAGTGCCTCGAGGGGCCTAGACTGGCCTTGGCACTACTTATAGATATAGGGAAAGATATGTCAAGGTCTTTCTTACTTTATATTATCTTTCAATAAAATATAAAAAAAACCGGTCAAGTGCGAGTCGGACTCGCACACGAAGGGTTCCGTACCATTATCTATAAGAACGGTCACCCATCCAAGTACTGAGCCCGCCCGACGTTACTTAACTTCGGTCAAAAATCACGTTTGTTGTATGGGAGCCCCACTTAAATCTTTCTCTGTTTTTAGTATTTGTTGTTATAGCGGCAACAGAAATACATCATCTGTAAAAATTTTAACTGTCTAGCTATCACGGTTCGTGAGATACAGCCTGGTGACGGACGGACGGACGGACAGCGGAGTCTTAGTAATAATAGGGTCCCGTTTTACCCTTTGTGTACGGAACCCTAATGATGGTTGGACGCCGGTCCGGTGTGCGAGCGGGACATGTGTATACCTACTTACGTGCATAATATAGCGATGTCTCGCTCACACACACGCGGATCTGCATAACAGCGTGACAATATTTAGGTTCTTCCAATATATTGTTTTTACTCGTTGTCATAAACCGGGTATTGATTTCCCTTACCGGGTATTGATTTCCCTTACCGGGTACTGATTATACACTTGATGGTAAATAAAACTTGACGTTTTAGTATATGTAATTCGCCATTTTAGTAGTCAAGTCAACATATTGAACGGAATAAGTGCTAATTGTTGCAATTAGTACCAATAAAAGTAGCAATTCTATTAAAATAGATGACTAAACTGATGTCATGTTTGACATCAAACAATTGACAGTTGGTCACAAAAATATCCGCTGTTCGTAAAGTTGGAACGAAATATCGCATGGCATTTGAAATGACAAATTGTGGTAATGTCATGGTTAATGTCAAATTTCTATGAAAATATGACGTTTATAATGACATTCCTTAAATTTTTTCTATTCAAATGATGCAAAGTTAGCTTAGATGGACTCTAACACACTCTTAACTGGAAAGTTTATTTGTCAGCGTCGACCTTATAACAGTGGGGAGACACTCCTGACTTCGGTCAAACTCGGCTCCGTTCGGCTCACAGCATTGCTCCGAGCAATTATTAGGGTTGGCTGACTTCCTTTTGCGTGCACGACAACAGATAAGATAATCACTTGAATTTTGACAACCCTAAATAGCCGAAAGGGATAGTGCCACATATTAGAAAGGGATAGCATGATTCGACCCTGAACCGTTGTCAAACTTCGGGTTTGTAGGAAGTGTCCTTTCTGTACGGTAGTACAATTATTTCTTCTGTGCTTATAAGTCCTAAGGTGGTCCTAAGCTTTGAAAGATTTAATTAGACAAATCTTTCAATAACACTTCACGAAACTTAGAGCATAAATCCTATAAATTAATGAACCCCTTTAATTCCGGCCTCAAACAAAAAACTTCAAATCGAGACTTTGCCTTACCGATACCAAAGGGTTTCCGAGACCAAATTGTTCTCGAATTTATTTCCTAATTGAATTTGCTTGGGTAAAGTACGGAGGCAAAATACCTACTCAAATCCGCTATTTCGCTGTTTCCAAAAATGATTAAATTCTTGAAACGCTGGGAAAACGATAATGGGTTTGATTTTAGTCCCGTAACAAGCTTTTTAATATCGGGAAACCTCTTTATTTATACAGTCAAGAAATGTTCATTCAAGCTTTTCTTCCTAGCTTCCTACTCCTTTCGATTTTCTGATATGATTACTTATTTAAAAAAATGAAATTTCAATTCCTTATCAAAGAGGTTTCGCCCGATAGCGTAAACGATAAACCAAAATATCATCATCTCTCATTTACTTCTATGCCCATACAATGGAAGGATCAAAATTACTCTGGTTAACTGTTATCAATGTGTCCACAGGTGTCCTTATCACGGGCGTGACGCTCATCACAGAGATGTGCGAAAACAGTCCCGACACACTCAACCACTTCAAAAAGGTAAGAACAACTTTTATTTTGAACACCAATTTGACCCCTACGGTCTATATTATAGAGTATAATTTAGATTGACACTCTGTGAACGTAATTTTAGTTAAGTAGATCACGTACATGTTTACAGATCGCTGGCCCAATATTACAGGGTACTATGTTTCACTTTTATCGAACTGAAATTTGAACATTGTCATAGTGACATTAAGTCGACTTTCAACTATCTTGAAAATGTAACATAGAACCCTGTAATATTGGGCCAGTGAGATGTTACAAACAGGATACATACACTCATATATAAATCGTAGGGTGACAACCGAAAAGCGCTAAGTGATATTGTATGTCTAACTTGCTTAAATCCTACAACAAAATGGTACTTCAAAACGGTTTATTTGCCATACTAGAGGTATTAGCTGTATAGTATATGTAGAAAAGTGGATATTTATGTTAGGGCACCCACTGTTCCATCATCCACACTGTTAACTGACTTTTCGTACACGTTATTGCAACGTAATAAGGTCCAGTGTGTTCAGTCCAGTGTTGTGTAGATAGATAGGCATCAGATGTCTTCAACGAAAGGCAATTTTAGTCTCAAATTCGTATAATGAAGGGAGAAAGTCTCGCCGCCGGCTCTCACAATGCACGTACAAATTATCATTATTTTTCCTTGTTACTGCCTTTCATGACGCAATCCGGGTCGGTCTAATTGTTAACGTTTGTTTTGATAGAATCAGGCAGCCTTTGATATGACTAGTATGATCGATTAAGGATTTCTTAAGGCAGAAATGCCAGTGAACCGACTCAGCGTAAATAGGTCGCAGCGAAGCGAGGTGATCATTTGAACACGTCTATCATAATCATAGGCTAATCTTCTGTATAGGTATACCATGAATCTAGTATATAACTGGATCTGGCATGAAAGGTGGGGGGAAGTGACCGAACAGGATAGTCTTACGTATCTTTCAGTAGGAGTAGCAGCAAAAGAGCTATTATTGTTTGTCCTTGTCACAGTCTCACATTTTATTCGTTCCCCACCGTAAATTTAGTATGTATTATGGTGGGCAACAAATAAATTCGACCAATCATAGTATCGCATTGCGTATGTTTTGTCCCTCACGGTATACCACTTCTATAGGATCCTACCTTCTATACAAATACAAATTATTTATTGTTTGAATGTGAGTTGTGGTAGGGTTAGTATTTGGTTACATCACAATCAGCCAGAATTTGGCGTACAATACTCTGACTCTGAATCTATGAGGTATACACACTTCAGATTCAGGTATATGATACTTTAGATATGTTATATGCCGATTTCTCGCATTGCCATTAACATGTTAACATTTATGGTTACAATTACCTACAGTCTTCGACAATATTGAACACCTCCATGATGTCAACATTGTCAACATTATTAATTGACGAGTGTCTGACTCACAGCTGTCTTTGTTCTAAAATGTGTTTTTATATCCCCGATCAACACTGATTGAACAACTACAGAACATACATTGTACATAAACTGAACAGCGTAAAAGCAGTTACATTTTTGATGTGGTGTTTTATTGATTTTTTAAGCAATATCAATTTAGTAGAAACATGTACAGTAGTACACGGGATTATTATGTCATTTAGGGTTCTTGCTAAATTGGAAATTCTATATCGTGTCTAAGTATTGAACAACCAATTTAGATAGGGCCCTAAATGGCGCAACAATCGCGGAGCGTGATGGTACATTTGGCAAATAAGAATTCTTCTTCTTTGTCGTTTCCTCATTGCTGAGAGACGTGACAACTGTGAACACTCTTCACCAGTGCTCTCCAAGCCGCTCTATCTAGACCCGGTGTATGCTAGCCTGTAATGTGGCTTCTGTCTCTGACGTTATCCTGGCCAGTAAAGGGGCCCACAGATTACCAGTTCGCCGGACGATATCAGCCTGTCAGCTGTTCGGAACTGTCACCTTTTGCGATTAACTGACAGGCTGATATCCTCCGGCGAACTGGTAATCTGTGGGCCCCTTGAGATAGAACAACGTCCAGTTACAGTTTTTGCCTAACCGTGCGTTAATCGTCGCCAATCCGGTACTGACGGGTCGTTAAACTGATCGGTGTGGTTTGACAGGTTCGCGATCCGATAGGCGTGAAAATCTCGAGCAAACTGTTACTCAATACGTAACTGTGCTTCAGATACCTATCTTGTTAATAACTGTTTTGCTATCAAATAGGTATACCGAAATAACCGAAACATTGCTTAACATCACCATTACCATGCCAAACATTGCTTGGCTTGAAAAATGATACTCTACCAAAAAGCTGTTTAATATATGATGGAATAAAAGACGATCATTATTAAATAAAAAAATTGCGATCACTTTGTTAAACAATCATTACTTTTTTAAGCAATATATCCTATTGGGTATGGAATAATACAGTATGCAAGTTTACGGCACAACCCCGCATCAAAGCCACAATTCAATAACACCTATTCACCAATGTAATGTAATATCAGGTACATGCTGTAAATGATGCAATCTATAAATAGACGGCGTGTTATCTGTGAAAAGTACACAGCAGTGCATCCCACGTTGATAGCAACAAATAAAATGGATTTTCTACTCTTTGGAGAACCGGCGGTTTATTAATATCTACGCTATAAGTAGCATAGCCGTAGGTAAACGCGTGACGTAATTTTTAAGGTGCCTACGTGAATGACCTGTGAAACTAAAGGTCACTGAGGAGTTTCGTAGTATCGATTTTCATACGTAATCGTAGTAAATTTTCGCTAATCGAGTATAATTTTGATACCATAAGACTTGTAAATGAAATTCGAATAAAAATTTACATGTATGTACCGAAACAAGCCCCGTTTTTTAATTATATTCCAGTAAGTGGGGATCATAGAGATTCATTAGAATTGCCGTAGGCCGTATTATAATTTTGTCCTTAAAGGTCTACGTAAGAATATAAAATTATTTTCTTTGATGTTTTTTGATGTCTGGAGGTCGACTTAAATACAGTATGTAATAAGAATCTCTAACATTATGTACATACATTTTATGACTTGCTCTCGCGCGGTTTCATTTGCAAGGATTCCTTGCGTCATTGATTTTCCCTTTCTTATTTTATTTTTCTAAATCCCAAAATGTTAGCTTTAATTTTCTTGCGGTATAGTTAGAATTTCTATTTGAGAATGTTTTTTAGGCCATTGTCAAAAATTTATCAGTGATGTAACGATATTTAAAACAGAACTGGCCTTACAAAATTTGTATGAAATAATATACCTACTCTTGTTTATACACAAAGGGTTACCCAAGTACCAGCTCAACTATCTCGGCCGGTCAACTTTTCCACTTAGAAATCCCGGCATACCATACGTGCCCGAAATATACCTTAGTTGTAGAACGCTCCATTGTACTAGCTCGGCTCTCTTGTTACTTTAATAAAACTTGCACAGCCTGTTTACCAGACTTATTTGTTTGCGAACGACGACGTTTGTTACGACGGCGGCGGCTCTAAGGCTTTAAGAGCCCATCAACGTGCACACTAGCGCCACTGCTAAATAATCGTGATTATTTAAATTTAACGAAAGATATTTAAAAAAGGGGGCCACTACGTACTGTATTATGTATTTAAGTACCTTTTGAATACATCAAACTAGTTTTTATGTTGCTGGATTCGTCGATCTATGAACTCAAAACAAAAAAGGGCCGTTTTAACTTTGGACGCATAGATTGACGAATCCAGCAACATGAAAACTAGTTTGAAGTATTCAAAAGGTACTTAAATACAAAATACAGAACGTAGCGGCCCCCTTTTTTAAATATCTTTCGTTAAATTTAAGTAATCACGATTATTTAGCAGTGGCGCTAGTGTGCACGTTGATTGGGCTCTTAAGCTGGCTTGTATAATTGTATATATTTGACACAGTTTCGAGGGTATAATTTAGTGAGATTAATTTATGATGTGATGTAGGCGAACGAGATATTGATTGTGTTTCGCTGTTAGTTATACTTATATTCATAGAGCGTTGTACAATATACCGTGAATAAAGGCGACCATAACTAGCCAAACGAATTGGCTACGTACGTACTGATTTACGGAGTTAGAGTACTCGTATGTGCATTATAGTGGTTAGACTCTAATCGGTCGTGGGAGAACTCTACATTTCACGACTCTTCTCTTTCCGAACAGGCTCTACAACATTTCACACCAATATTAAATGGTACACAAAATAACAGTATAAAAATATGCGTGAGGTGTTATTGAGGATTTTTTGACATCACAATTTTACACTATTTTGTGACAAAACAAAATTACGTGATATTTTCCAAGTCCCCGTCTCTCCCCCACGTGAGATTTGGTGAGATTCGGCTTGAACCCTCCTCCTCTGAATACCTCACTTAGTTAATTGACGCCCCTTTATAAAGAGCAATAGTTTTTATTTATCGAATTTGACCCTACGATTCTGAAGATATGGTCGACCAAAGTAATAAAAAACCTTTGGCTAAAGTCACGCATTTCAATTCCTACTCTGATTAAAATTGTGCTCAAAATAGTCTGTACACTACCACACTATTCGTCTGCCATTAAACATTTAGTATCATGTCGCATACACACACATTTGTAAATCACACACTTACTATGATAAGATAAGTATACCACACTAATTGTTCTGTTTGTGTTGTCCCGTAGGAGAGCGGACAGCGCGAGGTAATCACACGATGATCCTTGCACTATTACGTGCACTAGCCTGATGACTATCATACAAACATTTAATATAATATCTATACCGTGAACGTAAATCACGACCGTAAATTGTCTTGTAGAATACCTAATTGTTTTTGTATGTCAGCCTCACGTGGCAATATTGTAAATACCGCAACGCAACTAGTAATGATAATATTTTCATCAGCGCAACTGCCTGAATAGGATCTTGGGCAAGAACAAACTATGACTAAGACTAGTTTTTGAGAGCGTTTCCTTCTTTTACATACTAAGTACTTTAGACACGGAAAACCTCACAAGCATAGCTTGGTTTTGTTTCGTTCTAAAGTTTCTGATACATAGTTACAAACGATATTTTGAACATAAAGAATGTCAACAGGCTACGGCACGAGCAACAGCATGAATGTCTTGTGTTAGATACATGATATCAAATATACAAATTATATTGTGTATTGTATTACATGGCAAACGAAAGTCTTACAGATTCCTACTTCTTAGAATGGATTCGAAACGGCATCTCTGCTGCTGTGATGAAGACTTTTTTAACTAAACAAAGTACTTGTGATCGAATCTGTCAGGTTTTCGAAATTTGTGGGAAGATAAACTATCATACATTTGTGTAGAAATAGAGTTGGAAGTACACACAGCACTCTGTGCATCTTACATTATTCTCTATAGAATCTTCTTCGAAAGTTTTCGATTTCTATCTTATTATTTCACGTGTACTAACTATGATTTGACTGTCGTTTGATTGTGACACGGTTTGGTCAAATATAATTAGCACTCAAAATGTGACTAATATTCGTTGAGGGATATGGAACTCTTTTATTATTCTTCAGGTTAAATTTGATATTTGTTGTAAAGGTGTTCATTGTAATTTGCCCTGTACTGTAAAATTGTTGTTTAAAAGTATTTAAACTTTATTTTTCATTCAGTATTTAGAAAATTCGCATACTTAAATACTTAAATTGGCTGATTTCTTTTCTTTTCGCTTCGTATAATCTTTCTGTGTGCGCCAAAGAATACTTTATCAATATGTTATTAAGGTGTGTATTTGCTTGTAGATTGTTCCGAACCTGGTACGGATACTGAAGAATTTGATACTGGCCGGTTACTCGCCCGAGCATGACGTCAGTGGCGTCTCGGACCCCTTCCTTCAGGTAATAAAGTGGTATAGTTACGATGTAAATAATTAAGTTGCTCAAACACCGTTTACAGGTGCTATCATAGAGCTAGTTTATTGACTTTTTGGGTGGAGATTATTCCAATGATATACAACTATTTGATAACGTAATAATGATATTGTCGTAATAATGATTTCGTCTGCGTGGAATTAGTGACAGCAGCTAAAGTAGGTATGGCGCCTGGATAATGCTAATAGCAATCATTCAATTCGCGCATTGCTTACTTCAATTATTAGGCAATTCATTAACTCTTTCAATTCCACCCCCCTTTGCACTCTCTTCAGGGATGATTTCCGACATGAAAACTATCCTGTGTCCTTCCCCGGGACTCGAACTATCTCTATACCAAATTTCAACTAAATCGGTTCAGCGGCTTAAGCGTGAAGAAGTAACAGACAGACAGACAGACACACTTTCTCCTTTATAATATTAGTATGGATTTGGTACATATTACAAAATTCAGTTAGCTTTTGATATGAGCAGAACTGTTTATCTAATGCCATCATTTATGTGATTATGTGAAAGAACATTACATAACATATTAGTAAAATAATATTTCTTCCAGGTTAAAATCCTCCGCCTCCTCCGGATACTGGGCAAGAACGACGCGGAAGCATCCGAGGCCATGAACGACATCCTAGCCCAAGTAGCCACCAACACGGAGACCAGCAAAAACGTGGGAAACACCATCCTCTACGAGACCGTGCTGTCCATCATGGACATCAAGTCAGAGAGCAGTCTACGGGTTCGTATTTTTGTTTTTTGTAGCCTATATACACAATGTCCCACTGCTGGGCAAAGGCCTCCCCTGTCTTTCGCCACTCGTCACGGCTTTGTGCATGCTCCCGCCAGTCGCCACAGAATGAGTCCAGGTCGTTTCGCCATCTCGTTTTTGGTCTGCCTCTGCCTCGGGTGATCCGTGGTGCCCATTCGGTCGCTATTTTAAATCTTTAACTTCTACGCAGGTTATTGAGGTTATTTTACAATCTGTGGGACTGGCACAACATGCCATGTCTTCGCTTGTCGCTCGAACACTTGTGCTAACCTAAATTAATGGCAGGGAATAGAGTACCTAGGAATTTTCCTAGCCCATTTCACAAATTAAAGCATGCCACTGATCTGACTCGTACAAACGCAGTTTTTGAATATTTTTTGCTGCGTTATGCCTTTGCCACAAAAAAAGAAAATCTACTTAGAGCTGTTTCCCACTGAACTGACGTCCAGTTTTTTTGCGGGTAGGGTTTTTTGTAGGAACCCGTTTTCTGTAGTATGCATGCAGGATCCTGCAAACAGAATCCTCGTGTGTTACTATATTAATAGCACCTATATTACTAAAACGGGATCCTGCAAAAAACCGTACCCGCATAAAACTGGACGTCAGTGGGAAAGCGGTCTGTAAGTTGATCGACAAAATGTACGTTTGTACGGGACATATAGATCAAGGACATAATTGACAGATAATATCTCATCATTGTACCTAAATTACAATATTTTCATACCATCAAAATATTAATAAACTTGTAATATACAGGTCCTAGCGGTGAACATCCTCGGAAGATTCCTTCTGAACAACGACAAGAACATCAGATACGTCGCGCTGAACACGCTGTTGAGGACGGTGCATGTCGACACGTCGGCCGTGCAGAGGCATCGGACCACCATTCTGGAATGTTTGAAGGTATATATCATCTACTACATTCTACATTGTGAGCCAAAAACTGTTGTCCTAATGCTATTTACAATTTGTCGCTGCGGTAGTCAGCGGGAGAAGGGACTTTGTGTAAACGTATTCCTGCACATGCTCTGAGATTGAGAGGCGCATCAAAGAGCGGGCAGCGTCAGGAGTAGCAGCGGTATTTGCAGTAAGCGTATTTAATAGGACTTCCCACCCAATGACCCGTCACAGCTTTACAGAGCGTCAGTCCAAAACTTTTGTCACTTCGACTATGATTTTCTTCGAATTATCATGTTTTCCCGTAAATATGTTCCTTCTGGTGATCTTTTCTGACCATTGTTTATCAAAAAGACAAATTTGACTCCAGGATTTTCGAATTGCTTCATCACACTAATATAACTTGTTACCTTCCAGGACCCCGACATCTCCATCCGGCGGCGCGCCATGGAGTTGTCCTTCGCGCTCGTGAACCAGCAGAACATCCGCAGCATGATGAAGGAGCTCCTCGTGTTCCTCGAGCGCTCGGAGCCGGAGTTCAAGGCGCACTGCTCCAGCGCCATGCTGCTGGCCGCCGAGAGATACGCGCCCACCAACAAGTGGCATCTAGACACGCTGTTCAAGGTGTTCCTCAAGGTGAGAGCATGATGGAACTCCTCGTGTCCTGGAGCCGGAGTTCAAGGCGCACTGCTCCAGCGCCATGCTGCTGGCCGCCGAGAGATACGCGCCCACCAACAAGTGGCATCTAGACACGCTGTTCAAGGTGTTCCTCAAGGTGAGAGCATGATGGAACTCCTCGTGTCCTGGAGCCGGAGTTCAAGGCGCACTGCTCCAGCGCCATGCTGCTGGCCGCCGAGAGATACGCGCCCACCAACAAGTGGCATCTAGACACGCTGTTCAAGGTGTTCCTCAAGGTGAGAGCATGATGGAACTCCTCGTGTCCTGGAGCCGGAGTTCAAGGCGCACTGCTCCAGCGCCATGCTGCTGGCCGCCGAGAGATACGCGCCCACCAACAAGTGGCATCTAGACACGCTGTTCAAGGTGTTCCTCAAGGTGAGAGCATGATGGAACTCCTCGTGTCCTGGAGCCGGAGTTCAAGGCGCACTGCTCCAGCGCCATGCTGCTGGCCGCCGAGAGATACGCGCCCACCAACAAGTGGCATCTAGACACGCTGTTCAAGGTGTTCCTCAAGGTGAGAGCATGATGGAACTCCTCGTGTCCTGGAGCCGGAGTTCAAGGCGCACTGCTCCAGCGCCATGCTGCTGGCCGCCGAGAGATACGCGCCCACCAACAAGTGGCATCTAGACACGCTGTTCAAGGTGTTCCTCAAGGTGAGAGCATGATGGAACTCCTCGTGTCCTGGAGCCGGAGTTCAAGGCGCACTGCTCCAGCGCCATGCTGCTGGCCGCCGAGAGATACGCGCCCACCAACAAGTGGCATCTAGACACGCTGTTCAAGGTGTTCCTCAAGGTGAGAGCATGATGGAACTCCTCGTGTCCTGGAGCCGGAGTTCAAGGCGCACTGCTCCAGCGCCATGCTGCTGGCCGCCGAGAGATACGCGCCCACCAACAAGTGGCATCTAGACACGCTGTTCAAGGTGTTCCTCAAGGTGAGAGCATGATGGAACTCCTCGTGTCCTGGAGCCGGAGTTCAAGGCGCACTGCTCCAGCGCCATGCTGCTGGCCGCCGAGAGATACGCGCCCACCAACAAGTGGCATCTAGACACGCTGTTCAAGGTGTTCCTCAAGGTGAGAGCATGATGGAACTCCTCGTGTCCTGGAGCCGGAGTTCAAGGCGCACTGCTCCAGCGCCATGCTGCTGGCCGCCGAGAGATACGCGCCCACCAACAAGTGGCATCTAGACACGCTGTTCAAGGTGTTCCTCAAGGTGAGAGCATGATGGAACTCCTCGTGTCCTGGAGCCGGAGTTCAAGGCGCACTGCTCCAGCGCCATGCTGCTGGCCGCCGAGAGATACGCGCCCACCAACAAGTGGCATCTAGACACGCTGTTCAAGGTGTTCCTCAAGGTGAGAGCATGATGGAACTCCTCGTGTCCTGGAGCCGGAGTTCAAGGCGCACTGCTCCAGCGCCATGCTGCTGGCCGCCGAGAGATACGCGCCCACCAACAAGTGGCATCTAGACACGCTGTTCAAGGTGTTCCTCAAGGTGAGAGCATGATGGAACTCCTCGTGTCCTGGAGCCGGAGTTCAAGGCGCACTGCTCCAGCGCCATGCTGCTGGCCGCCGAGAGATACGCGCCCACCAACAAGTGGCATCTAGACACGCTGTTCAAGGTGTTCCTCAAGGTGAGAGCATGATGGAGCTCCTCGTGTCCTGGAGCCGGAGTTCAAGGCGCACTGCTCCAGCGCCATGCTGCTGGCCGCCGAGAGATACGCGCCCACCAACAAGTGGCATCTAGACACGCTGTTCAAGGTGTTCCTCAAGGTGAGAGCATGATGGAACTCCTCGTGTCCTGGAGCCGGAGTTCAAGGCGCACTGCTCCAGCGCCATGCTGCTGGCCGCCGAGAGATACGCGCCCACCAACAAGTGGCATCTAGACACGCTGTTCAAGGTGTTCCTCAAGGTGAGAGCATGATGGAACTCCTCGTGTCCTGGAGCCGGAGTTCAAGGCGCACTGCTCCAGCGCCATGCTGCTGGCCGCCGAGAGATACGCGCCCACCAACAAGTGGCATCTAGACACGCTGTTCAAGGTGTTCCTCAAGGTGAGAGCATGATGGAACTCCTCGTGTCCTGGAGCCGGAGTTCAAGGCGCACTGCTCCAGCGCCATGCTGCTGGCCGCCGAGAGATACGCGCCCACCAACAAGTGGCATCTAGACACGCTGTTCAAGGTGTTCCTCAAGGTGAGAGCATGATGGAACTCCTCGTGTCCTGGAGCCGGAGTTCAAGGCGCACTGCTCCAGCGCCATGCTGCTGGCCGCCGAGAGATACGCGCCCACCAACAAGTGGCATCTAGACACGCTGTTCAAGGTGTTCCTCAAGGTGAGAGCATGATGGAACTCCTCGTGTCCTGGAGCCGGAGTTCAAGGCGCACTGCTCCAGCGCCATGCTGCTGGCCGCCGAGAGATACGCGCCCACCAACAAGTGGCATCTAGACACGCTGTTCAAGGTGTTCCTCAAGGTGAGAGCATGATGGAACTCCTCGTGTCCTGGAGCCGGAGTTCAAGGCGCACTGCTCCAGCGCCATGCTGCTGGCCGCGAGAGATACGCGCCCACCAACAAGTGGCATCTAGACACGCTGTTCAAGGTGTTCCTCAAGGTGAGAGCATGATGGAACTCCTCGAGTGCTGGAGCCGGAGTTCAAGGCGCACTGCTCCAGCGCCATGCTGCTGGCCGCCGAGAGATACGCGCCCACCAACAAGTGGCATCTAGACACGCTGTTCAAGGTGTTCCTCAAGGTGAGAGCATGATGGAACTCCTCGTGTCCTGGAGCCGGAGTTCAAGGCGCACTGCTCCAGCGCCATGCTGCTGGCCGCCGAGAGATACGCGCCCACCAACAAGTGGCATCTAGACACGCTGTTCAAGGTGTTCCTCAAGGTGAGAGCATGATGGATTTCAAGACTTGTTTAGGAAATGCAGATACAGTGGAAGCCTTTTAAAATGCTCTTTACTTGGTATATTTTCAGTCTATCATCAGATTTGTGCCTGTGTCAAATATTCTGTCAAGTCAACCTAAATTTTAGAAAAGTTTAACGGAGTTAAGACTAATAGGAGAAAGTATCCTTAATTTTAACTACGTATGTATGTGAAGGTAAAGTGGTAAACATTGTTTTACTGACAATCGACTGTTATTTTTGAACTGTCAGCCTGGGAAAGGGTTAATGTTGGTTATATCGTTGATGGTGCGTGGTGCAACCCATCTTTATTCTTTACAACGGCGAAACATATCTTGTTTTAATAATATACTATTTTTTCCACCAGGCGGGCAACTACCTCCGAGACGACACCGTGTCCAGCACCATCCAGATCATCTCATCGGCCCCGGCCGAGCGGCAGGCCTACGCGGCCATGCGGCTCTGGAGCTCCCTCGAGCGCTCCGCCGTCAACGGCGACTCCTCCGACAAGCAGCCGCTAGTGCAGGTAAAACTCACACTAAGGCCCACTTGCACCATCCCACTAACCCGGGGTTAACCGGTTAAACCGTTAAACCCCGTGTCAAATGGTACTGGTAACCATGGTAACTCCAGGTCTAACCGGTTATCCCCGGGTTAGTGAATAGTGCAAGTTACCTATATGCACTTACGGTTGAAACCTGTTACGATTTTAGTATGCAGCCGCCCTTAACCCTGTGAACGCCAAGCCTATCGTGTGCGGCGCGTCATCGTGAAAGGTTCACGATGATCGGGATGCACGAAAATTGATATAGACTGTAGCCACGCGCGTCGGTTGATATTTTGGGCTGTCAAAGGGTTAACCGGCGGTACGCACTTTATTTTATGTCCAACTCATATGTAGTGAAGGCGCGCCGCCGTGGTTTCAACGGAGAATGAGTACGTGGCTTAAGTATACAAGTAAAGCATAGACATAACTTCATCATAGTATGGGTTACTATCTATTGGATGTTTTTGTTATAGTCTTTGTTACTAAAAAGTACTTAGAGCAATTCTCAAAAAGTTTGTAACATTTCTGGGACATTTTGGGAAATATGGTGGAAGTTGTTCAGCTTCATGTACTTTACCAGCATACCATTTTTTATAGAAATCTAAGATGTGATCGAAATGTACAAACTTTTTGAGAATTGCTCACTAAATACTAAATACCCCGTCAAACGGAAGACGCCCCGTCATAGTCTACCAAATTTAATAATGAATATTTATAATAATTTCAGGTGGCAACATGGACGGTAGGAGAATACGGCGATCTGTTGGTGTCAGAAGCCAGCAATGCTATTTCCATGGTCGATGATGACGGCGTAGGTGAGTCGTACCAACTTTTGCTATTTGCGTGGATTTTTCAATCGTTAACTAAATCATTTTAGACTATCCGTTGACTTGCTGAACATTAATAGTATTGATAACGGTAGCGGCAAGTAGAGCATATTGAGCATAGAGCATGTTGTTGATGGACTTCGTTTGTATGACTTAAAGTAATTGACCGCTTCTATTTAATTTAGTGCGAGTAAGACATGTAGTCGCAGAAAATTGTGCTAACTGTTCCACAACACTAGAGAGAAGTAGAGTGTTTTTCAACCCTTAGCCATATTTTGCAAAGCGAATTTGTGGCAACCCTGAAATCGCGAAATATATTTCAGTATGACCTTTATTATATATTCACTTCGCAAAATACCTATGGCTAAGGGATGAAAAAAAGCCTGTATATAAATTTAAATCGTTTTGTACAGACGACTTCGAGCGTCCGCGCGAGGAGTACGTGATCGACATCTACCAGAAGCTGCTTTGGTCGACGCAACTCTCCATCACCACTAAGGAGTTCTTGCTACTGTCCTTAGCTAAGCTGTCAACCAGGTTCACCAGCCAGCCTAGTCAGGAGTACGTATATTTGTTATACTTTGTTTCCTTATTATGTGCAGAAACTTGTACGGTCAGTAGCATTAGGTTATTTTGGTCCTCCGTTATTATCTGAATCAACTGTTACTGAATAAAAAAACGAAATTGCAAGAATTCTGGCCTCAGGCCGGAAAGCGTCAACTTTCGTTCCGCTGCGCTAAACGAAGTTGTCGGTTTCCAGCTCCGTCGAGTAGAAAAATAGTACACACACGACTTCGGCTAGTAAAAAGGAAAGCCTCAGATTACATGTTGGTCGACTTCGGCTTTGCCTCGGCCGACAATTGCATGAAATATCTATTAAACCAATTAGATTTATTGCCGAATGTCAAATGAATGTTTTTTTTCGTACGAGAGTACGAGATTATAATATGAAGTTATGAAATAATTTACTATTTTTAAAAATATTGTTACAGTAAAATCCGAGTGATCATCGACACTTTCGGTTCTCATATTCACATCGAATTGCAACAGAGAGGAGTGGAGCTATCTCAACTATACAGGTACGAATCTATGATCAGTATGGATATGAATACCTTTTTAAATTAAAATTAATAATACCAACGACATATGTAACTTCGTATAAGATGAATAAAGTCTAAGGAAAAAACGTGCTTCGGAAATCAAGAAAAAGTCATTCTCGGATAGATGGCGCACATACCTTTAGCCTATGCTCGGCTAGATGGCGTGACGCCACCGTTTCATATTTAACAATTTTAACACATAGATATCAGTGAATGAATTTGGGTCAAAATGATATAAAAATAATAAAATCATTATCACCCCATATATATATGTCGGGAATTGTGGGCGTATCATACTATCGGCAGCACATCAGAACCTTCAATCGTGGATGACGAGGGCCTTCAATGAAATACGATGTTCAACTCACAATCTTTACTGCACAAGACTCATTACAAATCACAGCACGCGTTACGTTTCTTATCTTAAGCAAACCAGTGGATTAGACCCAGGAGCCGCCTCAGACGTCATCTTCTCCCGTTCGTTCTCATCGTGCTCCTTCTGAAGATTGATTGACAGCATAACTTCAATTGTTCTGGACTTCAATTGTTTTAAGAGCGCACTCTATGACGTCTTGGCGGAACTGCGTCGAACGCCACTCAAGTGTACGTAACACCCTAGTTTGCTCTATTTGTCAAGGTTTGCATGACAAAACGCCTCTTGAAGGCGATAGATGGCACATTTCAGCCATTCTCCGACACGGCCAACCTGACATTGTACGGGTCCCTCCGTACGTTATCCATCCCCCTTTATGATTTTCACTGGTAGACTAGAGCGAAGATGAGATCTTCTTCTCCCAAAAGAGACTGTAGAGCGCAGATCATCTGCACCACCACGGCATCCTGACATTGTATGCGTCACTGCATACATCTGCGGACAGAATACAACAATCTGAGGTATCTAAGCTCATTGCTCGGCCTACCTGACCAAAGTAAGTTCCTCCATAACTTTTGGATACTGACAGGCAACTCAACTCAACTCTTTCAATAACACGCACATAGATCATTGTTGTGAATGAACAAGTTCAGCATCGGTAGCATCACGATATTCAATCAGGCCATATTTCAACGGAAATGGGGTAGAGATACATTTCGAACAATTCATTAAGAGACTTAAAATGCAACAGCGTGAAAATAATATCACCATAAAGATACAATACAAACTAGCTTTTAAATGAACCTCACCACAGAGATTCCCCTCAGTTGAAACACATCTTGTATTGAGCTCTCGAAAATAAATGGTTTTCCATATTTAACTGATTTTATGAACATTATCTGCGCACCTATTCTTTACTTAAACGTTTAGTATTCCCTAAAAGTTTAGTGTTCCCACTAATAGATTTTCTTATTTGATTTCATTGATACCTTGATCCAGATCTATTTGCCATTTTAATCATTACCTCAAAATGTTAGCTAGGATCACAGAAAACAGCGATGAAATTAGTTTATCCGTTTGAAAGATACTTTGCCGCACGCACACAATGGCCTCTCACCCAAGACGCGTGTATCATCTCCGTTATCTCATGGTTAAAATGTTTAGTAAGTTTGATTTAAACTAGTAGTTCGCCCCGAACTGAGAACTCGCGGTTCGCCAAAAAGTTAGATCAATTTAATGAACCTGCTACTTAGTCGGCAAAGGATCGAAAACCGCATGTGATTTATTGCAAGGTCTGCGGAGCCCATCACAACACCATAGAGATTAAAATAAACTGTATCTGTGGTAAGCCGTTATCTTTCTTGTCAAATGTCAAATACCTATATTATGTTTATTTTTATCTTGTTAATTATTTAAAAATAGTAAACTTAAAAACAATATTATAAAAGCCGAGCACTTTCATTTGATACCAAACTCGACCATACTATCTTGCAAATAAGATGACCAGAAAAGCAAGACCCCTCACAAATAGCTTTCTAGCCTTTTAAGCTCTTCTAACTCAATAACACCTTGATCGAGCCTGCTCATAATTTAATGACAAAAATACAATGCCCTCAACTACACGTTTACCCAATTACATTTAAATTAGAACAAATTTACTTAAGTTATTGTGTATCAAACTATCCTCTGATAGCTCAGCTTAAAAACATCGAAATGCCGGGACGTGCCCCTAGCCAGCCGTGTGTTCCAAGTTGAATGTAAGAACTTCACTTCGCTTCGCTCGCTCGTTCGATCACCCGCCTAAGTATAAAAAGATTGAGCCAGGTCAATTGATTTCAAACCAGCTTTCTACCATACCCTGAATATTTTGATTAAATTTTGGCACCATTAATTATTTGTGTATTCCTAAACACAATCATTAATTCCATAAACAAAAAGAAGCATATTGTTATTAATCGACACGTAATTTTAAGTTTCGGAATAGGACTACGACAGTTTACTTATTCGATTCTCATATTAAATAGTTTAAACACGTACCAAAATTGCGATCAGTTCAGTTTAAACCGACTTCTCTATTTTATTCCTTCTGTACGGACAACACATTTACAAGACAGCTTGAGAAATTTTCAAAACTTGATATATTATCAGGTAAGTCCAGTATTATACTTTCTACGAAAACCAAATTGTATTTTTTTTTATCGCTTTCATAATTTTTATTAAGAAAACTTGATCATTATGTGATATTTACACACTGACACGACTTGTCTTTAGCTGACTGACACAATACTTCAAAAACCAAAAAGCTCTCAAAGAGGTTCAAAAAGGTTGAACATGCATGAAATTAATAAAGAAGTTCACAACTCGTTTTACAACGAACGATCTAGCGTATAAGTGGCAGAATTTCTATTCTAAATCAAACCGCTGTAGGTACTCAAATTTTGCTAACTTCTTTATCCATCAAACAGAAAATAAATTCGTTCGATTCTATTCGCTAAACATCGACAACTAGTTTCGTAAAAGATCATAAGGAACATTATAATTACTGTAAGGAGTACGAACAACTTTTTGTACTAGTTCCATAACGTGCGTAATAGCGTACGTAGTAACATACTTTAATAATTTTGGATAATAAGTGTAATAGACAAAGCGTTATTTTCCCTTTTTTTTCAAGTCTCATTTTTGCTGCCTTCTACCGAAAAATACTAAAATAGCATGCCAAAACCGTTCTGTCATTTGCCTTCACATTTAAGGGGAACAATAATTTTAACCATAATATGAGGAATTTTAAAATTTGTTTTAAATCACGTGGCGTGTGTTTTGTCCCTAATGGACGCACGCGCGCACAGCTTTGAGTGTCGAGCGAAAAACTAAAAATGTGTCTATCTGCACATAATCATTGACACGTTTTTTTTTTCTTTGGCATACACACGTAATTAATCATTAATACTTTCTTTTCACATACATCAACCAATGCCTACAAGTCAACACCAACTTCCAAATAACAGTGCCAACACCTTGGCTTTACAACAGCTTGGTTCCAACACACAGCTAGCCTCATCGCCCGGTCCGAAACCCCCATGAATTGCAGTTACGAATAGGACTGTGCCCTCCAGCACCCAGTCCTCAAACGCCCTCTGGACAACTCAGGTTCCGGTTGCGACCGCCAACTCAAGTGATGAACCTCTCAAATAAACTATCCTCAAAGAGGCATGAACTTCACGTTTCGTTTCTTACGACAATGGGGCTGTCCATAAATTACGTCATCGATTTTTGACGATTTTGGACCCCCCCCCCCCCTATAATCATCCAAAAATCATGCTTCAAATGACCCCATTTCCTCCTACTTCATGCTACCGTCATCCGATGTCCAGACCCCCCCCCCCCCTAATTTGAAATGACGTAATTTATGAATAGCCCCAATGTCATAAAACCAACGCGGAAAGTGGTATACCTACGTAGAGAAATCTAATCCCAAAATGTGTCCCTTTAAATAGGTAGTGTTTTAATAAATCAATGAATAATATCCTTCTCAAACTGCTTACTCAGCTATTATTATTCAAGCAATATGCAAAATTATCTTAACCCATTGAGTGATAAGTAAGTCAAATCAAGTGTCAAATCGAATCCAAAGTTAATCAATTAATTTTAAATTATTTTATCATTGTTCATCAAATTCAATTTGATAATCATAATGGCCCTTTGACAGATACACATCGCAAACAACATATCACTGAATCACAGAATTATTGAAAAATTAAATGTCGGGTCTAAATTTAAAATTGTTTTGTAGGTACTGTAAACTCTAAAATCTGACTGCAAAAATGACCACAAAAGGATTCCTTCGGCTTCGATGCGGTTAAAATAATCACCATTTAGGTTCTTCAAATAGGAACACACAATTTTCACTCATTACGTTTACGTTTCGTTTTGACTAGTTAATTTTGGATGTGAAGTCATTTTAAGTAATCAAAGGAATGCACAATTGCACATGATTAAAACTAAGTCTGAACTATCCGTCAACGGTCATGAACTTTACCACTAAGTTCTCGGTTTACTTTTCATATCAAAAAAAAATATCACGCACATACTTACCACCATCATAGGCACAAGCTAGCAAAATAGAAATCATACTTAAAGGTGAGAATTTTATATTCACAGTGTGATCGAATAATGGCATCAACCACTCGTGACGCTTCTCACGATAATATTATTTCGTCCACGACACAATTTGAAATAGTACGTCTCCAAACAAAAAAATTAAGGTGCATTTTGCTAGAAGCTATTCAAGTTGTGACGGTATTACATGCCATAGTGCTCAGAAAATCGTTAAACAGCCTTACATCGTCTTAACAGCAGATTAAAAGTCCACGTACCAAAAGTTTTTTTACATACATTCTGATTCTGACCATTAAAGGCTAGAGTAGATATCTCGTAGGTATCTGTTCTCATATTTTCCTAACTAGAACCCATCACGCCGGCTTTGTGAAGTACACTCAACACAGTTACAAATCATAAAACAATGGACGCAACTCACGCGATTTCCAACTTCCAGCGACAGTCTGGCAACCAGTAAATATGCAGCTCCTCTCAGCTTCTGTAAACAAACTAAGGCACCCACGTTTCTGCAACCGCAGCTCCAACCCGTGCGAGACGGGAGATCTCGCAGCAACTATCTTCATTCTTCATGGTGCAAAGGACTGTAAACGTATTACTTAGAGTTACAATATTAACAACATTCACGAAAATTTCACACAACATAACATAAAAAGCAATGCAAAAACTGGATCACAATTTATAAAATATCAAATATGTCAACTGTCATTTCACTTCAAATATTTTCCATCACGATACTTCTTTATTTTCCACCAGCGATAGCATGAGATTTCTTCATTTTCTAAGGCCTTTAAAACTCTTGAATTAAGGAATGCCAGGGATTTTCAAAATCAGGGTAGATTTTTGGGACCTTCAGTCCACCTTCATTTGGCAAATTTGAGCTTTCAAGAGGAATTCCGTAGCGAATTCCGTGTGTTCGGCCACACTTCTGATGTCGGGAATTGTGGGCGTATCATACTATCGGCAGCACATCAGAACCTTCAATCGTGGATGACGAGGGCCTTCAATGAAATACGATGTTCAACTCACAATCTTTACTGCACAAGACTCATTACAAATCACAGCACGCGTTACGTTTCTTATCTTAAGCAAACCAGTGGATTAGACCCAGGAGCCGCCTCAGACGTCATCTTCTCCCGTTCGTTCTCATCGTGCTCCTTCTGAAGATTGATTGACAGCATAACTTCAATTGTTCTGGACTTCAATTGTTTTAAGAGCGCACTCTATGACGTCTTGGCGGAACTGCGTCGAACGCCACTCAAGTGTACGTAACACCCTAGTTTGCTCTATTTGTCAAGGTTTGCATGACAAAACGCCTCTTGAAGGCGATAGATGGCACATTTCAGCCATTCTCCGACATATACATTTTTTTGATAATTTTATACGTTTTCATTTTGAGTTTTAGTCGTGTGTTGATAGATGGCAGTAAATTTACTGCACGACTACAAAGTTTACTATGACAGGACCCCTCTATACTAACTATTCTCTTTGATAATACTATAGGGACCGTGCGCGTTGGAGGGTCTGCCAACTTGTGGCCTGAATCGGAAACATAATATTATTATGTGCACATGTACATTGCATGTACAAAGCAAGTGCTACCATCTACCGTTCTCGTCGGTACGTTTCCTTGTGCATAGTAGGTTCTGCTATCTTGTGGGTGACATCGGAAGCCTAAACGACACATTTACGCCTCGCGCCAAAAATCTGACGGCTCCTATGCTGCCCCCTATAGTTCATGCAAGGGGCCTATTACAAATTGGGAATGAATAATCCAGTAAAATGTGTGTAACATGTTTAGACAATACGCGCACCTGCGGCCGGCGCTGCTGGAGCGCATGCCGCCCATGGAGGCGCCCTCCGCGCGCGCGCGCGACGACGAGCCCGAGCCCGAGCCCGCCGCGGAGCCCCGAGCGCAGGGGAACCACCAGGTACGGTTGCACCTCGTATCAATCACAACGAGATATTCTAATATACTACAAGCAAGCATTACTTTGCGACAGCATTTAATTTTAGCAAAGAATACAGGAGACCTTTGTAATTTGGCAAATAATGGCCACATTTTTCCGTTTAGATGATAAAGAAAAATAAAACTATGTGACAAAGACCAAAAGTTGGGGAATAGTAACAATAGTAATATACTAATTTATACATAAATTATTGGTTCATTAGAAAAAACAAAACCCTAAGCCCAATAAAGGCGCCACTGGACGGTCGTTGCAGTCTTAAATTTAACACTATTTTCAATTTACAGTTGTTATGAAATTAAAACATTATTCAACAAAGTCTAATTTCATTTAAAAACCATGCAATTTTGCTCAAGAACCAACATATCATACAATTAATAAACATACATCGAGGTTTTCGGTACGGGAATGATTTCGTGTATTTATAACTTTGTTTATTGTAAAATAATTACCAAACTATGAATTAAACGTAGGCAGTAAGGTCCAAATGTGCTTAGAAATGTTAAATTAGTATCTTTTTTTACAGTTTTTACCTGTTATTTGGCTAGTGTAAAACATTCCCGCACCGGAACCCCCGATGTATGTTAATAAGACATATAATTTTCTAATTTTATTTTGATTTCTAGGACGCCCTCCTGGATTTGATCATTGGGTCCGAGCCGCTGACGAATGGCGACGCCGAGCACCGCACTGACGTCGCGGCGAACAACAACAATAACAACACCAACACTAATGTAAGTTCAACTATAAATACTATAATATCTAGGACGCCCTCCTGGATTTGATCATTGGGTCCGAGCCGCTGACGAATGGCGACGCCGAGCACCGCACTGACGTCGCGGCGAACAACAACAATAACAACACCAACGCTAATGTAAGTTCAACTATAAATACTATAATGTTAAATACAAACAAAATTTATTCTTCAAATCCATAGCAGAGTCATACACAGATATGTATTAAAATTCCAATTAATAGTTCTAATGGTTAACACTGATGTGCTTATAACAAAAACTTTACAAACAGGTTGATAGAATGACACATTAAATAGATAAAGTTTTCAATCAAATAATTAGGCGATATAGGTTTTGTTTGGGTATGTTTACACATTAAAGTAAGCAAATCAATTTCTCGACTATCAATCTTTTTACTACTGAATGTCTTGTTTAGAAAAACAAATATTTATTACATCCTTTTTTAATTACATCATGTTTCAATGTTTCAATTACAGGATGTTTTATTGCATTTATGCAATTGAACTTAGGTATTGCATAATTAATATTTAGGTTTATACTAATTTATGAGATACTAAGACGAAATGGCAGCTCGATCGGCCAATCAACTGTCTAGTTTGATACTGTAATAAATGTTAATAGGATTAAGCGCCACTTGCTCCATTCCACTAACCCGGGTTTAACCGGTTAACCTGGTGTTAACATGGTTACCAGTACAAATTGACATTGGGTTAACGGTTTAACTGGTTAACCCCGGGTTAGTAGGATGGTGCAAGTGGCGCTAAGCAGATTGAATATTGTATAAACCAATCAAACTGCTGGGATATAACACTTTTAATAAGCAGGTTTTCCTCATCTATTATTATTCTCAGGATATCCTGGACTTGTTAAGTGGACTCGAGCTGACCAGCACCCCTGCGGCCGCGCCGCCGCCGGCGCTCAACAACAACGCGGCCAACACCGCCAGCCTGCTGCTCGACGGACTCTTCGCCGCGCCACAGCCGCCAGTTTCACGTACGTTTATACATATTATATAAACAACACATAAAAATACAAAGTGTATATCGTTTAGGATGTCCAACTAGACAGAAGATGCTTGCCTACAGAATTAAGGCTGGGCGTTTTGAATTTAAAAACGTTTTGATTCTGGTTGCTGACCCGATATCGGTTTGATGGGGAGAGAGATCTATAGGGTAATGGATTTATATAATTCATAAATTTAAATTATCATTTCTGTTCGAAATATTTAGTTTTTATTTTTAATGTAGTCTACTATTTTAAATAAATCAATTACCTAACTGAATCGAAATATCCATTATACAACATTTCACACAAGTATAATACTCCCCAATCTCTCGCGCATGAGAGGCCTGTGCCCAGCAGTGGGACGTACATACGCTGAATTATTTATTTATTTTATTTTTATAATACTCATTATATTTCTCCACAGAACCCTCCCTAACCGTACCAGCGCTGGACAAGGCCGGTGTGGTGGTGGTGCTGGAGGTGGAGCGCGGCGCGGCGCACGGCGTCACGCTCACCATGCGCGCGCGCAGCTCCCGCCTCGAGCCGCTCACCGACTTCCTGTTCCAGGCCGCCGTGCCCAGGGTACGTCCATTCATTCATTTGTTGAAACGTCACCTGTGATAAGTCTCAATGGATTGGACTTGGGTCTTCGATCGACACCGGCTTCCGACATGTCGGAAGGGAGGAGCCCAAGCGATATCTTACCGTACAAATCATACTGCAACTTTTTGCGGGCAGAAACGTGCACGCAGTCGCACTTCTCACTCGCTACATACAAAATCCAATCTGTAATGACATCACAAATACATAGAAAAACACACGTCAAGGACAAATCTTGCACACCTCTATCTCTTTTTGTGTACGGACGAGTCACAACACGCACCGCCATAGGTAAAGTTTTATATATACTTTGGCAGAGGGGAAATAGTACGAATGCTGTCTCCCTTCCCGGTGTTGCTCCAAGACTAGGGTCGACAAATTTGATCTTATATACATCCGAACTGAACTTGACTATGAATCAACAAATTTTCAATTAATTTACTGAAGTCCGCCCGTGCAAACGTGCAGCCGAGGCCGCGACGGGCAAATCCGAGTCCTCTATCACTGATCACATTCAGCGATCAGATGGCGCGCTTTTCCGACGACCGATCCCTCGCAACGCAAGCCAGTTTTTTGGTCCAAGGCAAAGGCACAGCCTACCAGACTCGCAAGCCTTTTAGGCGTCACATACACTGCTACCGATTTTACTTTATTTTAATACCGACAAGAAAGGTATCGTTTTCAAGTGATGCTTGAAAATATTGTTTATATTCGTGTAGTATTTTTATTTAAATAGTCATTGTTACATTTATTTTAATCATAAATATTGTTCGCAGACGTTACAGCTTGACATGATGTCGCCATCGGGCACAGTGCTGCCCCCACAGGGAGAAATCACTCAGGTCCTCAAAATCAACAATCCGTCCCGGGTAAGATACAAAAATTTGATTAGTTTACTTTATAATAAAAAATAGGTTAATTTTAACCCGTCGAGTCCATATCGCGTCAACAAAAAGTTACATCTAAGTTCCACGTACGCGATTTCATAGAAATTGTATGAAAAGTCAGACTCCTGGAACTTAGAGGTTTTTCACGTCATCTACGGCACAGAATAAATAATGGTACTAGGTACAGAAGGTTCCCTCTCTAAACGCGTCTATTACGACAGATATGACCGCTAGGTGGCGCAAGCTAGGCGTCCATTCCGTAGCCGGTGCGCGGCAACTACTACTGCTAGACACCAAAACTGGTGTGGGCCGCATGTACTTGTAGCGACGCGACGAAATCGCGGAGTGAGCCACACCTGTCTACGGCTGGGTTTAGTGGGGTTAAAGACTTGTTTTTTTTTTCCAGACGCCGCTCCGGCTCAGGATACGAGTGTCGTACGTGTGTGAAGGAGGACCGGTGTTAGAGCAGGCGGAGGTGAACGCATTCCCCGCCGACCTGTTCAACTGACGCGCGCGCAGCCCGCCCGGCGCGGGCCTGTAGCCCGACCACGAGCACGAGCCGGCACCGGGGTAGCGGCGACACGTTTTCAATGGCCCGAATACACACGCAGTACGAGCGAGAAGAAGTTAGGCACCACACGAAGCGGCTCAATCTGTAAAGGGATCATTACATCACACATAATTTCGATTTTTTAGAAACCCCCCTTCGGTCGGACTTTTTCATAGGAAAGAGATATTTAATACGTGCTGTCAAACTTGGCATGACCCCCCCTTGTTGCTAACTGACGTAATATGTGGTTGAACCCAAAGACGTAGCTCGCTTGAGACAAACGCACGCGCAATCGGGCGAGAGACATTTTTACAGATCGAGTTGTTCCGTGCGGTGATTAAGGACCAGTTGCACCGACCACGACTAGTGGACTGATAGACGTCACTCGGCAGTGAACTATCAAATTTCCCATGCAATAAATTTTAGTGGACGCTTTAACGGTGACAGAACGGTCTGGTGCAACCGACCCTCGATCGTGAAGCGGCCCGTATTGTGTGGTCCCGCATAATTGCGACAGATTAATAGGAAAGGGTGATATGATACTGTGAATGGGACAAATCGCAACGCAATAACACATCGCAATACAGGATGGCAGTGCAGGCAGGCTCGAGGGGTGACCGTAGAACGTCAAACCATACAGGCAAACGGCGAAACAAGGAGAAAATGACATTGAACATAAGTATAATGTTTGTTACTAATTCCACAAATAGTCTTTGATAAATTGTAACTTGTTATCAAAACGGTAATATCAACGTACACAAAGCCCTGTATTAATCAATCGTGCAAAACTATCAGTATGTGAAGATCCCCTTATAGGGCATATAGGGGATATACATTTTACAAGCGCCCTCAGTATCTGCACATAGGAACATACAGCATGGTTAGTTATAGATATATCCAGAATTACGATCAAACTGACATTGGCGTGTATAAATACAATGATGTTAGAATCATCGCTTTTTGGGTATTCATAATTTTTTTATCATCTAAAGTATTTCATTTCATTTACAACACTATAAACATATAATTTTCTATGAACCTCAAGCGTTGTCTATTTCTCATGTATTTTATTTTAATTATTCATACTATAAATTAATTTCATGAATATATTCTAACTATTGTCAGTTTACGTAATCCTGAATACTACTTTACTAATTAAAAGGTTGTTGCTATCAAATTAAATATCAAAAGAACACTTAGTTTTGAAGAATTGATTTATTTACGTCTCTCGCGGCAGCTTATACGGTTTCTTTAGCCTTTTATTTCTCGCTAAAGACTGACTTCACTAGACTTGCGTAATAAGTAGTTCTGTAAATGCTGAATAGAACCGTATTGCCTTGATGTAAGGACGACAGTCGCTTGTACATATCCGAGAGTTAGTGAGGTTTTAGACAATGATTAACAAGAATATTTCCTGTGAACTGATATGCTTTTTAAGTCAGGATGAAAGTATTTGAGGCATACTTGCTCATTATAAATATGAAGACGCAAATAGACACAATGTTGCAAACGGTACAGTAAAGGGCCATAAAGTTTGCACATCGGAATTTCGGCTTCGTAGAGCGTTGTCTCTTTCATTCTCGTTGCCTCCAATATTCTCTTTCTAAATACCGATGTGCAAACTTTATGGCCCTTTACTGTAAATAAATATAAATACAGTAAATATTACAGTAAAATATAATTCGTTAAAACAAAAAAGACGTTAACTTTTTCTAAGTTCCCGTTTGTAAAATATGTCTAATATATAATTGACTTGAGATTTTAAACATTCCAATTTTTAAGTAAAGTAAGACTATCCTTAGGTCTAAAAAGAGGGCTGTATAAATCTATGGTTTTGGTAAGGAAACTCGAATCGTTGTTAAATGTGAAAATATCAACTGGGCGATTAGGCCGTGCAGTTTTGCCGATACTGCCCATACCATACCGAATGTGAATGACTGGTTAGTGCGGCCAAATCCATCTGCGGGAAAAATTCTAACATCACTAGGTACGCGGTTAAAGGAACGATAACATTCTCTGTGATCAACAGTTGAAAAAATGCGCTCTTGGACGGATTTCCCCGCACTTATAGAAAAAAATTCCATCACTTTTATGTAATTAATTTAAATAATACATTTTTATGGTCAGACTTTGTCAGTATTAGTAAAATCTCAAACTGATGTATCCCAGTCTGAACTACTTACAGATGCAACGCAATGCCTTTACAGATTCGCTGCTTATATGGTTAGTTATCAAATATATTGTAGGTACATGTGACGAATGTGTATTAGCCCATCTGTATGTTAAAACATGCAGTGTGATAACGGGGACTCTAAAATGTACTTAAATTCAACTACTAAGATAATTTACGTGTGATACAGCACTTAGGATACGTGTTAAAATATCCCTTCGGTAAAAACTTAGTCATTGATAAAAAAATTCGCACGCCTGTTTATTTATTGAAGTATAGAATACGTTGTGTAAGGGTGGTATTTCACCTGTCCAATTTCATGGACCAATGTGCATTGCGTCTCTCATTAACCCCTGGAACGCCGAACCGACAAACGTACTTGTACCCGTCAGATGCCTAGTGCCGGATCCGTCCCATCCCCCTCAAATGCCGGATAGGCTCGCGTACGTGCACCCGTCAACTGCCGCGATAAAAAAAAAGTGCTATAGTGCAAATGATATAAAACTCTATTTTGAAGTGTTTAGATCTCAAAATTGTAAAAATATAATACAATAAATTTGGTGACTGATAAGGCACAAGGCAGTTGAGACAGTTTGTACAGATCTGGGACTAGGCAGTTGACGGGTACAAAAATTGAAGACCCTCCGGCAGTTGACAGGACTGGTACGGATATGGCACTAGGCGTCCCAAGGGTTAAGCAAAATGTGAGACGCAAATACACATTGGGCCAATATATTGGACAGATGGAATACCATCCTAAGGCCTAGTTTAGTGCTGCGAGTTCCCGATGCATTTCGTTATTTAAGAGTAGATCGTGTATGAGATTCGTTGGGTTAGGTTAGGCTAGTTGTTTTGTAAGCCACGCAGAGGATTTTATATTCGGGATATTGTAAATAAGATGGCTTGTAATCGAAACTACGCATTATGGATAGCATTCAAATGTTATATTCCCGTTTTGGTTCTCTTGGGATATTTTAACGTTAAGTAGGCACTAGTATTAATTTTATTTTTCCTATTTATGTTTATGATTAACCCCTAACTGGCACATTATAAATGAAATATTTAGCTAAGATAATAATTATTGAAATTGTAACAGATGACGAGTTCCGCGGTTCGTTTTACTATAATCATGGAGTATAATTATACATATAAGGTATTATTTCCCAATACATAAACAGAGCTTGGCAAAAGTTTATAAAATGTAATTTGGTGCTTATTTTATTATATCTGATTAAATAGAAGGCCCTCCACGACGTGAGATGTTATGATTTTGTGTAGGTATAACTAAAGCTATGTGAAAGATGTACATATATGATTATAATGATTTTATGTAAATTGGTTAATAAATATTTGAAAATGTTTATATAATCAACATCTTGTTTTATTCAAAAACCAGTTTGTAATTTTTACCATATTTATTATAAGTTTTTGTTACGAAAATCACAATAATATTTTTATTTTTCCATATTTATTATAAGTTTTTGTTACGCAAATCACAATAATATTTTTACACTAGAATGTTTATAATTAACTTTGGAAAATTCAATCAACCTGAATTAATCAGTATATCAAAGTCATTTAACTTGAATATCCCCAAGGTTAATATTACAGACACTAGACAGATGACACAGATGTACAGCGAGCTGCAAAAGCGCAGATTATCCACTTTATGAATTCCATTCATAAAGTTGGTATGCACTTTTGCAGCTGTGTGTACAATAACATACATCCGCAATGAGATACATCAGTCAAGGCAAGGGTGATCAAAACAGGAAAGTCGCAATGACGAAATAAACTCCCTAGTAAGTGACATAGGAAATATTTTCAATGCTGACATAGTATTTTAGTTAGAGCGTTTTCACATTGTCCAATCCGGTATCGGATGTAGGGAGGAAGTAAAATATATGAAATATGTGTTTCTCTGTATTTATTTATACATTTAATATTTTTTTAGTACTAAAATACGATAGACAACGCAAAAAAGGCGGACTTAATGCCAATGGCACCCTCCTGCAGCTGTCTTTGTCATAAGCGCCTTCCGACATCCGATATCAGAATGGCGCTTCCGATAAATTTGGCCATGTCGGAGCCCCCCGTCAGCTGTCGGACCGATAATATATGTTTGTGTGCGTATGTGTAGAAATGTTGTTGTAGTGTGCGTGACCGCTACGCGACGGCGCCCGGGCGCGCCCTCGCGGCCTGACTACGCGGATGTAGGATCCTACATCCGATATCAGATCGGACAATGTGAAAACGCTCTTAAGTATCTTATATGGTACACTAGGAGTCCTCAATCATGGGCGTGGCAGGCCCGGGCCGGCCGCTGACGCCGTTGAACAGGCGGTCCTTGATCATCTGCGCCATTAGCCCGTGGATGACCTCGATAGTGGTCTTGCAGGCGTCCTTCGTGGCCTTGCCGAGCTTGTCCTCAGTGCGCTTCTCGTGGGGGTCCGCGCCGGGCACTATGAAGCCGCCGCGACCTGCAACAAGAAGTGGTTTTTGAAGAATTTTCAAAAAGAAAAACAAGATTTGAAATGAGGACACACGCAGTAACATACATGCAAAGAGGATATGTTTTTATGGATATGTTATGTTTGGCACGGGCGTAGCCAGGTTTTAGTATCGGGGGGGGTTAAAGATATTTTTATTTGTCTCAAAAGAAATATTACATTTCACTTATTGAGATAAGTCAGGAATTTTATAGGCTACTGAGCGTTAACACTAATGCAAAATATGTACATATTATTCTTATTAGAGGGTCAGTAATAACAAAATGAGCACAACAATAAAACTGTTGACATAAACTAACTTAACACGTAATAATTTCTTGTGATGTTTTTATTCCTAAGTGTGCGATTCTAAAACATGTGGCGGGTAAGCATAGATTCCTTTGTTACCGGGGCTCAAGGCGATAACGTGTTGCCGTTTGCCAGGGCCGGATTTAGATGGCTGGAATATTATCTAAAACATATGTTTTTAGTTTGTTTTTGAAGATGTTGAAAGTTGGTGCATTTTTAATGTTTTGTGGTAAATCATTGTACATGCGCGCTCCCTGATATGTTATGTTTTTTGTGCCAAAATTTTTTGTTCGTATATATGGTAGGGATAAATTATTTGCGCTACGCAGGTTTCTCTTGCCACTCTCCTTATTTGTTTTGAATGTGGTTTGACAGTGCATGGTTTTATTAAGGATTTTTTTTATTAGTAGTATAGAATTATAAGTATATAGTTGTTTCAGACTCATTAGTTGAGATTTGGAATAAACTGTATTAGTCGGTGTTAGGTAATCGTAATTAAACAATAGTTTTATAATTTTATTTTGGGCAATTTGGAGAGGCTTAAGGTTTGTTTTCGCGGCATTGCCCCATATCTCAATCAGGTAATTTAGATGCGATTTTACTAGTGAGTTATATATATTTAATTTAACAGTACGGGGAATGATTTTGACTATGTTTCTTATTGAACCCATGATGCTAGACAATTTTGATTTAATTTTATCTATGTGTGCCTTCCACGTTAGACCGCTATCCATTATCAAGCCGAGGTATTTTTCCTCTGCTGATTGGTTGATTGTGATATTGTTGATTGATAATGGAGTATGACTACGTATTCTTTTATTTTTAGATTTAAATATGATGTATGAGGTTTTAGAAGTGTTAACAGTGAGCAAATTGTATTGAAACCACTTATACAGAACGTTAAGATCATCTTGAGCTAATGTAGCCATATCAGTAATTGAGTTTCCATAATAAAACACACACGTATCATCCGCGTAAAGCGATATCTCTCCGTTAAGTTTAAGTGTGCTTATATTATTAATATATATTAAAAATAAAAGCGGCCCTAGAATCGATCCTTGTGGCACGCCGTAGGTAATAGGTTGTGCTGTGCTTTGGTAATTACCTATTTTAACTACTTGAAGCCGATTGGAAAGATATGACGGGTTCAAGAAAATAAAACGACTAAAAGTACATAAAATAACCCTTACACAAGAAAAATATTAGAGACTAGCTGTGCCCGCGGTTCCGCCCGCGTGGAATTCTCTCTGTGTCAGTAAGCGGCTAATTTCTAATCCTAATTTCTCTCCCTCTCCCCTGGAGGCGGAACTTGAAGTAAAGTTGACAGATGGATATGCTAGAGGACAGTAGACCAGATAAAATATTTTAGGTACCACTAAATAAAACTACACTCCAAAATCAATAGTTTTTTTCGCCCTTATTATAATTTTACACGTGATTTTAACGACAGAGTAGGTGTATATCGGACGATACAGTAAGGTATACGCACGCGAGCGAAAGTGAAGCGGCCTGCCTGGCTAGAGCGCCACTCACCGTGGTCTTCTTCAGACTCCTGAGGAAGAGCGCGTGCCGTTTGTAACCTCAATGCGTTGCGAGACTTTCGCGAATGATTCGATTTTTTTCGGGAAGGCATGGAAATGTGTATAAAATGCGAGTCCCAAATCGTTTGACTCCGCAAACGACCAGTGCCGGATTAAGATATTTTGATGCCCTAAGCATTTCTAGACCATGGTGCCCCCTCTCCCTAGGGTCATCAAGATTACATTGAATTTTTTTGGTAAATTGAGTGACGTTCATTGCCGCATTACAGCTGAGAATGGAAATCAGTCATATCATTTTATCACGAAAATTGACAGTGCCGTAGCAGTAACTTTGCAACAGAGTACCTAATGCTGCTGTAGTCGCCATATCTTAGAATGTAATTGAAAACGCGAGCGGAGCGAGCGCGAAAATGTTTCGATATAAAAACGCAATTTGATAGACAGTTGTACATTTTTACTTTTTAGTATGGATATCAGTCACATAATTTTATCACGAAAATTGACAGTGCTGCAGCAGTAACGTAGCAACAGAGTAATGCTGCTGCAGTCGCCACCCGAAAGTCACCTTTGTCATATCTTAGAAAGTAATTGAAAACGCGAGCGAAGCGAACGCGAAAATTTTTCGATATAAAAAACGCAATTTGATAGACAGTTGTACATTTTTACTTTTAGTATGGAAATCAGTCACATCATTTTATCACGAAAATTGACAGTGCTGCAGCAGTAACGTAGCAATAGAGTAATGCTGCTGCAGTCGCCACCCGAATGTCACCTTTGTCATATCTTAGAAAGTAATTGAAAACGCGAGCGAAGCGAGCGCGAAAATTTATCGATATAAAAAACGCAATTTGATAGACAGTTTTACATTTTTACTTTTAGTATGGAAATCAGACACATCATTTTATCACGAAAATTGACAGTGCTGCAGCAGTAACATTGCAACAGAATAATCCTGCTGCAGTCGCCAGTCGTCCCGAATGTCACCTTTATCATATCTTAGAAAGTAATTGATGCGATCCGATAATCGACGATGGCGGAGAAATCCAAAATCCAAACCACCGTATACTATAGGTAATAGTTAGTAATCAATGAAATACGGGATTAGTTGCCAAGCGGACCCCAGGCTCCCATGAGCCGTGGCAGAATGCCGGGATAACGCGAGGATGAAGAAAAAGGATATGTTTTGGGTAGCAAAGTCATTGAGCTGTTTTATTTCAGCATCTACCTTTCCGAGTCTGATGGGAGATTAGTTTCCCATTACAACAATCAAAGCAGTAACGCAATACTTCTTTTGAAAGTTGCCTGGTCATACAATACCATCCTGATCTTGGTATTGATATTTCGTTGTCTGTGTTTAATTTACCTATCAATTTATACACATTGACGAATAGAGGGCGTACCACGAACCACATTTGACGTGTTGCCTCCTTGCCACACTTACGTATAAGCACAGAATAAATAATAGTACTACCGTACAGAAAGGAAACTTCCTACAAAACCGAAGTTTGACAGCGGTTCAGGGTCGAATCATGCTGTCCCTCTCTAATATATGGCACTATCCCTTTCGGCTATTTAGGGTTGTCAAAATTCAAGCCATTATCTTAGCTGTGGGCGTGTACGCAAAGGGACGCCAAGTTGTGTAAACCCTAATAATTGCTCGGAGCAATGCTGAGCCGAATGGAGCCGAGTTTGCACGAAGTGAGGAGTTTCACACCCCTGGTATAAGTGCAACAGAGAGGCAACACGTCAAACGTGGTTCGCGATAGGCTCTCAGGAATATATGCACATTTTTGCAAGTTCTTACCCAAGCACACTTCACTCTGTTCCAACTTATCAGACAGATCAAAGATCTGTCCTGTTGTGTAGTCGGCGTTGGTAATCAGACTTGAACTGCTAAGTGTGTTGACCCAATACTTGTTCCACAGAGAGTCCAGTAGTCTCCGGTCCAGAGAAGACTTGAAGTAAGACACTTCTAGGGAGTAGTATTGCTTGCAATGGACACCAAAGTCCTCAATTTTGTTGAGCGGGATGGTCTGGTATTCTGAGGGCTCTTCATTAGCTGGTTTGTAGCCCTATAAATAAAATATGTAGCTTTGAATACATTTGCAAATTGTCTGTAAATTGCTTAGCAGTAGGAAAACAAGTGTGCACATAACAAAACTGTACAACCACTGGCACCAAAAACAAATTGAAATTGTTAAAATTGCAATTATTGGTGTTTCAAGTCAAAGTATTAAAACTACTACAGTGATAACTACAATCAAAAACTTCTAACTCATTATTTGATAAACTACCTTTGGATATGTCCTAAAAGCACCAAGGCAGACCTTGCCGGCCGAGATAGTTCTGACGGGATCAATGACAATGGCCACAAACGGCTCCTGGAAGTTCTGGTTGAGCATTTGAGTGGAGACATCAATGCCGGACAACCAGCAACCGTAGCCAGGGTGACTGTGGTACCAACCAATGGCATTTTCATGGCGGCCAACCTGGAAACAAAATACATATTTTTCGTGTTATTGTTACATAACTTCCAAGTATCATATGCATATAATACAAACATGTAGTGCCACAGGACCTGTTTGATTTTTAGATGTATGTATAAATGTGTAAATTTGTTTGAGTTTGTGCGAAAAGAGAAGAGTCATGGAATGTATGGGGCCCAATACATTCCACGACTCTTCTCTTTCTGAACAAACTCTATATTATATGCGGGTCATTCCATAATAAACGCTACCAAGGGTTCAAAAATGAAAATTAGTTTAAGAAGTCAACACTAACCTATTTCCGTAGAAAACATACCAAACCTTCATGTCAGAAAAAAAAACCGAAAAAAAAAAACAATTTTTACATGTTTTTCATGCAACGTTTAAATGATAGGCGTAAAACTAATTTTATACAGCGATATTGGCAAGACTAATTAAAAAGAAAGTAACTGTAAACTGTTACAAATTTCCCGCAGTTATTTCAGGTAAAATATCGTAATTTTATAATTTGTCTTAAAAATATTAAAAAGCATGGATTAATCGGTTTTTAGAAGAGTATTCTAGACTGTGGTCTCAAAGTAACACCCGAAACGAAAAAGAGATAAAAGTATGTGTAACTTTTCCCGTAATTAACTATAGCCAAACATGTTTTGCCAAAGAAAGGCTATGATGTGAACCTATACAAATGTGTAATAGTTGTTGTTTTAGCGTCTGCTTTAGTCATATGTTTTAAAGTTTGAAGTTGTGTAACACCCGAAACGTGTTGATCGTCCGCCTGTCCGTCCCCGGCTTTTCTCCGTGATGGTTAGCGCTAGAAAGCTGCAATTTGTCATGGATACATAAATCAATCATGGCGACAAAGTAGTAACACAAAAATTACAAAAAAAAAATTTTTTAGGTTTGCTCCTGTACAAAATATTTTTAATTTTTTTGCGACTTTAATCCTGTGACGTGGGGTGTCGTTGGATAGATCTTTCAAAATGAATAGGTGTCACCATCGACCATTTTTTGATTAAGTGAATATTTTCGGTAATATTCGCATCGAAAGAAAAATAATTATGATATTTTCGAGAAACAGTTTTTATTGTTAAGATTAATGTATTTTATAATAATTCAGCATTTATTACTTATGTTTTTAATCGAATTTATTAAAAAGACAATAATTTCAATAAAAGGAGCCATAATTTCGTATAAATCTGTCTTAATTTGGTACTCGTAACACCCGAAACGAACCATGAGTAACACCCGAAACAGGTAATTTATTTTATTAAAATTAATTGAAAAGTGATACTAAGTGTTACTTCGGTGTTTCAGTAGACTATACTAACTATTATTACTTGACATAAATAAAACTGGAGGTTACTTGACAAAATTCGCTAAATTATGCATTTTGGTACTGATGGTCAGAAGGTATAGGCCAATTCCCGTAACGCCCGAACCAGCTACTTTTTAGTGATTCTCTCGTTATTGCTCTTATACTTTAATTATGTGTGTACAGGAAAAGAAAATATTATCAAAGTAGTAGATGAATCAATAGTTATAACCTCCTAGATCCTGTTACAATATCGAATAAAACCTTATTTTAAGAATTCAAGTGTAACACCCGAAACAGTGGAATGACCCGCCTTAATAATATTATAAGATAGAGACAAGCTTATTAATCATAATCATGCTATGGCAGGTAACAAACCTAATTTGAAGCTATGCTTTATTTGGGATAACATTATCAAACTTATTTACAAAAAATAAGATAAGTACCAATTATGTAGCAATTAAGTATGCCTTAGCGTAGTCCATTACCTGTTTGGCTGCCTCTATGTAAGCTGTCATATATTCATAAGCCTGTGCCTGCGCGTTGACGCGAGTCTCCGTACCCTCGACAGGCAAAGCAAATGAGTCCATCACTAGCATAGTATTTGCATCTACTTTGCCTGCAACAAAAAATGTAACCTTAGAAACCAAACTAATAATAAAAAAATTCAAATAAACATATGTAAGCTAATTTTCTTACCTAATAAAAGACCCATAACTTCTAGAGTCCCGCCGGAGCGAGCGTGCATCACCATTTTCAAGAGAGCTAAAGCAGAGATCTTGATATCTTTGAAGAAATGCGGGCTGCAAATAGAACATTTCAAGTAATTTTTTTAAACTTCTCGTTCGTTTATTTTACATGAAAACGGAGTGGAAACTTACTCTTTTTCCCATGGTTTAGCGGCAAGGATGTCCTGCTGTTGCTTCTTATCGTAGCGGTATATTTCGTCAACACTGGACACCGATTCGATGCTGTTGGCCATTACCCATGTTTTCTGCGCAATTGTGGATTGATTATCGGAGCTTGTGGAAGCCATCGTTGATGACTTCAATTATTTTTATACCTAGCTTTAAATACTTATGAAGATATCAATATTATAGTAAAAGAGTGGACACTTTTTTACTACAAAGCCATTACAAAGCACTGGAATAAATGACAGATAGCTTTTATCTAAATTTGACAGCATAACCGATGCTGTTCAAGACATTGGTTTAAACACTCAAGTTCACATTGTTGGGTGCGTCCACAATGTACCAACATACCAAATATATTGCAAAGGAAAGTGACAAAGTTATATTTTGTGCAAATAGCTACCAAGACCCAGTAATACAGTAAAATTATACATTTTGCGTTTGCGTCAAATCCGGTAGTTCTGATTTTTTGCAGACTTGTTTATGATGTTGGCCCAATGAATAATCCAAGTTTGTGACCTCGAGCGCCGAACGCAACTTTGTCAAAAATCGAATAAACCGCAATTTTTTTTAGATTTGGGCGATTATAACCCTAAAGTACTAGTTTTTGATAGTAACTTCCTAGGGCGTTATTAAAGTAGACTAAATTTGCTACAATAAGACACGAGAATTGTCTCTGTACATCTAATATTTTGCGAGATAAAGCCTTTCAAAATGTATAATATTTCGAACTTGTATTCGTAGGCTAAGTAAGTGCAGTGAGTATACACTTTTGTCTCAGGCGATGCCGGTTGGCACAATTGTTTCTAAGGTCAATCAAAGCTGATTTGGCCCGGTAGCCACAAGATCGTACGATCGGCGCTCGAAGTCACAAACTTGGATTATTCATTGGGCCAACATCATAAACAAGTCTGCAAAAAATCAGAACTACCGGATTTGACGCAAAAGAGCCAGGTTACAAAATTCGACAAAGTTACTGGATTACAGTGTGTTGCGGACAATGTGCCCATGCTAGACTTTTGAATTTATAATCTGGCAAGCCAGCTTTATCAGTAGAAAAAGGCGGCAAATTTGAAAAATGTAGGCGCGAAGAATCGATCACCCATACAAATTTTGAATTTCGTGCTTTTTAGGGTTCCGTACCCAAAAGGTAAAACGGGACCCTATTACTAAGACTTCGCTGTCCGTCCGTCCGTCCGTCCGTCCTTCCGTCTGTCTGTCACCAGCGGGTCTACCGCGGACCACGTTCGACGTGTTGCCTCTCTGTCGCACTTGTAAATTCATACGTAAGTGTGACAAGGAGGCAACACGTCGAACGTGGTTCGCGGTAGACCCTCAGGCTGTATCTCACGAACCGTGATAGCTAGACAGTTGAATTTTTCACAGATGATGTATTTCTGTTGCCGCTATAACAACAAATACTAAAAACAGAATAAAATAAAGATTTAAATGGGGCTCCCATACAACAAACGTGATTTTTGACCAAAGTTAAGCAACGTCGGGCGTGGTCAGTACTTGGATGGGTGACCGTTTTTTTTTCATTGTGGTACGGAACCTTTCGTGCGCGAGTCCGACTCGCACTTGCCCGGTTTTTTCTACCGACATACTTGTTAAATTATTGCGTTGTAAGATCTGTACCTACCCATCTCTTTCTACCCAGTTCTTTTAGAATTAGATTTTGTTCGGTTACTGTTGGCTCCAGGTTGGCTCAGCCACTTCGGTTAAGCTCTGGTTTACTAGGATAGCGGTGCCGTCATATAGCGGCCGTTTCCATACAAAATACTACTCATCCTTATTTAGCCGTATTATTTTGTATGGAGACGGTCGCCATATATATGGCGGCACCGCTATCCTAGGAAACCCGAGCTTAAGGGTGGTATTCCCTCTCCGATTTCTTTGTCCGATGTGTCTTTTGTCTCACATTTTGCTTAATGAGAGATTGAGACGCAATGCACATTGGACCAATATATTGGGCAGATGGAATACCACCCTAAAGCTCGGTTTTCCTAGGATAGCGGTGCCGTCAGGCGTCATATATAGCGGCCGTCTCCATACTAAATAATACGGCTAAATATGGATGTCGTAGTATTTGTATGGAGACGGCCGCTATATGACGGCACCGCTATCCTAGGAAACCAGAGCATAAGCGTCTAGACCGCTATAAAGCGAGAGACTTCCGAACCGGACGTTATGGATTCGAACACTGAGGCCATATAGGGGCCCATGAGTTTTTGGAGACTTGACATTGTGTATGCAATATGAGGAATATCATACCTATTTAATATTTATCAGTTGCTTTTCGGTGACCTTTTGTTTTAAATTTTTAATGTTTATTTGGGCACAAACAGTACATGTTTCTTATAATTAGTGTCTATACATAATTCATAAACCAATTCAGTTGCCACCACAACTTATTAGCCAATTAAAGAAAAGCAAAATACGGGATATGTAAACTTTTCGGCTGTAACTTACGTACCTAACCACTGAAAATAAAAAATATTTCGAATTAAATACAGATTTATTACCCTTAAGACACCACTGGAGTTACAGGTTGCAAGCATCCTTAGGTGTCGGTAGCCGGTTATCGTGCGGCGGTCTGTACACTCATAGTCTAATAAAACATGGTCTTCTATTCCCGGAGTGACACAGGCCTACGTCACAATAACATGGCCGCTATATATAGCGCTATCGCATATTATCATATAGCGCTGTCGCATGATGACGTAGGCTTGTGTCAGTTAGGTGACCTAGAAAAGACGGGAATGGAGTACCAGGCGGAGTATATTATTATACCATGTGTACACTTGTTTGCCTTTATCGTAGCAGGCATGTGATAACACTTGTTATTAGTTGTTATAGTAGTATCCATAATAGTTTATCCGTCTGTCTTGATTATTCCTAGAACCGAAGTACCTACATACGCAGTGCGCAGATATTAGTACCTACCTAGCTAAATAAAGCCCATTATAATTTTATGTCCGTCCGATGAAATGTCAAATTTACTAGAAACTGATATTTTTGTAGTTTGTATCCATACTTAAGAACCTACCTCTAAGAGTCAAATAAACAAAATGGATTTTTACCGTTCGTCCAATCTACATTAACATTATGTAGACGAACTTGATGATAAAATAATGACTAATGTTTCCTATAAGTAGTTATGTATCACTATCATTGTTATTATTTTTCTGCATAATACGTAGTATACTTACTACATTTCATAATTTTATTTGTCGTTGCCGCGCACCGGTATAATTATTGCCGGTACCACTATCCGCATAACGCGACACGCAGTTATAAAATAAAGTACATATATCGTGGTAGGGAGGAACGTTAAACGTCACTTAACTATCTCTCTTTTTCTAAGCCTGACTGTATCGCGCTATCCTCGTCGTTCGAAATTGTCAACGCGTCGATTCCGCCCCCTGATAACTCTCCGCCAATCACGTAAATCCACGACGCAGTTTCTCGAACGTACAGTACAAATCGAGCTCCTAAACATGAAAGACGCACATTCCGCTCGTTACTCGACTTCTAATAAAGTGAAGTGATTCTAATGCTTTTCAAACAAGCGATACGCGGTAGTATGCGACCGTCACAGTAACATCAATTGGTATCAGAGTGTTTTGTTTTGAAGAATAGCGTCAGCTTCAAGATGAGTGCTCCGATAATCATCACGGTACCGAACAACTACCTGGCGGTGGATGAGAACACGAAGGTGGTGCTGGAGCCGGCGTCGCCCGCCCCGTCGCGGAAGCGCCGGCTGGACCACCTTTCTTGGGAGGAGAAGATGCAAAGAAAGTGAGTCCATTGACTTCTTTATTTTGATTGCGTGGTTAGCGTTAGTTAGCGGACGTACTTGTCGGGTTAGCGCCGGGGACATTGCCCTGGGCTATGTGTACCGTTAAGTATGATGACATCTATGCGGCATGTGTTCCATATGAGATAAGGAATATAGATAAAAGTTGTAACTAGGGCAGGAGAGTGCATGTATGTAGTTATGACGAAATATTATTATAACAAGCATCATTAAAATTCTATGTCCTCTTGTTAAATGTCAACATAGTATTGATTTTAGCTTCATTAATAATTCAAAGTTATTTAACAAGTCACCTTTACATGACTTTCCTGTTTCATGTATGGATAATGGATAATAATAACAATATTGTAATGATGCAGGAAGCTGAAGAATCGTGTGGCGGCACAAACGTCCCGCGATCGCAAGAAAGCCAAGATGGATGAGATGGAGTCCAAGATCCAGGAGATGGCTGACATGAATGAGCGGCTGATTAGTGAGGTTTGTACATTTTAAACAACCAATCTTTAAATCTTTGAAAACCAAGTCTTAAAAAAAATTCTATGTATAAGTAGTTAAAACTTATTGAACTGTTCTAAATGTTATCATTTGACTCCTCTTGTAACATTCATCATTGAAATAAAATCTAGATAGTAATTGTTGTTTATACCTAATAGTTATCTGTAATGTAACTTACTAAGAGCTAGAGATCTACACCAAAACCCAATACCTACTTATTTTTGTTTACTTGCATACCAAAACTTTGCTAAGTGTCAGAGGTGTCAAGAGATTTGCAACTTTAGGTACCTATTGCAGGCTAAAATCACAATTCAAGTTACAAGGTTTGTACCTTGCCCATGAATAGTCAAAGAACCACATGTCGAAAATACCTTCCACTGTAAAAAGTTCCTAAAAAACATGAGGTAAACAACAAAGCATTTTTTATCCAGGTGGAAAGCCTCAAGGCGCTGAACGAGCGTCTGTTGAGCGAGAACGCGTCACTGCGCGCGGAGCGCAGTGTCTCGGGGGCCCGGGGACCGGCAGAGTCTACTCCTCGGCAGCAGGAGGGGCCCCCCACGGCACTGCGCGCGGCGCGCCTGCTGCTGGCGATGTGTCTCCTCTCGCAGACCTCCTCCAGCACCTCGAGTCCGAAGAGTACCTGGACACCTTACAACAGCTTGCCGACTCACTCATCAAGGAAATTGATGCAGGCAGTGCAGGAGCGGCTCAAGATGTAAGTTATATTACTATATCTTTTAACTAAATTACAGCTCTACAGGGTTGGGTTACTTAAAAAATACCCCTCTCAACCCCCTAAAATCAGAAATAAGCGGTTTTGACTTATTCACAGTGTTAGTGATAGTACTTGCTATAACTGTTCCAAATTTTAGGTACCTACATCAAACGGTCTTTGAGAAAATTGCATTTAACCGATTTTCAAAACAAAAGTGATCCCATAAGAGCTCCGCAGTTTTGTGCGGAGCTCTAAATAAGGAATTGGATGAGTTAATATTAATGAGGTTCGAAGAAAAACACTTGTAAGGAATCCTCATACTGTTTCTCTTCTCCCAAGCAAAATAAACTATGTTTCTCTTTTACCAACTGACCTTACCTACTTAGATGTCATTTGGGGAAATGCAACTACTCAATGTGTTCCATCATTTCTATTTATACATTCAATAGGTATTGAAGTGTAGGTACCTACAGTCACTCTCACGTCACTCTCTAGTAACTAAAAAACTATCAACCATAAATCCTATAATTAGCTGAGTAGACCTCTTATCTTATCCATGTTTATTGCCATTAAGTAACAAAGTTAAACAAGAACTTTGTTACTATTTTTTTTGTCCAATTATTAGTGCATATTATTCAATAACAAGGCAAAGCGTTGTTTTTATTGTAATTAATAACGATATTTTATAATCCTAATATGTGTAGTTACAATCAAATTCAGAGTACATACAACAAAATGCCTATCCATTCTAAACAACATTATAATAAATTAATAATATTAATAAATTGACATTGAAACACTTAAAATATCTAAATGGGCAATTCGGCAAACAATATAATAAAGGAAAATCGACAGGAAAACCCGTGTAAGTCCGGAAAGCACGCAACATGCGGTGACCTGTGACTGTGACTAACGTTACCACTCGGCTGATGCAAGTGGCATACAATCGTGACGTCACGCCTCCCGCCGCCCACCGAGCGAAGGCTCTAACTCTATGGCTGATGCAATGTTTTTGTCGTTTTAAATCATTTATGACAACGAAGTATTGACTGGGCTCGGGCTGACATCCTTTCAAAATTTAACGTAAATACCTAAAATCTTACATACTTATGTATGTAGGTATATCATCCTAAATGAGTCATCTAATTTGCATTACATGCGATTACTATTTAAATTAAGTGACTAAATCATTCCGGATGCTAAAGTTATTAGGATCATGTTAATAAATATTGAAATGATTTTTAAAGGATATAATTATTATAGTTAAGAATAATTTCTTATGGTCGCCAAATGGAAAATGTTGTATTCAGCAATGAAATTTAAATAAGGATAAATTAAAAAGTAGGCTGATGAGAATTAATTAATGTTTGAATAAATTAGAATACTGCAAAGGTATAATGGAAAACTTACAAAATAATGTTGCAATATCGTATATGTATAAATAGGCAAAAAGGTACAAAGGGTAAGGATAAAAGTAAAGGGTGTTTAAGGTTTCCTCATTAACAAATTATTTATTGAGAAACGAGTAGTTAATAGTTTCTACACCGGATTTTCGTCTCTAAAACTTAGAAGATAGGGTTAAATTTGAAAACAGCAATGCTTTTCATTACTGAGTCCTGATAATAAACTTTACTAAAATTGTTATCTTTTGTTGCAGGTCCCAGTGCGGGACACTGGAGAGCGCGCTAAAGGAGCTGAAGTGGTGGGGCCCGCAGCAGAGCACCTGGAACCCAGTGAAGATGCTGTCATAGACCTTAAGCATGACGTGCACAGGATACTGACCCAGCACTCCTACGCGCACCCCTACACTGACGCGCCCGACACGGACACACACAACGACAAAGGAGACATGTTCTACGCCAGTCTACAGGAGAACTGCGTCACCGTTGAGGTGCCATGTGAAGAACAAGTCATCGAGGAAACTCAGGTTGACTTAGACTTCCCTGAGCTCACAAAAAGCGCTCCAATTCAAGTCGAAACAGACTTCACATCGCTCACCGATGGCTCTTTATCTCTAGATGACATGAAAATGCTATCCCCTATGAGCTTGTCCCCCAGATCTGCAGATGAGGATCTGTTTGCAGTGTCCCCGAGTCACAGCTTCAGCGATTTAGGATATGATTCAATGGCCTCACCGCTCAGTGAACCAGAATCGATGGATTTGTCAGACTTCTGGTGCGAATCCTTTTCAGAACTCTTCCCTGGCCTAGCGTAGGGACCGGTTCTGACAGCATTTCACCAAAGACTGACTCGTTTTAAGATCTAAGTTATTGAATTAATAGTTAAGTTTAAGATGACAAAGTTCTATTTAAGTTGTAATCGTATTTTTTATTGTAAGCTAAGTGCCTATGTTTAAGTGTAGGGATGCGTTTAAGTGCTGTGAAATAAGTCAAATATATCTGTTCTGTCGTATTATCTTGTTTCATTTACTTTTCTAGAACGTTGTAGGCGAAAATAACATTATCGGCTTTCGATCACGTAGGTGGCGCGTGGGCACGTACATGCTTTCATAATTATGTCTGGATTCCCCAGCGATAGCAAAACGACAACCGATAGCCGCCAATAAACAAGGTATTGAGATTTCAACGTCTTATCAAAACCCAATTTAAGAAGACGTTTTTAAACATGTCGATAAGAAAATGAATTGCTAATTAACGAAGAATTATTTTTACGATAGAATTAAATTGACTTCAAGAAATTTCTAGCGAATAGCCAGATTATTAAACATTAGCTAATAAACTAGAGAACTTTCGTGTAGGTATTCGTATTGCATTCTTTCCGTGAGTTATTAACAAATTATAAAGTAATTAGACCTTGTTTAGTGTAGTAATTTATAAAATGAAACTATCAGGTAAAAAAACATTAAATATATTTTGTTAAAATATTACAGATTCAATAAAATCGTTCCTTACTCTACGTTTTACATCCATTACGTCTACCTAAGTTACGCGGCCCGTCCACCGCAAGCGAAGCGATTAACATAACATAGGGCCCGCCCAGCTGTTACAACAATACGTATTTACATCATTACAGCAATGACCTTGCTACTACATATTTGTTTTTTCTGGTAATTAACATTGAAAGTTAGTGATGTCTGATGGCATTGGCTTTTAGTTACAAATATGATAAGTAGTATTATATCATTAGGCACATGATTTTTAATACTGATAAGAGTGTATAGGGATCGCTAGCAAAAACAAAAGGAATTATCTTATTTCCTAATCTTTTTAATCAGTTAAATTAACAAAAAATAGTCCAATCCAATTTCAACCTTAAACTGAACTAATATGAACGTTAACAATTCAACGAAGTGCCTTACAACAGGCGTTTACGTTCTACCAACTATGTTAAAGTGAAAACTTTTTAAACGCGTTGGCGTAAGGCACAGTTTTCGTTGAGCTGTTAACTCAGCTAGGCGGGCGGCGCAACAACTGCCGGCGTTTGGCACTTGCTCACTACTCCTAGATAACTGACAAAACAAACTGGCGATGGAAGTAACACTACGGTAAAAACAAGGTATTTCGTTACTTTACATGAAGTTGTGTAAAGTTAGGTCTGATAAGATTTGTACTGTGTAGTTTACTTTAAGTTTGTACCTTCATGGTATAAAATGGATTGTTTCATCCACAAAAAAGTATTAGGCCAAAATTATCACAGTACTGTACTACCCCCTGCCCTGTTTCCCACTAGTTACCTATATTTGACAAAATATAATTTGAATGGCGTATGGCGCCATACAAGTGTTAAACCGGCGTAACGAATACACGAATGTGAAATTTAGAAAAAAACGAATGTTACTCCCATACACCAATATTGTTAATTATTCCTGCGATAACGCACAGCAATAAAAATATATGAACATAACAAAAGCGATAACTGTACAGCGTTTAACACTAATGGAAGAATTAGAACTTAACAACGCGTTATCGATTAACAAAGCGTAACATAAAATACGACGCGCCGTTTAAAATACACCTTGACACGGTGAAAATAAGTGTCATATTGCATTATTGAAAGGTTGTACCAAGGTTGGTAGGAATCGATATTTTACACTTTTCGAACAATGCTTCTAGAAAATATATCGGCTTATAGCTCGTAGGCACGTGTCACATCAACAATACAAATTATGTAATAAGTTTTAGGCAAAAAATTCATTTTTGATACAAGCTTTTATCGCTGACTGTACTTTTCTTACGACAACTAATACTCATCGAGACAATTCTAAAAACCCCTAACACAATTAGGTTGCGTTGTTTCATCACAGAGTTCCTATACCTCCTGTCTCCATCATCAGATCAGCTCGATGGTACCATAATATTGCATTGTCATCCGATTTATACATGCATGCAAAATTTCAGCTCAATCAGAAACCGGGAAGTGGATCAAATTTCACTTGCAAGATTTGATTACAGACAACGGGACAGGTGAAACTTAATAAAAGCTTGTAAAAAAGTAAAACAGGTAACTACTTTCGTACTAAGTAGTTACCTACGTTTCGTATATCATACCACATAAAGAATAAGATCAGTCGTGTCAATAGCAACCATGGGACAATGCAGCCACTATTTCTATATTTAGGTAATACATTAACATATCAAGTATTAAATATGGGGAAATTCCTCCTACTGGGGCAATGTGCCACTTGAATTACCAGTATTTGTATTTGCCCAATGGTTAAGGTTGTCCCGATATATATTAATGACATAGGGCCCAATTTAAGTTAGTCACCCAATTACCTGAATTTGTTCCGCAATTATTCATTAAAATTGGAACAAATCGTTTAGCTACGTTGACTTGTTACACGTGCGATAAAATTCCTTACGATACAGGTAAACAACTTGAAACTTGCCAAGACTTATTACAATAGAACTGTTGAAATGGTATGCTCAGGTGCTCAAGGTATACTGTACCTACCACTGGTTAAGTTAACATGCGTACTTAAAATAATTTGTTATATACCTAATTGCACTTTCGCGTACGAAATGCAAGGCTGTCAGTGAAGCAATTAAGCCAAACTAAAAGCCGACATAATTTCAGAAGATTTCATCAGTAGCATCCTTACACAATAAATTCCTTTTTAACAACAGATAGTTCTACATACCACGCGTGGAAACCTAGTTCATAACAAGAGACAGTGATGAGTCATATGTTTTTTAACCAAATGACTTGGAGTCACATTTAGTAAGGGAACTTTCTACATGTATCATAGTAGGCAAGTATGACTCATGTTTCAATATTTTAATTGGCCATTTGTAGTGGGTCGTAAGTAAACATCTCATCGATCGCAATCAGAAGGCCTACCGCGATCCACGTTCGACGTGTTGCCTCCCTGTCACATTTACGTACGAATCTACAAGTGCGACAGAGAGGCAACACGTCGAACTTGTTTCGCGGTAGACCCTCAGGGGGCCGAAAGGCCAATCGAAACTTGTAATGTATGGGCAAATGATCACGGAACTTTTCGTTCGCGTCTGTCATCCCGTTACAGTTTTACTCTTCGATTGGAGTTTGTCAATAAAAGATCGTCATCTCGACTGGTGGTATACAAATGGTCAGTATGTAATATGTATACACACTATACACAGTAAGTTTTTTTCAATGAATGTAATAATTCTGCGTCAAAATAAAATAAAGGTTGTACTGGCCGCTACATTGCTTACTTAATATTTTTGGACAGGTACCTTAACCCGGTTTAAAACATCTAATTCGTCGATCATTTAGTACTTAGTTTTATCACACTACACTAGTTAGGTGTTATTTAGTCAGGAGTTTACTAACACAGAGTTGGCAGTAAATTAAGTTTCGGTTGTCATTTTTGTATTGAGTGTTAGACCAAACATTTCTTAGTAGGCCGTCTACAGGGCATTATAATACATATATAGGTATGTATGCGTTTTAGAACTATGGCATTTTATTTCTATTAGCAAACACATTTATTTAATAAAATTAAATGTAATTATGTATTTACCTAAGTTGTTTGACACTTTGGGGTTCTTATAGTTGATGTTATACAGTTATAAAGACAAAGTTCTACAACACAAACATACATATTCTTACGTAAATCAGTTGTATTTTATTTATCACTCACACAAATGAGTTTATAATAATTAATAAAGTAAATAAACAACAGCGTGCCTGCATTTATGTAAGTGACAAACGAATTACAATTACATTGTTATTCCTTATTTAATTAATGGTATTGTAACATTTATCATTAATTAATGAAATATTGACATTAATGACATCGTAAATTTATAGCATTTTCGGTGCAGCGGAGCGGTGTTAACGGAATTGGTATAAACAATTTCAACTCTAATGATTAATTAGCGTTAATATTAACCTTAATTTACCATTTCGGTTGGAATTATCTATACCAATTCCGTTAACACCACTCCGCTGCACCAAAAGTGCTATAAAATTTACGATGTCTGTTAATTGTATTTATTTTGATGCACCATAACTACTCGATTTCTACTTTTTGAACATTTTCATCATCTACTCTTATGATAAAAAATTTACACAATCACAAATTTCAATAAGAGATTTTGAACGTCTACTTTTCGGCATTATACCGATACTAACTTTTTGTACTTATCGTAATACCCCCCTAAGGCCCAGCCATACAAATGAAAAATCCATAATTTGTCACTGAAATTTGAACCTATAGTGCAGGGAAAAGAGTTGATTTTAGTTTAGTTTGAAAAATGAACGAAACAAAACAAATGCGACTCTATTCCAATTGAATATGATTTAAATTTCATCGAACTGAATAAGTACTATAGGTAGGACATTGGGCCTTAGGAGGATACGGTCACTACGGTCACAACGAACATCTTTAGGCATAACGTAAGTAGTATATGTAATCAGTGTGATGTCCTCTAAAGTTACATTATAATCGATTCCTGTTATCATTCGATATTAAATCCGTCAAAATTACTTCCTGATTTCAATGGGTAACGCATTTCGTATAATAATGAACTTTGTACTTAATTATTTTAAATGGCAATTCGTAAAATAGTCAAAGATACATATGTATTCTTCTCATTATTTGTTGATATATCGGTCGAATTTATCTTATCTATCGCAGTCGTGTCGCCTTACGGCAAATGTTTAAATATTGTGTAGATCTGGTAACAAGTACCAAATTGTACTGTACTTGCGTGAAATATGCAATTTAACAAAGCGATAATTGCATCACATCACAAGTAGTTTATTGTGATTTTAGTTGTAATTGTGACGTCCAGATGTTTTCTTAAAATCAGCATTTATTTCTGTACTTTATCGAAAGCGCGTTTAAACTTGGCCAACAGCGCCATCTGTATAACCGAAGAGTTTTCAAAGCAAGTTGACAGTATGGATTATCGTTCTGCTCCTTATAATTGCGATATTATGAATTATCAATTCAAAAAGAAAGCATTAGCAGCGACGTCGTACCGCATTATGACAGTTTATTGTATTTACCGAAAGCTCTTAACTCATATTTGACCAGCGCCATCTCTCGTCTACCCAAACAGCTTTTCAAAGCACGTATGACAGTACGGCTTATCATTCTGTTCTTTAAAGGTCCCCTTATTAAGTTGCCTCAGACAGAAGGCGCAGACGAAGTGTTCAGGGTGGAACTTGCGGAACATGGCGGTGATGCAGCGGCCGGCGATGGGCTTGTGGCAGCCGGCGCAGAGGGAGCCGCGCTTGCCGTGGTAGTGCGTCTCGCAGTAGGGCTGGCCTTCGTGCTCGAAGAACGAGCCGCCGTGGAAGGGCTCGCGGCATTCCTGGAATGGCATAGGGCATTTTTAACACTTATAACTTCACTTATAAATTAGTAACTATAGTCGGTATCTTTAGGTATTTAAAAAAGAGTAAACAAAATCTACCCTCAAATGGCTTCTTAAGCCAGCCATGAAAACATTACATGATCAAATAATTTCGGTTAAAGTCAGGTCGTTCAGTGACAGATCCAGGTGGTTTTGTATTTGGTTGGTTAATCAATAAATGTTAAAACTACCCGAAGATGTACAAATTATTTGTTTACTTTTATTTAAGTACCGAAAGATACAGAGTATAACAATGTAATCAAATCTTGCAAGTCGACTTTAATATAGGTACTTCTACACATCTCTAGGTTTATACAATACCTACATTTGATAATAAAATCATTTGGTACTGTCGAGCTGATTTGATGAAGAAAGCCAAAAGATGGACACCTAATGGAACTCTTCGGTGACTACTAGTAGACGCTTCGAGAATAGGCTCGAAAACGCATACCTATGTCATACTCGTATCATATGCGTTTTGAGGAGTACAAATCTTTGGGGGCGATTAGTAAATGTGTTATTAAAATTATTATTTTTGGCAGAATAATTTTATTTTTTTAGTTGATGCTTTTGAAAGCGTAGTCACACTGAAGCGACATGTTTTATTTGCTGCACTTGAGATAAAAAAAGGAAAGATTGCCATTCTTTTGTATTTTCAGTTGCAAGATGGCAAGTGGACTTAATATCTCACCTCTGTGATCTATAACTATGAAGATCAAAAAGGGTCCTTTCAATAATTCCTGACTTTCGAGGTCGTCTGTAGGTTACTACTTCCATGGCCTACTATTTTTAGTTTAAAAATTCATTGTGTAAAGGTAGTTGGAATTATAAATCAATAAAACTCATTTGTTACAAGTGAAGTCAATCGCGAGGTTGAGACGGCATGTTTAGACTATTTCGTATAGGTATAACGTAAAGCCCTGTAGCGTTTTTAAAAAGTCATTGTTTGGGAGGTTAGCGATTCAGGAGGTCTCAGGAGCAGCAGGCGGGTCTCTTCAATGACATCTTATTTAGATTTTACAAAATTGATTTTATTTTTAAATTATTAAATGAAATTTGGAAAGCATGGCGACTTTATATAAAATTGGAAAAAAATCGCGAGAGCGGCTTGTGTGCCTTGCCGTGTATGATGGTAAAGGTGTTAGAGGCTGTCGCCGCGCCCCCGCTCGGCTGTGCTTGGAAACTCCGCTTTTTTGGGATGAACCTCTTCTTGGGATGCCCGCTAGATGGCGTTAGGCTCGCGAATACTCATAAAAATAATCTACGTCATTAAAGTAATAACGAATTTGATGACCGTTTAAAACGATAGGTACTCTTACAGTGTTCGATTTTAGTAAAACCTCTGTTTTTACGCTGAAACAGCTCCGTTTTGATTTCGCGAAATATTTATTGGTGTGCAAAAATATCTGCCACAGTCTTATTTGTAGAGCGAATATATAATTGAAGCTTCAACGTGATTTTATTTAATAGCAGGTGTTGACTTCGCCAAAATTAAACAATCAAATATTACTACATGTTGTATATTATCATTGCGGATTACAGATGACGCGATATGGCAGCAAACAAGAGCCATAATAATGAGTTTTCGCTACAAAGCAGGAAATGCTACGTGTTACGGCGGCGTAGCACTCACAACTTGCAAAATGACGATTTGTTTACGTTTAGAAGGATCTTAAATAACCAACGTCTACCGTTCGATAAAGCAGTATACGTAGGTTTACCAGTTATTTGCCAAAGGAAGGCTAAAAATTGAGTCTACAGACATAAAAAAGAAGCATCTCTGATGGTGATGGCATATATCGCTCTTGATTTCGGTTTGTGCGACATACCTATCTGCGGTCGAATATAAAAGATATTTTATATTCTATCGCTAAAGATTTATGATGTAATCTATCCACTATTTTATCAACGAAATACATAGAAATAGAAAATATTTATTTGGCATAAAAACATACATTAGGTACAGCAAATTAAATACATCGCGCTCATGATCTTAATAAAAACCGCGCATAATCGTAAAGCGCGCTGCACGCACATTTTGCACTCAATCCGTGTTTATTTACCGCTCGGCGACAGCAGAAATAGCGCGCGCCGAAATACTCTAGTCTCTAATCCATTGGCCCATAAACAAAGCTGATCTACAACAGCCGCGGCGCAGACGCTGCTGTGACGTCACCACTATTAATACCCTTACAGGAAACCCTATACGTGCAACACTTGACCCCATTCACGATTTTCGAATGCGACAATGCATTGATAAGGGGTCACGGTCGCGGCCTTGACTGACGAGACGTCAGTCGCGCACGACCGCCGCCCATTGTTTTGTTTTGTTTTTATTTTTGTTTTTTGTTGTTGTTTTTTTTTATTTTTTTTTATTCTTGTTCTCTTTATTGTATAAATCTTATAATTACAATAATATTACAAAAATATATTACATAAATTAATCCCTATTAAGTACTTATATGGTTTTTGACTGTTAGAGTAACATCTGTGTAGTGTTTGTTTAATAATCATTCCTTTTTCATTTGGAGCATAGCTGTGGAAGAAAAGGGGGGAGGGCATTCATTGGGGGGTTGGTGACGTCATTCTTTACTCGTCCTCATCGACACCGGCGCATTTGGGGCAGACGGGCTTGCCTTCCATCGCATAGAAAGACTTGCCTTTCACTGCAACTTGGCATTCCTGTGTATGAAACATCCAGTTAAAATGTGTACCTCATACTTGACCTGGCATATATGCTTGTTACCTGTTACTAAATTTGTATTTTTCATATTTTCCAAGGAGACCTGTATATTTTTTTATACTGACCTTGCAGACGAAGCAATCAGGATGCCACTGGGTGTTAAGTGCGGAAATGTAGTTTTCCATGATAGGCTTGCTGCAGCCGCCGCACTTGGGCGCGAACATATCGAAGTAATCGGCACGGCAGTACGGTTTGCCGTCCCGTTCATGGAAACCGTCTTCTCCGAACTGCTGCCCGCACTGAGCACAGAAGAAGTGCTCCGTGTGCCAGGTCTTCTCCAGCGCGGTCACGCATTTCTGCAAAGGAAAATAAACTATAACATCAGACGCGTAAATCCGAATTTGCTAAAGTGTTTGTCGAGAACACTAACGTCGAGGATCGGGCCGTTGCAGTAGGCGCATCTGGGCGAGAAGAGGTTGTGGTAGTCGGGTTCGCAGTACGGCCGGCCGTCGCGCTCGAAGAAGTTTCTAGTCCCCAGCTCCTGGTTGCAGTGGGCGCACGTGAAGTGCTCGGGATGCCACGTGCGGCCCAGCGCCGTGATCACCTGCACCGAACAATCCGACACTTGAAAATTGCACTTTAAATCACTGTTATATCACTTGAGGGAAAGCTATCCACCTGTCCGACGATGGGTTTCTCGCACGCGTTGCAGCATCCCTTTTGGGGGGTCTGGACTCCTTGGCGGCTCATGTCTGCCCGGAGGGATCCGAGCATATGCTCAAGGGAGGCGGATTCGGGTTGCCGCGGGGTGCTGCGGTAGTGCTCCTGCCAGGCGCGCTTCTCCCTGTACACGTGTGTTCCACCTTCGCCTCCTGAGCCGCTCACCTAAAACAGAAAAGTGGTTACTCCCTATCGCTCGATACCAAGTATTTTTTTGTTTTGGTGGTATCGCGAAGTCTCCGAGAGCGTACGTACAGAAGTAACCGGCCGGTCTCGGTGGCCTGGAGCGAATGCGGTCCGAAGATGTTTGCCTATGTGCTTCTAATATCTATAACGCGCGGCCCCACCACGCCTGTGATGTAACGCTGCGAACTATCTTTAGATACGAGCTTTCTAACGGGTGCGAGAGGGACAGGCGCGCTGGAGCGGTGCCTGTTTACGCGGCTGGAAATAGCCGTGGACCAAGAAAGGAGAGTTGTAAATATTATAATAAACGGAAAAGCGTGGTTTACTGTAGTGCAGTGTGCCGAGGTGGCCTAAGGGCGGGTGAATCACCCGCCGCTCGTAAAATCACTTGAGTCGATACAGTGGGAATTATAAACACGTTAATCAGGTAACTCATGAATGAACCTGTTGCAAATGGGTCAGAACGGTGGACAAGTAGCCAATTATGCCAGGGCAGGGCTTTTGGCTTTGTTTTAGACCTTGGATCTCGTTTTCTGTTTCGGCGTGTAACCTTGATGTCGTTTACCATTTATTTTACAAAGTAAAATGCTTTTGGCTCAAGAGTTAATTGCGCGTGTGCAATTAAATAATATTTGGACGGCGTTACGAGTAAGATGTCCTTTTCCATTAGTTGGTTTCTGCGTCTTGCCTTTAATATGTTGTAAACAAATAAAAGTGAGTATGTAGCATTAAGAATTGATGATGTTGTTACATCTGCAACATACGTTAGCACAAAGTACCACCACTAATTACCTTCCACCAGGAGATAACAAATATCATTTTGCTGGAGTGCCTCAGGCACCTATATTGTGTAATAAATGTGCTGACAGCTGTCTTGCCAGACCAAGTCCTCGAGTTTCTGGATAATATTGGCTGGTATTTGGCTTTATTTGTTTTTAACTAACCGGGTTAGGACTTGACGGTCACCACTGGAAAACTGAAACACCGATCAGCCTTAGATCTGTTTTTACGTTATCAATAGATATCGTCTAACACTCTCATGGTATTGGAGGTGTCGTGCCTTACGACATGAGAGGTCTCATGAACTTGAACTGACGGTGACATGTTCGGTGCAAGGACAACTAACCTTGAAGTCAGACAAGGACGCCATGAGATCGTCGAGCTCCCTCGTGGCGCTGGAGGCGTGGTGCCGTGTAACCGTGGTGCTGTGTGTCGGCGCAGGCACCGCGGGCGCCGCGGACTCCACAACCGTCTCTTGAACGGTGACGGTGACATGTTTGGTGCCTGGGCGGGGCAGGGAACCTGCTGGTGGTACCGGCGATGTCGATGATCGTCTGAGGACAAACAGTGAGATAAGTATACTAAGTACTTCTAGCCTCTCTTCTTCATTAATTTATCCTAAGGTACTGGTTCAAAATGAATTCCGTATCGGCTGTAATGGTATTTCTCTGCCATGTAAAACCGATGTCATTATAAATATGGGTCTTTTTGGAAACCGATGATCTCTAAAATATGGGTCTCCTTGTTTCCCAAAAACTTTTAAATCATAATGTATTGTTTGCCCGCATTTTCGTTAGTCATAATGTATTTGGTTCAGAAACGCGTCACTTTTCAGGATTGCCATAAAACAAACCTAACCTAACCTATCTATACCTTACGAAAATCATGAAAAGTTAACGGTTTCAGTTTTAGGACTAATGATTATATGATGACTTAAAACTTTACGGGAAACAAAGGGACCCCCTAAAATATCTTATGCATGACTGTGCTTTGAATTGACCGAACCCTATGTCCCTTTTTTTGTAGGTAGGTACCTGAACGGTTATGTTCTCGTTTAAGAACAAAGAAGTCAGCTGATTTGTCACGGCTTTTCCCAACCAAGGGCAGTCACTCAACGGTTAGATGTTTGTTTTCTATTTATATCTATGAACTCGTTCACATGTGACATTTCCCGCTACGCATGTTAACTCGTAGAATACATACCTTGTAAATGATATTAATAATAATATTGTCTTCAATTATCGCAAGACTTACTTATGAAATAAAACTAATATGGAAGCGGATTACATTTGCGTATAATGAATTTAAAATACATCCCGACGTTTCGAATCCCTTAAGGGGCCCACAGATTACCAGTTCGCCGGATGATATCAGACTGTCAGTTGTCGGAACTGTCAAGTTTTGCGACTAACTGACATGCTGATATCGTCCGGCGAACTGGTAATCAGTGGGCCCCTTTACAGCTTGAATAGGCTTTCTCTTAATCTAAAATATGTATGATAATTTTTGGAAGAAACTGAAATATATAATCCGCCTTATTTGTAAATAAAAAATAATTTTTGTTTCCACTGCAACTTCAAATTAACACATTATTCAACTATTTTGTTTTATTTATCCATTTATATAGGAAAACATAGCCGCAGGTACCTCATTCGTTCAAGTAATTTACGACCTGAAAGCATAGATGTAAGTAAATTGAGGTAGATATGGTACCAGGCGCACGATCGTGAGCCATTAAATATAGGTTCCGGAACCTATATTTAGTTAGTCGTATGGGTGACGCCAACCTGTCAAGTTGTCAAAATCGTTGGATCAAATTTTAGTTTTGTCAACTATGAACGTCACACGTTTACATAAATAAAAGGTCATTGTCTGAAAGGCAGTAAATCTTTCTTCCCAAATAACATATATTTGTCGGCATAATTCAATTTAAACAATATACGACGTGTCATATGTTCCTCATAGCCGTTTTTGGCAGCAGAACGTATCGCTTCATTAGTGTTCGAGTATTTCCATCAGATATTTCATGAGGCATAAATCTAGCTAACAAATGATTCCATGCCAGGGTAAGGAGTAAATATTGCAAGATATATGGTTTGTGGAAAGTGAAGTGCAGCGACAGGTGACAGCAAACGTAGAGCCAAAAGTTGACATAATTTTCGAAATATTAGACAACTATACAGCGGAAATAAGCAAAGAAATTAGAGATAATTTTTATTTGCAATGCTTATTTTTTTATTTAATGTCGAATAGATTTTTACTTTTTGTATTTGTATAAATACATATTAAGCCTTTTTGTAAAAAGATCATTACATTTTATATCTAAGTGGCATCGTAGTTCTCTAACTAATATCATAGGCGTGTCTTGCATTTAATATAGTATGTAGTAGTACCTATGTCAAGATATTCTAAAAAATATTTTATTTTAAGAAATATACGAGTAAAAACTTCTCGTAGTACCAACATTTCAAGTTTTTACCCGACTACGGCAACGCAAAAGGACGGTTATGCTATTGACCGGTATGTATGTACACCTGTTCCCTCATAACGTCTCAAATACTCAATGTTTTTTTAAATCATGCCCTTAGTTGAAAACCGGCTGTTAACTTGTTAAGTGTGGTTCACACTATATACTAATGCACACAATATATCAAAGTGCAACAAATCATTGTTTCCGTCAGCCTAGCCGGACCGGGTGATAAATCAGCGGAACAAATGACTGAGCGAAGTATATAATGCAAGTCTAGCAAGTCTAGAAACACAGCGGCAGGTGCAAGCGCACTAATTGGGACGCTTATTAACCTAGTACCTATTAGTTTAGTATTAATAATTTTAGTTTTTAATTTTAAGTTGTAATTTTAGTTTATATTTGTTATTTTAAGTACGTACTAACAATACTATGGACCTTGTTGTCTGAAAATAAACGCATTTTATTTATTTATTTATTTATTATATGCGCAGGAGACGCCAAATCGAACTAACACCTACTACACTAACTCATTGCATTTGACTGATAAACTTATATACAGTGGAGGTAAGTACGTGGGTATTACGGGTAAAACAAAAGACATAAGCTTACTCATTCATACATATGATGATTGAATGGATTGATTATCAACTAATATTCTATATTAGCGCCTGAATAGAAGAAAACATAAAAATAATTCAGAATAAGTTAAATGCAGCATTGTGTACTTTGGTAAAAAAACGCCCAATGGATCCAGCAATTGAGCGTACTGCTGTGAAGCCTATGAAATATTTGTTAGATGTTTTCTAAATATCATGAACAATTAAGAATATATTTTTGCTATACGAATGAATAAATAAATCTCTCTCAGTAGGTATGACGTGTCTCAGTGGGACGAATGTATAGGTAACTATAGGCTGTGATGTGATGATATTGAGTAATGACGATATTAACTTGCTACGAACTGCGGCGTAGAACTCCGTCCGTAGCAAGACTGGGTCAAAAATAAAATCAAGGGGTCTCTTTTCAAACTTTAAAAATCTCATCTTTATCGGTTATTATCGTAATTGATAACATACCAACTGATATAAACGCGTCTCTAACGCACAAAATGTACGTATAGGTGCGCTTATTAGGTGATACATAGCTGACTAACTTGATCTAAAGCTCTAATTGCCCTTCAGGAAGCTGCGTTAACGTGTTTTTGTCATTGTTATGGGTTTCTGTAATAATTTTACTAATTATTTAAAAAAACATAGAATATTTAAGAGCTTGAATATTTGAGAATAATCTAAAATAAATTGGTCCTTCGAACCGGAGCGTTCCGAGCCGTAATTATTTTGAAATTTATTATAATAGAGGTAATATTTCCATTTTTCTGTCAACACGCCCTACGCCAACAGTGTAATTTACAATATATCCGTCAGCCGAGAGGTTGAATAAAAATAAACGAGACCGAGATAATAAATGGACGGGGACGGCCTTTGACGCCCTTTCAAACGTAATTTCACAAAATTAGAGTATAAATAAGTTTGATACAAATATTAGTACCTACCTTATACGTGGCGCTCGTATATTATCTGCTCAAAAGCTTAATATATTTCTGAATAAGATTCATTAAAAAATCTTTTCTTTAGTACCTATACAATTTATTGGGAATAATAATTTGCCCTAGGTGTGAAATAAAACTGCTTATTTAAAGTCTAATGATTGCAGTGATTCTCGCAAGCTTTTTTAAAGACCCGCGGTAACTACACAAGCACCCTTTCATTAGGAAAATACTACAATGTGAGCCGTTGCATCCTACACTATTTTAAACTACAAAAGCCCATTTGTATCCCTAGAACTAATTTATGTCTAGGTTGTAACTGGGAGATAGAACAGTTGTATACCGAAATATATTGTGTCTGTTTCCCCATATCTACTGAAAATTTATTTCTTTATTAATTATAAATAGGTAACGACAACTGCCGCGTCTAGAGTACCTATTTGTATCTATGTCAAAACACGTACGTACATTCGACTAATGATGAAAAATATAATCTTACTTCCTCACTAAAAATCCTAACCGAGGACAAGGGTTTGAAAAATAGCTGATTTCATTCCAATCTGCTATATTTTTCACCGTAACATTCAAGATGTTGGCAGTTATAAAATAATATGGGCGTTCTGAAATGCCATTTGTCTCATCACTGCATTGCATCTGCCTGAAGTTTCCAGTATCATTTGACCTCTACATAGTAGACCTACATTAGACGTTTAGTAGTCATTAGGCCTACGTACATAACTAGTAAGCGTAATAAGGTAACGGTTCGTCTATAAACTTACTGGAAAAATTATATAACTCGATATAAGAAATTAGGTACCTATACTCGTAGGTACCATTATTGGCCATAGGCTAATGTAGGTAATTAACCCATCAAGGCAAGGGCACATTTTTATTACCGAGTCCAGTAATAATTGTATGGTCTCCATTTGTATTTAAACTTCATTAAAATGGTGCTACAATCTAATCCTCAGAGAGCGGTCTTTACAGGTTTTCCTAACGATCATGTACGCCAACACTCGGCACACAAAGCTATTCGGATGACGGTTCTGGACGGACGCGCATATCCGTCGGCGCAAACGCACGTACGTTTCAATTATTATAAAATTTTCAATGTACTCGTAGCGTTGTTTATTATTGTACAAAGCAAAATAAAAGTGTCACATTAACGTCAATCTAGTTTATTTTTCTTCGGTCTATTTTATGCTTTTTAATAATGACTTCTTGTATCATTCATAAGACTGTGACTTCAGCGGTTAATTTAATAATAATAGGTTAGGTTTAGCTACTATTTAAGCAACAACCCGTTACCCGATATAGGACTCAAAATTTTATAAACATAGAAAGACAGAATAACGTCGACGCGCGACGTACTCTATATTTTACCCTTCCCGCTCTGTATACCGTAAATAAGTAATTATCGCACTTTTTAACACGTCACATACTTAATATCACGACAATGACTAAATCAATAATAGAAACAAAACACATACTTTTTGTCTTCTTTGTGCGTATTGTAGAGATTGAGGAACAACATTATTTTATTTTTCAGAGCGGTGTGTGCGCAACTCACGGTGTTAGGACCAGCGCGGGCGCGGCAAGACTAGATTTTTTGCGCAGAGTATGGGTTTAATTGTTGTTTTCATAAATTCATTAGGACGAATTAGAACATTCTAGTATTTACGGCTGAGCCATATATTTACATACTTACCTAGAATATTTGCTAGATGTGGCAATTGTGTTCATCATTTTCAGACTACATGCGTTCGACGAAACCGAAAGCGGTATCTCTAGCTCTAGCGCATTTGAACGAGCGAATTTGCGAATGAAAAAAAAAAACTAACCACTACCCTCTTTCTAATTAGACGTAATTTAGAGAAAAGGTCACTATCGGCAAATGTTAAAAACCCAATGAATTCAATAGGTAACAATGTATTTTTTTAAAGTATATTTTTTTAAGGTAAATAAAAGAGTTGTAGGCCGTGTAAGAACATCCTAATATTCCTATTATTAATTATACATAAAAAAGCGATTCAAATACGTGACATCCGGTTGTAGCAGGTGTAAACTATAGGAATATGATATTCATAAAAGCCTCGCTCAGTGACAGTCCCTGGCCACGCGGTGTTTACTTTACACTAGCGTCGAGAACAACTCGCAGTGACGATGCGATGGTGTGTTCTGTTCTATTTGCGCGCGGTGCTAGAAATACGCGCTTCACACGGCCCGGCTGCGTCACCGGCGCGGCCCACCCTGCCAACCGTAAGGGCAAGGTAACATGCGAGATTTGTTTTTTATTTTATTTTTGAACTGTCGGCCTAGTGGTTAGTGTGTGACTGTAATAGATGCGGGATCGAATCCCGCTGAAAGCTGTAAAGTATACGCAAAGGTTTATTTTTGTGTTCGGCCAATTGTGTGTCTTTCTATCTAGTTAGGGTACCTAAACTATTCTAATGTTTATCCCCCTCCTCTACTACTTTTTTTAAAGCAGCACTTTACTGCAAAATACCAGATTACAAGGAATCTGTTTCAGAGAGACTGAATCTGGATTTGTCTGTTGGTATACTCTACGTATGCCGCTATATTCTCCCGTAACCTCATTATTTTACAATGCTGCTGTGTCGACATTCCTTGATTTGCAAATTTTAATTGATTTTGAAGTATAAATATGGAGGAGATCATCTTATTGATTGGAAGCGTTGGTGGCCTAGCGGTAAGAGCGTGCGACTTTTCATCCGGAGGTCGCGGGTTCAAACCCCGGCTCGTACCAATGAGATTTTCGCAATTTGTGTACGAAATATCAATGATCACTGAAATATCGCTTTCGTAAAAACTAGTGCCTACGTCAATTCTTGGGTTTAGTTGTCAAGCGGACCCCAGGCTCCCATGAGCCGTGGCAAAATGCCGGGATAACGCGAGGAAGAAGAAGAGATCTTATTGTTATATTGCGACCTGGATGACCTGATTCAATCACGAACAGTAGTGATTTCCATTACAGCATATTTTCAACAGAAGCCACACGCAATGATGACATTGTATGTGTTAGTTTTTCATGATATTTTTATAGTTCTTTGAACGAATAAACTATTTTTATTCAAGGTGAATTATATCATGCGTTTTCAAGTTCAAGCAATCATAGTCTATTCGAACAAAGTTTATGGTATGGTATACCGACAATTCGATATAAAAGTATGTAAACATGTAAAACATGGTATGTAGGTATTTGTAGTAATTCGTATAAAACCCTACTCAAATGTTTTATGACTGCCAAGTCTTTTGTATTCACGAGACATCAAAGAGTTAACAATGTTTTCATTCATTAAGAGATCTTTGTTACGAATTTTCTAACGAGGTTGTAAAGTAAATGAGCTATTGTGGCGAGACGAAGTGTTATTTTCGTAAGTGTTTTTGGTCAGCATTTGTTTTCCTGAACACTTTACAGATTCCTGGACACTTTATTTGGGAAATTATTTTAAAATCTAAGTAGACAACCAGTTTTCGAGATAAAATTCACATAATTTATATAGGCTACTCAGCACGCCGTATAAATATTCGTATGTGGGAGTTAATAAATCATGAAACGTGAACAAGACACATTCTTTCATTTTGTACCTACTAAGTAGTGTGACGGTGAATTATTGATCTACTGCAGGTGGCAGTGGAAAGTAGCGTGTATTATTATTTATAACAACTGCTGTATGAAAATTCGATCGATATGGACACGTGTGTTTAGACGACAAGACTTTTGGTACTGACTTTTATATTACTCATATGATAACAGTTTAAGAACGGTGCTGGAAAGTTAGTCTTCGTTAGTTTCTAAAGAGTAGAGACCAAAAACCAAGGTGAGCAGGTTAGGTACCTACTTGACACATGTGTAATAGTATTATTGCAGCTAGAAGCCAACGAAATGATGAAATAGTAGATTGTACAACAAGGGCATAAAGTGACCCATTTTTACCCGAGGCAATTTTTCGCTTCGCTCAGACCAAAATAGTAGACGAGGGTAAAAATGGACATTTATGCCCTTGTTGTACACTCTGCTTTTCACTTCGATTGCGAGGAAAATAATTATATTTTTCACGGCAATTTACACCACGAAATTGTCGTAAAGCGAAAGAACATAATACATAACCAATTCCCGCCAACTAACTTTTTAATTTTCTTTTTAAATTTTCAACATGTGATCAGAGTTTCAGACGCTTGGTTTTCTGCCAAGTCAAACATTTCGAAGCATTTTTGAACGATAATCGACTCCTATTTTATGTGATTTACTAAATTTAATGACAGAAAATACGGATTTCTAATAAATTGTAGCAAAAATAAAATAATATAACAAGTTTTGTCATCTACACAATTTTATTGCTCAGTAAAATTGTGCAATATGTTTTAACTGTTTGGCTGTTGAGACCGATTACCTTAGTCTTAGAAGAAAATTTTACTTTTATGCTCTAGAGCATAAAATGCGATTTTATGTCGTCTACGCACGACATAAAGGTGCACTTTTTGAGCATGAGAAGTGAAAAGAACATTAATTCTGGATCTGGAAGACAATAATGAGGTCCATCTGCACTTCTGCGCTTGACATTACGAAAAAATGTAGGCTACATTTTTGGTTTGGAAAACTCATCTACTACGAGATATATACCTCATGCCGTCTACAAGCTCTTTCGTCGTTTTTAAATCTTGCGTTTGTACACTTACAGAGCAGGTCGGATGAGCAGAAAGAGTAAAGGTCTTCCTTTCTGATTGTGTATGCGCTACGTGCGTATACAAATACGAGAGTTCTTGCCCTATGAAGGTCAAGAATTAAATTGTAGTCATTATTAGACAGCCGTCTTGATGTCACGATATTCATGTGAGTGCTTACCCATTGTGCAGGTCTGTGCTGAGCTGGTCGAGCAGCGAGTCGACGGTGGGCCGCGCGGACGCCGGGCTCGCTGCGCCGTTGGTGCGCCCATAGCCGTCTGCAACAAATACAATATGATTACTACATGTTAAATATGTAGAGAATAAAATTTAAACTTACATCTCGTAAGTCGCGTTGAGGAATACTTAAGTTAGAGACAAAATATTCAAGTTCTTGAACTTCGTCAAAACGAATTATACTTTCAACTTGGAGGTAGGTACTAGGCAGTAGTACCTTGGTCACGTCGCGTTACATGATTATTTTAGAGAATAGTTCACAGAAGAGATTAGTTTTACATGTTTACTGTAACCTAACTATAAATTATAACGATACCTAGTCCTGCTACTGCATAGTGCTAAAAAAAAACAGCACATACCTACTACATAGGTATGTTTTTGTTTTTGTCTATTTTCAACCACGTAACGTTACGTACAATTGATCAATGATCATACATTTATTTTTGCAATTAATCATCAATCACAATGAAAAACAAAATAAATCATCACAATTTTGAAGAACACACCAACTGGGAAATTGTTAATTACAACTTACAAGTATGTCACCGGAAACAAAAAACCAATGTTGTAAGAGTGTGACGAGACGAGAGTCCAAGAATATTAAAAATGATGAAGGCGACAGTCAATTAGAGTTGAAACAGGTGGGTTGGGCCGTGCCAAGTCTCAGCCACTTTAACTATTTACTAGTGAGTAAACATGCTTTGTTGGGGCTATCCGGGATTAAAAAGAGTTGAGACTGATGATGATGGGCATTAAAAATCGAGGCTAATTGGAGTAATTGGTGAATTAGGTGGAATGGCGCTTGAGAAAGAGCAATCGCTAGTCTGATGCTATAATGGCACGGGAGCGTGTAATATAGATACAACACAACAGTTACAGTTTACAATAAATAAATACTTTACTTTACTTTACAACATAAAAAACAAATAATCTCCCGTTGAGTAATAGGACGATGTCTTTATCATTATTATCATTATCATATTTTTTTTCTACAGCCTGTTACCTATACCTGCTCAATGCTGGGCTTAACTTACACACATTTTCGAATACATACATACTTCACTAGACGTGATCCGTAAAGCTATGGAGTAAGGAGAAATGAGTCATGTTATGAGGTTTTAAGTACGTACGTAGGGCTCCAACGTTAGTCCTACTGTGCTAGGATTGGGTCGGTGGTATCCTTGTTGTTAACTATTGATAACAGAAAAAAATGTACAGTAGGTCAGGATTCGCTAGCATAACCAACAGAATTTGCTACAAATTTACTACGTATTCATTGCCAACCGTCTTAAAGTAGTCCAACGTCAATTGAGTTTCATGGACGCTTCGCTGCACTCAATTCCACAACTGACTCACCAGAATCAAACGTGTCATCTATATTGCAGCGTAATAACATCACAAAATCCACTATATTCGAAATATAATGCACGCTTTAGAAGCTCCGAGACTAATTTTCCATGAAATATGTTCTTGATGAATGCGAGACGAGTCAATGTCATGTCTCCATTTTACTGTCAAAACCGTGCCAGGGCTATCATTGCTCTTGCTTGTTCAAAATTACTAGTATAATTGTAATCCTCAATGGCATAGAAATGTAATGGTCTTGGAGCTCACGCTCAAATTAGTTCACTGGATGCAAGTGATTGTTCAATGGGGGCTATAATATCCCAGATGTCGTTCGTTACGCTTCTCATAGCGCAAGATTAGTGGATACAGGATATAGTTTTCGCCCCATTTGATGAAGTATAAGTAGTCTGCTACTTAAACTTATATAAACTATGTCATTTTTAGTGTACCGCGAACAAAGTTTTGTTATTGAGTTATATTATGTACCTAGTTACGTATGTCTTATGTTGGCACGCTCTGCATCCAAAACGGTTTGATAATATTTATGTTGAATTCGTCTCAGTTGTAGGGACATAATATTTACAGGATGGCACAAAAATACGTTGTCAATTTTTTTACTAAGGTACCTCTATATTGTTAAAAATTCGTTGTAAGTATTTAGACAGGATTTTTTGCATATTTATTATAGTTTCCTAGTATCGTTGTGATAGAAGTGCAGCTGTTCTCGTTTGAAACTGATTGTGAAAATGTAAGGGATTTGTAGAATCAACGTTAAGAGCGTTTGTTAGCGCATGCCAGTGTCATGTTTACGTGTGTTTGTGGGCTCTTTATTGGCTATTTTAGTGAATTTAGTTATTGACAATAAAACAGTAGCCATAAAATGCTGTTTAATACTATGTTGCGGCCTTATGCTACATACAGTTTCATAACATTCATGACAGGAGGGTCATATCTCAATTTTAGATGTCAATTTATCCCAGGGTGGCCCAAAAGACGTTGGCAAAGATTTTTTAGGAATATTTTTCTTACAAATCTTTTACAAAATGTAATTAAAAATGAAAACTACAATAATATAACTAAAACAAAACGAATTAGGATATTCTGATTTAGATTTGATTTATAAGCGCAAGCGCAGTAAAAAAAGTATCAACTTATTTTTGGACCAGCACTCTGTATTTAGCGATTAAAATATTAGGTACGTTTTCACATTTTCAATTAGCTTTCGAGCAGGGAGCAGTGAACACATTTTTTTACAATACAGTAATATAGATATATACAAATCGATTCCAATCCGTCTACTGAGCCAAACCCTCAGGGCATTATCGCATTTTAACAAAAACATAGCATACCGCCAGAGTGTGAAAGTCATCTTTCAGCACATGTAAAATCAATGTTAACATGGTTGGCACACCGATGTTCTATTTCTGAGTTGTTGTTCACAAACTTTGCCGACCATTATAGAGGGACCAGTGAAGTCTGACTAAAGCGGTATCCAGACGGAATGATCAAATCGGTCGATCGGTTGGAGATGGACGCCAATTTAATCACCAATTTTAGATTTATGGTGATATTAGAGCCCTCTAAATTGAAAAAATGCCCCAGTACAGAAATACTGGCGTCACAAATTGGTATTCTTGCGTCCGCGCCTCATTTTATCGGTAATATCGGTCATTATCGGCGGTTGAATTCGGCGAGCCAAATTGGCGTTTGCGTCCGCGTGTCCTGATTCGATCGGGCAATTTAATCAGATTGGCGAAAATTTTACTAATCTGGATAGAGTCAGACCAAGAAAAGTCTACAGCGGATTTGATAGCCCACGCAGTGCAAGTATTATTTTAAACGTCAAACTTCTATGAAATTATGACGTATAAATGACACTGCGATGGCTATCAAAATCGCTGCAGACTTTTCGTGGCTTAACTCTACACCTAAACTCTTACAGTGAAGTCTGACTGAGTGAATGTCTCTTAGTACAGCACAGCCCGAGATCCCGACCCAGCTTTTAAGGAGGTCGTGACGTTTGTAAGCACTACCTACTGAATGGACACATGCAAGTAGGTGGTGGCCTTTAATGCAGTCTCATTGCGGAATATTAGGTCTACGGTGCTCACCACTCTTTTTTAAAAGATGAGATGGGATCGATGAGATAAGGTAGTAAACCTTGTAGCTACAGCTACTATACTTAGCTAACAACCCTAGAGAAGTAAGGAAGAAACCAAATGACGAGTTAGTGGTCAGAAACGAGATTAGCTTCAGTGATTATTAGAGTCCTCCTTGGCCAATGCCAAGCCTTGCCTTGCCAGGCCTTGGCCTTGGCCAAGGTTGCCAATGTTTTGTATCAACTCTGAAGTATCAAGAGGCCATAATTAACATTTCTTTCATTAAAAAGTCTATACATGCACCTGCATGTATAGACCCCTGTCCACCTGGGCTGCAGTTGTTTAAGCTCAGGATCAAACTATACTGGAACAATCTGGCATTCAGGACAATGTTTTGTGAACTCTGCGCGGAAGCAGCGACCTTGCGCGTACGTCGGTGTCGTGGTAAATGTATGAAATTTCGGTGTTATAATGGGGGATGCTGTCACATCAGCGTGATAGGATAAATTACACGCAGGTGCTGATGTTTTCATTATTACAAAGTCTTCAATAATGTATAGTCATATCACGTTTCATTTTGCACTTTGTATGTGACACAGATGACGTAGGTAATGTCAGCCTGACAAGTGACGCTGTCACTTTACCAGAGTTTAGCATGATAGGATGAATTATGTATTATTGGTGTTGATGTTTTCACTACGACAATGTTTGCCATGTTGCAGTGGCGTATCACAAATTTTCTGTTCACTTAGTATTTATTATGATGTTATGCGAACGTCACCTAAGCATTTATGATAGGATGAATTATACGCAGGTGTTAATGCTTTCATTTATTACAATGTTAATATTGTGGAAGTAGCTTGACCACTATTTTTCTTACGAACTTCGCATTTTACACTAATTTCCCCTAGGAAGGTAAGTAATTTTATGAGGCTGCTAAATTAGTATGATTATGATAGGACGAATTTTACTTGAAGCGTTGCAATATGACCACATCTCGTCATATGCAAGGAGTGTTTACGTATTAAGTATTTTAGCGTGAAGTAGAATATTCTTTTATAATTAAGTTTTCTAAAATTATAAATAGCCTAAGAACTCATATCTTTTAGTGCGTGTAACTCGACATGTACAAATGTATGATAGCCTGAACTATAACGAGGATACAGATCTAAGATCAAAAGCTAATCTTATTCGCACAGTTAGTCTGTTTACTTTCAGCTCTTTCATGAAATAATAACATTTATTTCAGATGATACACGGGTGCTTTTCGCATAAAATGCTAGTCGGTTGCTAATTTTTGAAAGTAAATATTCTGAATGCACTGACTCACGGAATATCATGATTTATTCCTAGTCGTTTATATTCGGGCGTTGTATTAATTTTACTCAAGATACTGAGCGTACATTAAAATTAGAGATGTAACGTGTTTTGTCGATACCGATACCTATTCTACAACTATTTTAGAAAATTATCAGAGATAGGTTCCAAATTTTTTTCGTGTAATAGCTATGCTTGAACTTGCCGTGTTGCTGTATTGCTTGCTGTTTGAGTAGGCCAAATCTTGAAAGCTAAATTAGAACAACTCCTGACATTCGATTGGGCTCAATTTTGGAGCACTTAAGGCCAAGCCACACCGGATGCGTATGCGTAGACGTGCACGTGCACGTACGCGTCCCGATGCGTTGTATAATACGAAAACTCATACGAGAGGACACACCGCTTGCGTGACGTGTGCGTGACGTGCGCGTACGCGTGACTTGCACGCAACGCAGCTCCGACGAGACAAACCGGCTGCGTGCTGCGTGCACGCGTCCACGCACCGGAGCGGCAACGTCGCTTCGTTGCGTGCAGTGATGACGTTGTGTTTAACTGCGTTCCCTATAAGAGGGCGAACCGAGCAGGTTCGGACACGCACAGCTCGGTGCTGCATAGGTGCTGTGCGTGTACACGCGCAGCTCGCTTGTATTTATTTACAACTCGGCCGGTGCGCGTGCTGGTTTTTAATATGGATTCAGTGATAAAAGAAAAACTAATTAATATATTCGTCAATACGAATGTATATTTACAACATATAGCACAAAGATTCCAAAAAAATACGTCTTATAAAAATTTGGCCTGTGGGAACAAATCGATGTTAGGTACTAATAATACTATTGGAAAACAAGGTTGTTGTATTGTGAACTTAATAATAATATTATGTACTCTGAATTATCTCGATTCAAATATGAGACATTTTTTTCCTCTAATTGCAATGTCGGCATTCTGTGAGCTGCTTCCATTTGCAACAGGAGTATAATAGAATAGAATACCATTTATTTCAGTATAAGTAACAGTATAATAACATGATGTACTGTCGCAGGAGTGTATTTTATTTTACTGCACGCATGACCGAGCTGCAGCGTGCGCTTGCGTGACGTGTACAGCACACTGCGTGGCGTGCGCTGCGTGACGTGCGCGTCACCCGGTGTGACAGGGGTGCTGCGCACGTCTACGCTTACGTCGACGCACACGTGCTGCACACGCAGCCGGTGTGGCTCGGCCTTTATGGAGGACCGTGACATATAAATGGCAATGTCATGATGGCAAGCTGTTTTAAACACTTAGATGCTGCTCGTTTAAAGAAAAACTATCCATTGTATTTTTTTTACGCTTTGTCAATGTCGTTTACACATCCGACGATAATTTTTGATATCATTTTATTAAAATAGAATCGGAAGAATTGAGAAACTCCTCCTTTTTTAAATTCGATTAATAAACGGGTACCAATATCTGTAATATTGGTACTTATCAATATCGAAATTGTAGGTCACATCCCTAATTAAAATTAAATAGGACAAACTGAAACTTATTGGCAGGATGACTTAAGTAGTTCACTGATGTTACATTTCTATCTGTTATTCAATAAAAAAAATTGTTCACTGATGTTATTTCAGATCCCTCATTTCCCGGTTATGAGGATATATATAATACTTGTTTACATGCTGATTTTTATAGCTAGGCATTTAATGGTAAATAAACGTTTTACCTTCCGTATTCACTGTGCGTATTGGTTAGATAGTAATTTTAAATAAATGGGCAATACCGATATTGGAACCTATCAATGTCGATACCGTAACATTAACATCCCTAATTAAAATAGGACAAACAAACTGAAACTGATTGGCAGGAAAGATGTATTGACTTAGTTCACTGATGTTATTTCAGATCGCTCACAGCCCGGTTATGAGGATATAGGTATATGTATGTAACTTATTTACATGTTGATATTTTTAGCTGGGCATTTGTAAATTAATGTTTTACAGATCTAGTGCATAATTATTTTCCTTCGCTAGCTACGCTATTTCAGTCAGTCTCGGCACAAAAAGTACTGAGGTTGACTGAAGTAGCATGACAAATACGAACGTTCCGAGCAAATACGATGGAAAACAATTATGCACTACATCTGTAGGTACCTTCTGTGATAACTGTGAGCTTAGGGATAGACCGTCATTTCGAATTATATGATATGATCAGTGGTTCTGCCGTAGCCGGACTGTCCCGTCGAGTATTACGTCGTGTCGCCACCGTGCACCGTAGCAAGTCAGTGGCCGAGTGGCAATAGCCGGACTGTCCCGTCGAGTGTGTGGCCACCGTGCACCGTAGCAAGTTGCTGTTGTACTTTATGTGTGGTTACTATAGCTACAAGCACTAACCTCTTTCACTAGTGGGAGTCTTGTCACCATAGCTGCCATATCTCGCATTGCTCAGGTCATCGAGTAGGGTGTCCAACTCGGACAGATTCCCGCAACCTCCCGTCGTCCGTCCGTAGCCGGACTGTCCCGTCGAGTACGGCGTGTGGCCACTGTGCACCGTAGCAAGTTGCTGTTGTACTGTATGTGTGGTCACTATAGCTACAAGCACTAACCTCTTTCACTAGTGGGAGTCTTGTCACCATAGCTGCCATATCTCGCGTTGCTCAGGTCATCGAGTAGGGTGTCCAACTCGGAGAGATTCCCGCGACCTCCCGTCGTCCGTCCGTAGCCGGACTGTCCCGTCGAGTACGGTGTGTGGCCACCGTGCACCGCAGCAAGTTGCTGTTGTACTGTATGGGTGGTTACTATAGCTACAAGCACTAACCTCTTTCACTAGTGGGAGTCTTGTCACCATAGCTGCCATATCTCGCGTTGCTCAGGTCATCGAGTAGAGTGTCCAACTCGGAGAGATTCCCGCGACCTCCCGTCGTCCTGCCGTAGCCGGACTGTCCCGTCGAGTACGGTGTGTGGCCACCGTGCACCGTAGCAAGTTGCTGTTGTACTGTATGTGTGGTTACTATAGCTACAGGCACTAACCTCTTTCACTAGTGGGAGTCTTGTCACCATAGCTGCCATATCTCGCGTTGCTCAGGTCATCGAGTAGGGTGTCCAACTCGGAGAGATTCCCGCGACCTCCCGTCGTCCGTCCGTAGCCGGACTGTCCCGTCGAGTACGGCGTGTGGCCACCGTAGCCGGATGTACTGTTGGTGTACTTTACTGGGATGACCTTTTCTAGTGAGCCCGTGTTCTGGTATGTTGGCTGTGGACAAGAGATTTTGTTAGATATCTTGTTTTGGTGGTATTATCTATTAATATCTGTATTACTATTACAGTAGGATCACAAGAATCACAAGAAATAATTTTGTTGTGTTGCAGCAGCGAAAAGAAAGTTACTACATTACAAGGAATATGGGGAGGGTTTTGTTCTTGTTGTTTTGAAAACTTCATGTTTTTTAAATATTTCATGGTACCTACACGCCATAAAACTGATGACATCTGCGAGAAAGAATATTCTAGCAATGGTGATGAATTACCTACTCTTACTCATAATACATTTTAAGCGATTCATAAAAATAAAATTGTGTGCAGCATGACACACTGCGGCAACTAAAATATCAGTATCATGAATTTGCATTTCATTTCTCTGCCGTACAATATTAAATTCTACTCTTGTTGTCTGTCTCAAATTAAATTATATACTTAATGTGCAGCACTGCACACGTTGTCGGATGTGCAAAAATAATTCTACATTTTCCTTATGTTCAGTTCTTCAAACGTTCTACAGCCAGCTCTGATCTGACGTCACACGCGCGAATTGGTTGCAAACTCGTGCGCACAACAGCTATCGATCGTAAATCATGGCCCGAATATACAGGGTGGCTATTCAGAAAACTCACTGCTACTGTAAGACCGTAGTACAGCAAGACTGCTGTACTGTAAGAATCTAAGACCACTTTAAATTGGCCCCTGATAAAGCTGTCTTGTTATGGATCTCATACCTTATTCATAGTATAGACGAGCTCGTACATCGATAGAAAACGATTTGTGAATAAATAAACAAGGTAAGATATATGGTTCAATGAGAAATAAGAAACAGTCTTTGGAACAACACCATTAAGCTGTGTAAACATTTAGTAAGCGTAATGGAGATATTATTAATGTTTTTAAGTTTGAGTATCTCGAAAAGGCAATTATGAGTATTGGGTATTGAATAGTGGCGAGGCCCCACAAAAAACAATAGTCGTGTATAGACATATGAAAGTTATTATCTTATTATATCTGTAAGTTTGAGACGCCAATGATACAGATGGTAATTTGGACCTATAAATGTCATAAAAATATATGACGAATCGGAACGTAAGTATACCTCAACCAGTGGCGTAGCTAGGGGGGGGCGGCGGGGGCGGCCCGCCCCGGGTGTCACCCATTTGGGGGGTGACACCCGACCGTGAACATCAGTAGTGCCATCTATAAAAATTCGTAAAACTGTGGCAGATTGCACAACCGCCATTAAGGAAATAATATACAACATGCCCACGAGGAACCCGAGAGATTTAGACAGAATATTCCTGATCATATTTAAAGACTAAAATGTCCTATAAACTGTTTTGGAATTCGCCTAGTTTCATAGTCCAGTAGCACCAGCATAGCAATGTACAAATTGCAGAACATTCCCAAAAAGCGGAAACGTTCTCGAGAATGTTCTCAGAACATGGAAATTATTGTTCCGCCATCTTGGATTTTTTCCAAAAAATACTTTTTTTTGACATAGGAATCCAGAGACCTCTATCTCCCGCCATGCCAAATCTCAGCGCGCTCGCACCAACTTGAAAAAAATTAAAAAAAAAGTCGGCCATTTTTTTTTTAATGCAGTTTGTTTTGTCTCGGGGCCCTCTATGACATTTGGTCGAGCACCCCCCACCTATCACGCACCGTTTAAAAGTTGCCATACAAAATAAAAGTGGCCAGTTTTCCCGCAATTGTAGCATTTTTCCAAAAAAACAATTTTTGATAGGTATTTAGGGGATCCCGAGATTCCGTGGCCAAAATTTCAGCGCGCTACTGCAAACTTGAAAAAATTTTAAAAAAAAGTCGGCCATATTAAAAAAAAAACATGGCGGCGTCAATATGACATTTGGTCGAGCACCCCCCACCTAGGTCTGACCGTTTGGCCGGGCCGTCATACATTTTTCTGACCGGAAGCGGTAGACCAAAAGTCGGAATTTTCTGGGGGTAAGGATACTTACACACACCTAAACCTAAACTATCGTTTTACACCTAAACTATCGTGAATATTCATGGTATAAACTACGATAAATAAATAAATTCTCGTTCTCGAGAACATTCTCAGAAGTTACCGAGAAATTCTCATGTGGAAAGTTTCGCAACTTTGGAAAGTTTTTTTTTAATTATGTGATTATTTCTGTAATTGAAAAAAAAAAGTTAAAATTATTTTTGGGTGTCAGTTTTACAAATTATAGCATTTACATTTTATGTACAAAAAATCGAAAAACGAGAAATTCTCATGTTTCCACATGAGAATTTTATTTTGGCGGAATTGACGTAAACTCTTTTAGTATTTTTTCCTTATTTTGGCCTCATGCAGAAATGCATGGTTAAAATCTCTCGGGGTTCCTGGTATGTAACAATAATATGTTGGTGCCTCGTAGGTTTTTTTATTCAGAAAGTTTTTTTTAATTATGTGATTATTTCTGTAATTGAGAAGCTATGTCACTATTTCTAATTGGGTGACTCTGGACTATTTGAAATTCATTGTGAAATGGGATTTTACAGAATCTCTTTGAAATCGTGCACTTGGCAAAAAAAGTTTTTAATTTTTTTTTAACGTAAATTATTTGTATATCTTTCACGGGACAATAATGACTCGGACCTTTGGGAGGCGTGCGCGGAGCCCAGGCCAACATGTAGACCCTTATGACACTTATGAAATGTGGGTTACATTACACCGAGCGGATGCTGTCCTTGCCCGTGTCATAGAATGCGCGCAGAGGCAACACCCGCCAGGGTGTGGACTATTGAGAGTTCATGGAATCTAAAATGAAAGCGATGGAGTAAATTGTGAGCTATGGAATATTATACGTAATTTTATAATTGTAAAATATTAAACATATTTTTCAATTTTGATTGAATTTTGGGGTGACACCCACAATTTCCGCCCCGGGTGCCACCCATGCTAGCTACGCCACTGACCTCAACTCATGTTGTTAGTGTCAGTACGGCACTTTGTGAATCATGTTTATGACAAAAAAACCGCATTGAATAATGGTTTGTATGAGAAATATGGCAGTTCAGTACAAATCTCGTACTCCAGCTCTTATAAACCTATCTATACTAACGACGTCTCTTATGCTGAAATCTGTTAAGCAATTTAGGGCTTACAGTCTTTGCACTTTACATAACAAGTACCTAGGTGATCTACAAAGAGGACCCATCATATAAAATTGAATTAGCTACACTTAATAGATACCTAATATTTTTTTAATTCATCGATTAATCTTAAATCGTCAATACGGCGCCATCTGTACAGCAAGTGTGGCACTTCTTGGAATCTCTCCAAGGAGGAGTGAATCAGCCCCCACAAAATATGAAATTGTATGTTTCTTTCTATACGGACGTTATACTTCGGTCTATGTCGACTAGAGGGCGCTGCGTTAGAAAAAATAGGGTGGCAATTGGCATACAGTTTAAAGATGAAAAAATATACTTAGCAAGAATTTAATCTTGGTAAATTATAAATGACATTAATTGCTGATTTTGCAGCATAGATTCACCAAGGATATTTCAAAAGTGGCGTAGCAATTTTACCAGTTTGACGAAAATTCAAATAACTATCAGTGTGAGATAATTTATCACGTAGAAAATGACGACGAACATTTGTATACACAAGATGAAATCACAGTTTGACGTCAACAGTATTTCCCTTGATAGATAAGTAGGCCAAGGCTAAGGCTAAAAATATCAACCATCCAACCAAGGATTTCTTTGAAAATGACACACGATAAGCAGAGTATTCCCCTGAACGTAAACATGATCTTAGTGCACTTAGTATTAGTTTCCAAGGCCTTACAAGCCGCAATATTTGTTTGATAACACTTGGCTTAGCTAAGTTCAATGATGACAATACATACTCGTACATTGTTCTAAGAAAATAGATCAATGAGTTGTCCACTTTGCTGTACCACTCATAAATTCTTCTTAGCAAAGCTTGCTCTGGCCATGAGCTATGGGGCGAGTTTAAAATGCAATAAATGAAAATTGTGAAATAATAGAATATCACTTTGTAAGACTGTTTTGATTAATACAAGTTGAAGGAGCCAGGTGAACAAATCAAATGACAGTTTGGAAATTCGGTATTGAGTCATCAGTATCATTCTCTTGTTCTTATACTATTTACCTGGGATTGGCGCATTATATATTTTTCAACCATAGATATAAACAGACATAGAAGTTATCGTGGCAAAATAAAGTGATTGACAAAATGAAATATCGACATGACTGTTATCGATGTTACCTTAACTTTATCATAGATATTTATAACACTGTATAATAACATAGCTATCGCGAAGTACCTACACAACACGTTCGATATCTTCTTTGATATTTTGTTAGTTTTCTATTCTTTTGGCACTGTATACTGCAGTTTACGTTTTTATTTTTAAGTACACTAAATATAGTAATAAACAAATTATGGACTAGTTTGTAATTGATATGCGTTCTTAAAATTTGTCGGTAATTTACAGCAAGTAGAAGTTACATCTTTTAATCATTAATCTGTTACTGAATTATCGATAGCAGATTTATCGATGTTTCATTTTCTCAAACACTCGGTTATGGCACAAAAACTTCTATGTCTGGATATAAATTTAATTCTATCTGAATTGCCATCCTTTTCGTTACAGTTCCACATTTTCCTTTAAACGTCGACTTGGTTTAGGTGTCGTCAGCAAGGGGCGCTAGGTCGGGTAACCTCCACGAGGGTCTGGGCCATTCCAATTTCTGTTAATCCTTGCGGATTCGCAGTCAAGGGAATGGTTTATGGCTGGTGCGCCCTGGGGGCAACGGTAAGTGATCTCCTGCATGGGATTGCTTACCGGAGCTGCCAATAACCCGACACCCGGGGTTTAGCCCGGGGGGGGGGGGGGGGGGAGGGTGTTCTTGGAGTGTCTCTGTGATCTCCTAGGCTATACCGGACAGGGCTACCCATACCGGGCAGGCGAAGAGTGAGGGACACTACCAAGAGCAAGACGGGTTTGCCCGCTTTCAGTGCAGAAACCGGGTGGACAGGCTCCGGCCACCGTCACAAACTCGTTATCCCAAATGATAAGGTGTTGTTGCCATGTCTAGCAGCCTTTGATGGGACCGAGGGCCTTGCCTTGGTCGGCCGGGTCAAGAGGAGATAACCTCAATAAAAAACCACAATCCCTCGCATGGCGGTTCACCGTGCGGGGGTGCTCTCTTTAGAGCGGCTGGGGTGTGCATCAGCCATTAGTGGCCAACCTGTGACACCGCCCGACCTCACAGAGTATATAGGGCCACAGCTTGGGTACGGGGATCTCTGCCCCTGTGGAAATTTAGTCTCCCCTACTCGTGGGAATTGAATGGATAATCTAAATAAAACAAATAAAACAAATCTTGAAGATATGGTGGGTGCTTCTGGCGCCGAAAATGAGAGGGACGGCGTCGTTTCAGAACTTAACACGACGCCAGCACAGCTACGGCTGCGGGGCTGCCGAGTGTCACTACGTCTAGACGAAGCGATAGACTCAAATTCAAATAGCAGGGATCGGAGCCCATACGAAGGAGGAGAGGGATCAGCGACCAAATCAAATATGGCTGACAGCCAGAGGGAAATCAGGACTGATCGGTCAGAGAGGATACGCCGACTGTCTGATGCAACGGACTCCGACGACCTTCCAGAGGTTATCTTTATAGATAAGGCTGGCGAGAAATCGGTGGAAAAACAGCTGGCCCAAAAACGGTACCATACTGGATCGGATGAGGATACGTGGCTGGGGACCTTGCCAAAAGTCAATACAGCACGTAGAGGCGGGAAAAACGGAAAGGGTAAGACTCGCGGAGCGTGCACGGGTATTTCCAAGTCCAAGCCCCTTGGGGCATACGTGGGAATCGCCAAGACCAAAACTTTGTTGAAAAGAAGGCTCGACATGGATACTAGTGAAAAAGATACGGATAAAAATACCGGAAATGCGTCCCAATCTCGCGGGCCAGCCTCCTGCTGGATGAAGGACCAAATATCCGAACAGGTCATATCTGATGAGGAGCTGGAAATGGAGTACAGCCTGGTGCCGGAAGGCCCTCAGTCTCCAGCTGCTGACGAAGACGAGGCGGATGTGGCCCGCAAGGCAGCCAAGAGGGTGCTGGCAGAAGTCAGCAAATGTATGAATTTAAAAGGAACAATCCGCGGCCGCATTAACAAGGCGTGCCGCGAGATCGTAACGGCCATGGATAACATGGACTCAAGAGAGGAAAATGAAGAGGTCCATGTCCTTCGGGCGAATAACAAAAGACTGAAGGAAGAGCTAGCTCATGCGACGACTGAGATGAAAGCGCTTAGAAGGGCCTTCTCCGAACGGAATAAGGAGACTCCAGCAGACAGTGCAAGGCCTAACCAGATTCTGGGGTCGGTAACGGATGCCTTGTCTGGGTTTAGGGAGGAGTTAGAGACGAGTCTATTCAAGTCGATTGGGGATATGGTTAATGCCCGCTTAGACGACATAAAGAGCCGCCTCCCTCCGGCGCCGATCGTCCGCCCGCCACTGGCGGCGGACCGAAGAAAGGCATCTGAGGCTGCCGATGCGACAGTTTCTCCATCAGCCCCCGTGGTTGATTTGCCGGATGATCCCTGGACCCCGTTGCCTGCCCCTGCCCCTGTTCCTGCCCCAAGGCCCAGGAAAACGGCAGATAAATCTGTAGCATCGTCGGGGTCAACGCTGATGCCCCCTGCCAGAACTGCACCAGGGCCAAAATTGCCGCGGAAGAAACAAGCGGCTACCAAGCAGGTACCCCGGGTGGCACCTCCCCCTCCTGCGGAGAGGTCGACAAACCCCACCCCCGCTCCCCGAGCGAAGAGGGTCCCTCAGACGGTGCCGCCCCCACCACCGACGACTGCTGCTCCGACGTGGACGGAAGTAGTAGGCCGTAAGGCAAAGAGGAAAGCTAAAAAACCAACAGCTGTAGCAGGCCAACCGGCTCTTAAACCAAAGCCGAAGCCACGTAAACTGGTGGCTCCATCAACGGCGGGCATAGTAGTGGCTCTCAAACCAGAATCTGAGGCTACATATGCGGGAATCCTAACCAAGGTGACGACCTCGTTTGGTCTAGCCGAGGTGGGGATAGACCACGTCAAAGTTAGAAAAACGGCCGATGGGGCGCGTATCATCGAGGTTTCTGGTACCGACAATGGCAGGGCAGCCGATATCCTGTGCGAGAAATTGGAGGGCCTTATTGGCAACGATGCGAGGGTGTACCGGCCAACTAAAATGGCTGGCTTGAGGATATCAGGACTCATGGAATCTGCAACCACGGAGGCAGTAGCCGAGGCAATAACAGCGAAGGGTGGTTGCAGATTTGATGAAGTGAAGGTAGGTGCAATCCGTACCGGATTTAATGGAGCAGGATCGACCCTCATTAAATGCCCGGTGACAGCCGCCAAAAAGATAGTAGAGGGAGGGCGTTTGCTTGTGGGGTGGTCGAGTGCACAAGTACAGATTCTAGATCCAGCACCGTTCCGCTGTTATAAGTGCATGGGGACGGGACACACTCGCGCTACTTGCCCCTCACAAATAGACAGAGGCAACACGTGCTTCCGGTGCAGCAAGCCGGGACATAAGGCGTCCGGCTGTACCGAGGCGCCATTCTGCGCGGTGTGTCATCAGGCCAAAAAACCAGCCGGACACTACATGGGAGGCCAAGCGTGCTGCCCCCCACCGACTAAGGGTAGACAAGACCCCATCCGGCCCCAGGGGCCCGATCAGAGATCCGCCCATGGGGCTGACGAGGGACAAGACATGGATGTGTAATGTTGCCACGCCCTTACGAACTCCTACAGACCAACTTGAACAACTGCGCCCGTGCCCAAGACCTGCTTATGCAGGTAATAGCAGAGTGGGGCATTGGCGCGGCTGTGGCAGCGGAACCATATTGTGTTCCTCCTCAGCCCAACTGGGTAGGAGCAACTGATCGGAAAGTGGCCATAATGGTACCGGCTATCGGGGACTATCCTCCCCTGATCGCTGTTCATAAAGGTCCAGGAATTGCGGCAGCCAAATGGGGAAATATTATAATAATCGGCACTTATTTTTCCCCCAATAGGCCACTATGGCAATTCGAGGGTTACTTAGACGATCTGGGGGGGCTGATAAGGAGGTTAGCGCCAACCCCGGTACTCGTAATGGGAGATCTCAATGCTAAAAGCGCAGCCTGGGGTTCCCCTGTTACAGACGTGAGGGGCGAAACCCTTAGGGATTGGGTGCTAGCGATGGGGCTTGTGGTTTCAAACCAAGGTCACGCTTACACATGTGTGCGACACCAGGGAGGGTCCATTGTGGACGTCACTCTTGCAACCCCTGTTATCGCCAATCGAATTGAGGACTGGCGTGTACTAGAGAATGTGGAGACCCTCTCTGATCACGTCTACATCAGGATGAGGATTTCTCCATCTCCAGCGGCTCCACCACAGGGTCTACCGCATACAGCGGGTAGGCGTCGTCCCAATGGCCGCTTCCCTAGGTGGTCCTTGGCTAGCCTAGATAAAGAGATGATTGAGGAGGCTGCATTGATACAGGCTTGGTGCGCTCCCCCGCCAGTAGACCTCGGGGTTGAAGAACGGGCAGCCTGCTTCCGTACCTCGCTCACCACGGTGTGCGATGCTGGTATGTCGAGGGCAAAGAAACCAACTGGCAAAAAACAGGTCTACTGGTGGTCGGAGGAAATTGCGGCCCTCAGAGTAACCGCCAATGCTGCACGCCGTAAATTCATAAGGTGCAGGCGCCGACAACACACAGCGGCAGAGGAAGAGATACTCCGGGAGGCCCTAGTAGCTGCAAAAGGGGCATTGAGAACGGCCATAGCCAAACGGAAGGATGAGGCCCGAGAGGAATTCCTGAGAACCTTAGACAGGGACCCATGGGGGCGACCCTATAAAATTGTGAGGAACAAAATGAAACATGCTCCACCCATGGATTCCTTAGAGCCGGAACTACTAAAAAGAGTTGTTGAGGGCCTCTTCCCGGTGACACCGGACTTTACACCTCCCGTCATGGCTCTCCCAGTGGAACAACCGGAGGGCCTCCCGGATGTCCCTTTAATCTCGGACGTGGAAATCATGGGAGCAGTCTTCAGAATGAGAGCCGGCAAAAAGGCTCCTGGGCCGGATGGTGTGTCAGGGAGAGTCCTCTCCCTGACATTGAAACACCTCGGAGTCCGACTTCGCGGGCTATTCGATGACTGCCTCAAAGAGGGAATTTTCCCTCGTTGCTGGAAGGAGGGTAGGCTGTGCCTGCTGCGAAAGGAGGGTCGTCCAGCTGACTCTCCTTCAGGATACCGCCCCATCGTCCTCCTAGATGAAACTGGAAAGATGCTGGAGCGCATCATAGCAAGGCGTATCACTAAGCATCTGGAGGACACGGGCCCAAACATTAGTGACCATCAATTTGGGTTCCGCGAGGGGCGGTCTACAATAGACGCAGTAGGCACGTTGAAGAAATTCAGCGATCTGGCAGCAGAGAAAAAGGAGGGAGCCATAGCAGTGTCTCTAGACATTGCCAATGCATTTGGCTCTCTCCCCTACGGAGTTATAAAAGAGGCGCTCCGGTACCACGGCGTCCCTCTCTATCTGAGGACGATCATAGAGCACTACCTTACTGATAGGGTTGTGCTCTATGAATCGGGAGGCGGACGCCTTGAAAGACGGATGGAATGTGGTGTTCCACAGGGGTCGGTTCTGGGGCCCCTGCTCTGGAACATCGGATTCGACTGGGCAATACGAGGAGAGCAGCTTCCCCGCATGGTCACCATTTGTTATGCCGATGACACAATGGTGGCCGTGAGGGGAAAACAGTTCCAGGAAACCTTGAGGAGAGCCGCTGTCGCAACCGAACTCACGGTGGGACGCATCAACCTCCTAGGGCTTGCCGTATCCCTCAATAAGACCGACGCCGTGGTCTTCAAAAGAAGAGGCTGGAGACTGGGACCCAATGATGTGATCCCAGTAGGGGGTGAGGCGGTCCCCCTGAGGGCCCACATCAAATACTTGGGCCTAGTCTTGGACAGCAAGTGGGAGTTCGAAGAACATTTTACCAACCTGGTTCCTCGGCTCGTTGGTGCCGCCTCGGCGCTGAGCCGTCTATTGCCCAATGTAGGAGGCCCCCAAGCTCCATGCCGACGCCTATATGCGAACGTCGTTCGCAGCATGGCACTATACGGGGCACCTATATGGGCCGGGAGGCTTAACAGCAAAACGAGGGCCCTCCTCCGAAGGCCGCAGAGAGTGATTGCGCAACGCATCATAAGAGGGTACAAGACCATAGGGCACGCAGCCGCTTGCGCCGTCGCCGGCACCATACCGTGGGAGCTTGACGCCCGACTCCTGGCCGAGAGGTACAACCAGCGAACGGAGTTACGCATCGCCGATGAGCGTCTGGCTCCCAGGGAGTTGGAGGCTCGGCTTGATGCTGAAAAGAAGAGAGCGAGGGATCGTTGGAAAAGCCAGCTGGAGGACGAGCCCTATGGTACGTATACCGTAGCGGCGCTCCTCACATCTTTTGACAGCTGGCTAGACCGAAAAAGTGGTACCCTTACGTACAGACAAGTGCAGGTAATGACTGGACACGGCTGCTTCGGTCATTACCTGTACACAATAAGGAGGGAACCTTCGCCGGTTTGTCACCACTGCGGGTACGAAGACGACACTGCCTACCACACGATGGTGGAATGCCCAACCTGGGCTCCTGAGAGATGGGAGCTGGAAATGGCCCTAAACGTGGATGATCTCTCGCTGCACAATATAGTAGCAAAAATCATAGTCAGCGAGAGATCCTGGGCGGCGTTCCACAACTTTTGCGAAAAAGTTATGCAAAAAAAAGAAGAAGCGGAGCGGGCGCGCGAGGCCAGAGCCGATGCGCATCCGCTACGGCAAAGACGGAGGGGAGTCAGGCGGCGGCAATTCGTCAATGCCTTGATTCCCCAGTAGAGCTGCGGGCTGGGGACCCGCAAATAAGGCTCTACGCGCTCGAGGAGGGGTTGTAGCGTTACACAATCCCTCCTCTTCTAATCTGAGGGTGCCCCCGGTGAACGGCCGGGGCGGCCGGGGGAGCATCGTGGTAGAATATTAGTGACCTCACGGTGCTCCCCTATAACGGCAGAGAGGGTAACGCCGCAGGGGTTTTAGTGGGTATTCTCCTCCCCCTCCCTCTGATTAGCAGAGGGAGTTACGGGAGGAGCGAGTCCCACATACCACCCCCACAATGGGCCTCTCCAGCCCGGGGTGGATGCATAAATGCATTTCCCCTGCGTCAAAAAAAAAAAAAAAAAGGTGTCGTCAGCAAAGAACATCTGTAGTCCGATGACTAATATTTACGAGACAAACCAGTCAGAGCCCATGGGTTCAATGAAGCGTAAACAGTCAAACAATTGGCAGACTTGCAAAAATTACCAAAACGTATGGGATGTCTGGGTGTTAGTTCTCTAAACGTTTATAGTTCGTTTTTTTTAGCATTAGAAAGAACTTGAAAGAAGGTAAGCGATCTTGACATGTCTTTTTATTGAAAAACGCTTTTTAAAAATCAGTAACTATTACTTATGAAAGCAGGAGAATATAAATGGTCGCATTAGATTCATAATTGTTACATATTTGCTCTAACTTATTTTTAAAATGTGTTTTTCAATAAAAAGACACATCAAGATTGTTTACCTTATTTCTAATGCTAATAAAAACGAACTATATTTTTTATACTCGTTATAGATTATGTAAAATTGGATTCTGTAACGTAGACATTTTCTTAAATTTTAAATTAATATTTTTGGGTTGAATTCCTTTTCTTATTTCGATGATTTTAACAATATCCCAAACTAACTCGATTGGTTGCACTTATTTGCATAATCTGTTGCATTTAGATGCACCTCTCTTTATGCTTATCTGTTGTCGGGGTTGTCATACGAGTAAAAATAATTAAAACTTGAGATATTTAGGTTGTCACTCCAGGAAAACTTTGTATGATTTAGATATATTTTTTAGGTAAGAGAGAATTTAGATGTTAAATAAAACATAGGAATTACAGACTCCAAAAAGGGGGCTCTGAAATGAAACTTTATTAGATTTATTGATAAAATATATTTATTAGGCTCAGGAGTGAATTGTTAAATAAATCAGTCAGAATTTTCGTAGGATTTGTGTCTTCAAGGGATTGGCACCCTACTTTTGTTTTGGCCTTTTGTACTCAACATATGAGGAGGTCATTTTGAGATGACATGCACATTTGATGTGTGGACCCCTCCGGGGACGCACGCTCGCATGAGTACTATTTGTGGTGAGACCACACATTCGCCATGTTGGTCGAAATGCTGGAAGCAGCTCGAGTCCTTCGGTGTGCTCCACTGAGTAAGTACAAATGGAATTTAGGTGTGATCAACTCCACAATGGCGCGAAACGTTGTGGGTTCGTCCTTAACCAGGTTTTTGGTTCTTTACAGAGTTGACTCCTGCTCGAGGGTTGGGAGTGCTCCGCCAGAAGTCCTAACAGCTTCCAGTGCGGTGAGCTAAATTTCCAATTGTTTCATATTTTCTTTAGCGGCCATTAAGGCGTCGGCTAATGTATCCATTTCTCGGTTTACAGGAGCCGGGAGCTTGTGAACTTTCTTTTGAAGAGCTTGTGAACTTTCTTTTGAAGAGCTTGTGAACTTTTTTTGGAAGAGCTTTCGATTTCTTTTGAAATTCATTTGAAGATGTTTAGAAGTTGTAATATGAGGCTGTGGGATCTGTACCACGCCATCTGCAGCGGCCGGCTCCAACCAGGTTAGCGGCCAGCTTCCCGGGGAAAGGCGAGTACGCCCCCGCTGCTGCAGTTCCAGCAGCAGTTTTTGGAGGTCGGTCTGTTGCATAACTTTTGAGTGGCATTCGCCACCAACTACAAATTTAAAATGATTAGTTATAATTTAATTTTATTCAGTTTGAAGTTTTGAAAGTTCTGGTGCATAAAACTTAGGTATTTCGAAATTTAGTTTTTTAGTTTTTAATTAATGGGTGTAATCCCTTATAACTAGAACCTGTGAAGCGACCCAGCTTACCACTGAGCATTTAACAGTAAATGATTAGATTAATAAAGTTTGTTAGATATAAATTTGTTTAATTGTTTCTCCTCCTAGCTTTCCTGCAGCAAGGTTTCCGTTTAGTCTATTTAATTTAATTTTGATTTAATTTTATTTTGTTAACATGGCTGTTTCCATTTTCCACAAGCCGGAGCTTTTCATTTATTATTTTACCCCCTTTCAAAACAGCCGTGTTACAATGGCGCCCAAGGATTTTCATGTTTTTAAATAATTACTTGCTGGAGGAAAAGCCTAGATGTTTTTTATGCACCAGAAAATCATTTTGTTTAACTCACCTTTTGTAGAGTATTTTGTTACATTGCAAAGATGTTTTAGGTATTGCATACCACATTTTGGGCATTTGCCTACATTTCTGTTGAATTTTGTGCACATTTACATGTAATTATTTCTGGAAAAGATTGAACTTTGTATGACACATTTTGAGGTTATAAAATTTTGCTGACTTGACAGATGTCAAAGCACATGTTGCATTTTTAGTCAATTTGGATACTATTTTGAAGTTTTGACACTAGTATTTCGTTTGGTTTCACATCTAACATTTTAATTTCAATTAAAAATAAAGATGTTGTATTTTATAACATAAAAAAAGAGAACACAATTTTGCCACTTGGGATCACATGTAATATTTGTATTTAGTTTAGAATTTCATATTTTAAGAGAAAGATTTGTGAATTTTAATAGAAACTTGTCACTTTATTATTTTTATATGTTTGCTGGAACTGCACTTTTTTTCAATAGTTTGTATATAAATTTTGTAACTTTTTACACAGAGATTTGTTTTGTACGGTTAAGCCTAAAGGCATAGTAATTTCACCACATACCAAGTATTGTTAAGGAAAACAATAGTTAACACAATTAACATAATTTAATTTCATTTTATTACACAGCACATTTGTTGTAAAGATGAAGCACCAGAAATTTCAATGCAGTAGCATATTTAGTATATTAAAGTTGAAACGCAACACTCAATTTCACAGCTTATTGATAATAATTTATTTAGGAAGGTCAATGCCAATCAGGAGCTCATCCTAGGTCCAAGCAGCTGTGGAAGCAGTGTCGGCAATTTTGTTTTTCAGAGCTCTCCGCATAGCCGCAGGGGAACCAGTTTATTATAGAAGCATGGTCTGGCAGTAGTGTCCGGCAAGCTTCTTGTGGTGCTTCATAGTGATTTAAACTTCTGAAAGATTGAAGATATTCTTCTTTGGCGTGCTAGCGCATTCAGTTCCAGAACAATTATTGACATCATTTAATTTTCAAAATTAGCAATTCCTGTGATCCGGCTGTCCAGTTGTAGAAATGGCTGGATGTTTTTTGTTTTTGTAGTGGTGATATATCCAAAGTCAGCACGGTTTTGATGTAATCTGTAACAATTTCACTTAAATTTTGAGGTATGCAATACATTTTTGGTTAGTTTATTTCATTTGGCTTTGCAATGACATTTAGCGTTTATTTTGAAGGGAGAGGGATAATCGTGTGAAATAAGATGACTCCTGATCTCATAATTTAGTGTTTTACCTGTATTTTTGGTAGTTTTCGATTAACTCTGAGTCGAGTTTTGAGTCGCTGAAATCGACATTTATTTAGCGGTTTCGAGTTTTTAATGGTACTCCACACAACTTACGACTTGTGTTTTATATTAAATGGTAATTTTCCGAATATAGAATGGTATTTACAACCAAAATTTTACTCTTGTGATTTAGTTTAATGTGCAAAGTAATTTTTTTAATGCATAAAATTGTTTTTTTTAAACACAAGAGACGTCACTAGGGTGCGTTCGGAAACGCGTAATTTTTAGTAATGTTTTCTTTATTTCGTAAGTTCGGCGTTTAAAAAAACGCTCGTTTTTTTTTAAAAATGTGTTTTTAAATTTGTTTGAATATTGATATTTATTTAGTTAAATACAATATAGTTATTTTGGTTTAGAACGTTACGAGATTTGGTTTTAGTCAGGTTTTAGTACTCAAATTTAATGAGATAAATTAATTTGAAGTAGTTTTTTTAATTCGGCCAAGATTTTAGTTAAAAATTTCGTTTTGAGATTTGGCGGGAATTTCGAATAAGGCTCGTGGCATGTTTTGGATTTTGACACAAGTTTTTGGTAGGTTTTCAATGAGGTGGTATTTTCCAAGGCCTCGCCTACACAATAACGTTTAGTTTCACGGTTGTCTCGTTTGGAGTGTTGGGTTTTATGGTAAAATATCCAATCACGACTTTATGCACGGTACGTGGTGGACAGCACTGACTGTATTCACTACTAATTTTGTTTGGGGATGGAAGAACGGGATTTGAAATGCGTGAAGTATGGTAGGGGCGACAGATGAGATATGAAAGGTATGGTGAAGTGTGTGAAGTATATTTGGGGCGAAACAATTTGCTCACTTTTTAAGGTCAGAGCGAGTCCTTAACATGGCAAATTTGGATTTCGGTAGTAGGTTTCGAGTGCTTACCACACTCGAGCACGGCTTTGTGAAATTTTGCGTATTTGTGGCTACGCTTGACGCCAAGAGCAAAAACAAGGACAAAGTATAAATAACTTTGTCTTTCAATTATGGATATCAGTTCTTACTAGAATTTAAATTTACTATCAACCTAGGTTTGGCGTAAACATGTTGGCGGTAATAATTATAATTTCCAAGTCCTACCTGAACGTCCAGTCACCGCTTGGTGGTCTATATGTTCTGCTTCGCTACGATATGATCATTTTCTCACTGGTGCCTGAAGATTCTTTCCACCGCCTGTTGATAGATTGAAATATAAGCACTAAGTATAGACAAGGTTAACTCCAGGTTATAGCTTCAGTATAACACAACAATGAATCTAACATACATAGCACTTGGGATCCCATTTACCTGTACTCGTGTTCTATGATCAGAACTTTTACTGTGACAGTTATATCTTAACCCAGTCTAATACTTAGCTCCAGTTAATCAGCTTTTCAGGATCCAGGAATCAGGTTCTACACACTTTATTCACTTGCACAAACTTGTTCTTTCAGCGACCATCTTCTTTTTCATCGTATTACCTATGGCGCCAAATAGACTGTCATCGAAATGTTACCAGCTACAAATTTATAAGAATTAGTTCACACGACTTACCACAGGTTCGCGGTGATCCGCGATACTCCCGACATCAAAAGAAGTTTATAGAAGAGCTGCTAAGTGGCGTGTCCACTCAGCAATCTTCTCTCGGGCTCTTTGAGCTGCAATCCGCTCTGGTCTCGTCTCAGCAGGTAAGTCTCTCTGTTCCTGCTCTTGTGGAGTATCCTCCAACTCTTGTTGAACAGATTCCTCTTGCCTATCAGTAACTTCAGACTCTTTCGTAGACAATTCTGTACCCTGGACTGCCTCGGCCTGTCTTTGACTATGTACCTCATTTGGTACCTCCATGTTATCTTGCATCTCAGATCGATTATCCAGATCAAGACTATTTTCAGGTAGTATGTTATCTAATCTTATGTTAGAATGATCTGCAGGTAACGTAAGATCCATTCGTTCGACTACTGGAATTTCTGGCCCTGGAGATTCTCCGCTGCAGTCAGTTTCCAATGGGTATAGGTGGCCAATGGATCTGGTAAGCTCCATGTCACCAACTTTCACCTTTGCCACCCTACAATGCCCATCTCGACTCTTGATCAAGGTTGTTATCTTCCCCTCTTTCCAGTTTATCCTTTTCTTAGAGTCGTCGTAAATCTGAACCATATCCCCTACTTGTGGTAATTTATCAGAAGTGGATCTAGGCTGTTTGACGGAATATCTGTGCTTTTCCCTCAGACTTGTCAGGTATTGCTTTATAAACATATCCTTAAACTCCCCTAGAATCATGGTACCTCTTTTCCAGCTAGCAATGAGGTCTACTTTAGTGGCAGTGATCTTGCCCACGTTGTCTGTCTCCATCGGTTCTGGGACCACGCAATTACCTAATCTCAAGAAGTCCACTGGTCTCAGCACACGGTCCAAATCTGCGCCGACGTACGTCAAAGGTCTTGTGTTAATGACTCCCTCGATCTCTTTAATCACTGTAAGTAACTGGTTATCGTTCAGTAAATGTTTTTCTAATGTGCGCTTCATACAATGCTTGGCCAGGGCTACGAGCCGTTCGTAGACTCCCCCGTGCCATGGAGCCAATTGAGGGATAAACTTCCACTTAATGCTGTTTTTTACGCAATACGAGTTCGTCAAAAGTTCTGAAGTCAGCTTGAATTGAGGTGCATTGTCCGATAATACCATCTTTGGCTTTCCTCTGGAAGCTATGAAACGTCTCAACGCGAGCAGACATTCTTCAGCTGTTAAGTCTTTTACTATCTCCATGTGAACAGCTCTCACAGCAAGACACGTATATAAACATACCCAGCGTTTCTCTTTTCCTAGTTTTGTTGCAACCATTACTGGGCCGAAATAATCAAGACCTGTATAGGTATAAGGATCACTGTAATTCGCTCGCTCCACTGGTAAGGCCGGTGTAGGAGGAAGCCGGTAGGGTCCTCCGCCCTGTTTAATGCATTGATTGCAGGTTTTAAGTACCCTCTGTACTTGTGCCCTACCCTGTGGTATCCAGTATTTTTCACGGATGATATTCAAGGTATGTGGAACTCCCACATGGTAGTTTTCTTCGTGGGTCTCTCGGATAACCTTATCTGTGAAACTAGATTTGGGCGGTAAAAGGATTGGGTGCTTCATATCATAGGACCAACGAGTATTTGACAGTCGTCCTCGACTTCTAAGCAATCCATCTACGTCTAGATACAGCCCTAAGTTTCGCGTCAAATGAGTTTCCTTTCCACTCACTTCTTCTGGGAAATGTTCCTTTTGTAGATTTATAATTTCTGTTACATGTGTCTTGTCTCCACTAATATCAGTCTCTACCTGGATAGCATGTTCCTGTTCTTGAGCTATCTGACCATCAAGATCCATATCGAGCTGAACATCAGGTATGTCCTTTTCACAATCCTCCACTGACATCTCTGGATCATTGATGATATCCAGGCCCTCCCCAGCAACAAGAAAGGCTTGTCGATCTTCAGATATTGTACTACTCGGCCAATGTACTGGTTCCTTGGACAGAAATTCAGGCCCCTTGAACCATAATCCCTTTTTACTCTCCCACAGCTCAGGCCGAGTAGCTAAATCGGCTGGGTTTCTATTTGTATCTACATAGCGAAATTCGAAGCCTTTGTTCTCCTTGATTTCGTTAACACGGCGAGTAATAAACGGAGATAGCAGTTTATTCGATTTGATCCAGCCGAGTACAACCTGACTATCAGTCCACAAATATTGTTTCTGTATGTGTAAGTCTATGTTTGCTTTGACATACTTCATTAGCCTGCTACCAATTAAATAAGCTAACAGTTCCAGCCGGGGTATTTTCAAATCTTTTTGATCCTCTAAGGGTGTTATGCGGGCCTTTGACATAAGGAATGCTATCTTATTTTCTCTCTCTCCGACTATACGTAGATATGTCACTGCAGCATATGCCTTCATCGAAGCATCTGTAAATGTATGAAGTTCATATTTTACCTTTGACTTTGGTGATACATTTCCTACATGTCGTGGTACTTCAATATCTCTAGTCAGTTTAAGGTTGTCTAATATTTTTGACCATTTATGAATGAGCTCTGTTGACAAGTTCGTATCCCATTTAATCTTCATCTCGCAGAGCTGTTGAAAGAATATTTTTGCAGGTAGTATAAGTGGTGAAGCGAATCCACATGGGTCATAAACCCTTGCTAATGTGCGTAAAACATCCCTTTTAGTAACCTTCTTCTCATGGCAATCTAAGGAGTTATCATTTAATTTCAGTTCCAAATTATCCTTTTCCACGTTCCACATAAGGCCTAGAACCTTTATTCGGTCTTTTTGTGGTGCTCTTAGTGGCTCAGGAATAGTTTCCAAAAAATGTTTATCATTTGACATCCATTCTCGAATATTCATGCCCAACTCTTTGAAGACTTTTCTGGTTTCTTCATATAACGTGGTAGCTTTGTTGTAGTCTTCAGCGCATGTCACAAGGTTGTCAACGTAACATCTGTCAGCAATGTTCTTAAGAAAGGTTTCATCTTGTGATAAATGATGTCGTATTGTGGCTGTTAAGAGAAACGGGCTCGAAATGATTCCAAACGGTACTCTACAAAATCTGTAATGAAGAATATTGTCCTCAGTGGGTTCTTTGGACAGATCTTTTACCCAGAGGAATCTCGTGACATCTCTATCTTCATCTTGGAGACCGACTTGAAGAAAGGCTTTCTCTATGTCCGCTGTTATTCCCACTTCACCACATCTGAACTTTAGAAGTAGGGCGGTTAGATCTTCTAACATTGATGGTCCTCGATACATACATTCATTTAGGCTCTTATAATCTTTTACTTTAGCTGATGCGTCATAGACAATACGCCCCCTTTTCCCTTCTTGTTTCACTATATGACCAGGTAAGTAGTGAATAGGTGGGTTTACCTGATATATCGGTACTGTTTGGGGTTCTATAACTTCAATGACATTGGCTTCAAGTTGTTCAGACAGTATCCGATCATATTCTATTAATGTCTCGCTATCAGATCTCCTCAGTAGGCTTTTCAATCTTCCATAAGCCAGATTGTAATTGGTTGGTATCTCTGGAGGGAACTGAATCCAAGGCCACTTTACTTCATACCGTCCTTCTACATACTTGATGGTATCATTGAAGAATTTCACCGCTTCTTCTTCCCTAGTTGTCTTAGGAGAGTCCGTTATACCAATGCTTTCAAGTGCCCATAAGAACTTCATGTCGACATTTCTCAGAGGTAAGTCGGGTTCTGTAAAATATGGACAACTAGGTCCGTGGCATTGACAATATGTTACTATGGAAAGAGCATTGTCATAGTCATAAATGTTCCCATCTGTACTCCCTGTTAACATCCAACCAAAGTCGGTATCAATTAAATATAAATTCTGTCCAATATGTTGACGAGTCCCTCTAATAAAGGAGAAATAATAGTTGTTTCCGATCAGTACATTAATTTTGTCTCCCAATGAGTCATCATCAGCTATTATATCTACAGGTATCTTGTCAGGAAAGTTAAGTATCGGGATAGCATTAGTGATATGTGGGACTACATTTACTCTTATCCTCTTCTGTAAGCCACGTTTGGTCTCCAAGTAGATTTCCGCCGTAGGACTAATAATCTCCTTAGGTTTATTTGAACCAAATGTGTATACCATAAGCAAGTCTTCATTTTCTGGTGTAAAATTGATTGATTGAGCTAACTTAGATGTTATGTAGCTCCTTTGACTTCCACAGTCTAGTAAGATGCGGCATGACTGTGGAGTACCCCGTTCAGTCTTATTCCTTATTACTGCAGTTGCTGTCTGCAAACAAGAATAAAAACATACTGAGCTAAAGTTTATTGTGTTTTGATCAACAATTTTAAGACTTGAAGTTGTATTCTCACCTGCAGCTACCGCCTTAGGTATAGCAGACTTCAACTGTTTTGGGCAAAGCGCTCGATGATGTTTTCCTTTACAGTGATGACATCTAAATCTCATTCTGCAATTGTGTATAAAGTGTCCTTCTTTCAGGCATAAATAGCACCTTCTGCCTAGTCTCTGCTTTCTCTCTTTTAGCGTTGCATACTTAGTGCATTCGTCACTGTAATGTGAAGGGGTATTACAGAATCGGCAACTAATTCGAGGTTTCTTTCCATATTCTGGTTGAAGGTTGTCTCCCTTGAATGTTCGTTTTCTTGTGAAGTCACGATGAGATTTCTTCCTTTGGCCTTCACTAAAGGTATTATAAAATGGTTTTTTATTAATTTTGGAAATATTTTCTACCACTTGTAAGGTCCCTGTGGTACAACCTTCTACATCTGTTACAGTTTGTTTGGTTTTAAAGACTTCTTCCTTGTCTGCTAGCAGCTTTGAAAGTTGCATCCTTATCTCTTCTGTAGAGTCGTCTTTTATAACTCTTTTCAACTCGTAGACTATAGTTTCTGGAAATTTTTCGTATATTATTGTTCTAAAGAAACTGTGAGAAATATCTTCTCCTAAGGCATTTAAGACTCGAAGATGACGTTCAACTTCATTATATACTCTACGAGAATCTGTTATAACATCAGTAGCGGGTACTATTTTGTTCAGTGCTGCATAATGAGCGTCTTTAATATAGCTCTCTTTACCGTAGCGTTCCTTGAGTGTGGCAACCGCTATGTCATAATTCGCGTTTGTAGCTTGTAAGCCTTTGACTAAGTTTTTAGCCTCACCAGTTAAAGCCGCAGACAAATAAAGAAATTTATCAACCTTTGATAACTCTCGCTGGTCGATTTGAGACTTGAACTGGTCCCAAAAGGAGTGCCAGTTAAGTATGTCGCCATCATAAGTGGGTAAACTCAATACTGGAAGTTTTCCAGTTTTACATTTAGTGGATGAAGTGTCCT